>NC_052622.1:26356262-26684133 GCF_016545825.1 Eucalyptus grandis | reverse complement strand
TTTTGAGCTGAAAGGCCTAACTGCGCGCGGACGGTGATCTTGGCTCTATCTTCGCACTGGCACTGCCGAACAGAAGGCCAAATCGAGCCCAGGAATTCAACGAGTCCCTGCGGAAATGCAGAGGAGATTCGAAAGATTGAACGGAATAAGCGAGCGAGAAGGAGGAGGCGATTTTGTTACCGAAGAAGAGAGAATTTGAAACGTTGGAGAGAGAAGATCCCGTTTTTATGGCAATGGAAAATGGAGGGAAAAGAGGAAGTACGAAGCAATTTTCAATTTTCTTTCTATTTTTAAAGAAGTAACGAGACTTTCTTTTCTAATCAAATATTGGAAATGGAAAAAGTATTATTTTAGGTTCCATAAACAGATTAAAAATAGTTGTAAGCTATGTAGTATTGACATTGAACACACAACATGCGATATGACACGACGTGATACGTCGACACGTCATTTTTTAAAAAATAAAGAATTCGATATGTTATATAATAAATAAATATTTTTATATGTACATATGATTATTTCAAAAATAAAGAGTAGAATCAACTTATTTAAATAAATTTATGATCTTTTATGGTGATAAGAATTTATTTTTATTCAATATTATTCATCTTTTTTCTTGAAATCACCCTCCCTTCCAAAAGAAAAACAAAAAAAAAAAAAAAGATAAATTATGCCAAATTGGACGGACATCCCCATTTTAATTTTTTCTACTCTTCACGGCATCATCATTTTATTTTTTTCCCTACTCCTCCTTGAAAACCCAAACCCAAGTTGCCTACTCTTCCTCCTAGGCTCCTCTTCCTTGCACGCTACCCAATTTTTAATTTTTTCTACCCTTCTTTGAAAACCCAAACCCTAGCTATCTCCTCCTCCTAGGCTCCTCCTCCACGGCACCCTCGTTTTTTATTTTTATTTTTCTGCCCTTCCTTAGAAACCTAAACCGTAGTTGCCTCCTCCTTCTAGGCTCCTCCTCCTTGCATGGCGTCCCCATTCTTCATCTTTTTTTTCTTCTCTTCTTCCTAAAGCAAAAAGAGCAACCTTAGAAACCCCCGAAAAACGCTGGCCTGTCCCTAGCTTGCGTGTGTCGTACATTCAACTCATTGGGGAGACCAGAATACCAGATTTTTAATTGTTCTATATTATGAGGAATTCCTCATGATATAGAACAATTATGTTCTTATAATTTTGGGTATTGGGATCAAGTACAAGTGGCCCGTCCCTGTGATTAAATAAAGCAATTGTTTCTATTGACATGTCGCAAACAATAATGTTTTTTCCGCTTTTTTATTTTTATTTATTTTGAAACTTGCGTGTTCTAACATAAAATAAAATAAAAACCAATTTGATTTCATTTCAAATATGGCAGTTGCAATGAGGAAAGGAATTGATTTTTTTTTTTTTTCATTAAGAACTTGGATTATAAAAATAATTGTTGATCAATCTTGTTTTACAAGCATAGAATTTAATTTTGATGGAGAAAATTAACTTGTCATTCGACGTTTGGTATGAGAACATTTCACAAGACTTGAGTATATCGAAGATCCAAAAACTTATGGTATTTGGACTTATTAATACTCAACTTCTGAAATCAAATTGAGTCTAATCAAGCTTCAAATTAGTTTTTTGAAAATATTTGATAGTCATAAAAAAAAGAGACAAAAACATTTTTAATTATATAGACTTTTGATCTTATTAAAATTATAACAAAAGGATAACAGCCTTGCTTGATTTAACGTAGAAACGACTCTCATGATTGGAGGGCCAATTCCATCAAAGATTAACATATCTAGACGATGGATTGATGAACGATGCTTATTTGCCACATATCCAAGCGGAAGAACCCATGAGTATACTAGATGACCACTCTATGACCACATCATACAAGTTTCATCAATCTTTTATTTCAGTTTATCTAGTAGTCCGTCCTTATAGGCTAGTTTTTTTTATTTAAAAAAAGAATCTAAAAAATAGGCCCATATAGATCACCAGATCCCATGTGTATTTATTGATGAGACAAATCTCTTAAAAATATGTATATAAAACATGAAATCATTTTTTTTTTAAAAAGAAAAAGCTAACAAGTTAAAATCAAACTAAGCCAAATTGTTGATTTGAAAAATCGAGTCAACTAATATAGATAAAGAATATGTGAGAAGTGGAGGATAACGTTACTATATTTGATAGAAATAGCACGGAGTAATACAGATAAGTCTTACAAAAATAAAACCTAAAACCTAATATGATATGATGATTTGGGAAATGTGCTTCCGGGTCGGGGCGAGACCCCATTTATTTCGGGTCAAGTCGAGCATCCCGAAGACCCGACCCGACTTATTGACACCCGTAGCTCTAATTATTCCAATAACATTAGTGCAATGGTAAAGAGTAATTGATGTTTTCCTCAACTATTTCGGCATCGGGATCGAAAAGAAGTGCAGTGACAGCCATCGAGACGAGAAAGGGCACTTCACTTCAAAATGCGAAACCTTTGTGATGAGGTAGAGTGCTGACTTATCCGAGTGAATTAATAAAGGTTGAGATAGTTTTAATGTAAAAGGTAAAGAGCAAATTGGGGTAGAATGGAAAAATTAATTGAAGTGTAAATTTTTGTCCCCCATAAATGCACGACAATCCCACCCAGTAGTGCTCGGATCATCCTCCAAAGATGAATTGTATAGATACTTATTTTATAACTCGATAACATCAGCTCTCAATTTTTTTTCCTTCCTTTCAGAGCTATCCTTGCATAAAATAATTAAAAGAAAAGCTGACGAAAAGATTTCAGTCAGACCCACGTTGGCTTATAATACTGACCGGCAACAGCAATAATTTCTCAGAACGTGAAGCGCAATTCTAGACGTCCCTCCTGTCTCTCTCCTGTCCGCTCTGGAAGCGCAATTCCTCCGATTATAGAATGACATCCTCTCAATTTCTTAACCCACTTGTCTGCTCCAAAAGGGACAAAGCAAGCCGACAAACTCCCACGCATCTTTGCTGAAACCGAAACGTCAACCTCAATTTCCCACTCTGTTTCATCGCCCACCCGGCTTTCAGTTTCTTTAACTTCGAATCGCGTTTGAGTTCCAGAGCCATTCTTCTTCCATATGGGGCTCGCTCACTTGCTGCTGTTGTCGCTCTCTCTCTTCCGCGTCTGTGGGTCGTGCGCTGCGGAGCTCAAATCCGAGCCCCAGCTCAGGCCTTTGACCCAAGACTTGCTGGAATCGGCCAAGGACCCGGAGTTCTTCCGGTGGATGCGGGACATCAGGAGGAGGATCCACGAGTACCCGGAGCTCGGGTTCGAGGAGCACCGGACGAGCCAGCTCATTAGGGACGAGCTCGATTCGCTTGGGATCAAGTACAAGTGGCCCGTCGCCAAAACTGGCGTCGTCGCTTTCATGGGGTCTGGAGAGAAGCCGGTGTTCGCTCTCAGAGCCGACATGGATGCTCTACCATTGCAGGTGATCGATCTTTAATAGCATAGAGCACTGGGATTTTTGGATTTCACGTCACAATTTTCAGAAGCCCTAGAAGTTTCTGTCAGTGTAATGGGATTTGGGTTATGCAGAAAACGGAGGTGAAGTGTTTGTTCTTTGACAGAAATAGCGAATGCCTGTCAACTGTGGGCAAGTGCTTGAGTAAAAGTAATTAATCGGTGATGTCTGATAGTAGAAACAGGGCTATAGGTTTCGGGTATATACGTGTGGCTAATGTGATTGATCTACTTGTAAAAATCACGGGTAAGCCTAGAGTAGAGGCGGGTATTTGCCGACGGTTAGTAATTTGAAGGAGGGTGCTTTGAAATTCCATGTGAACCATGAGTAAATGCAGAGTAGTTCTTGTTTCGATTCCTTGCTATCTTTATAATGTGCATTGATGATCACATAAAGGAACTAGTGGAGTGGGAGCACAAAAGCAAGATTGATGGGAAAATGCATGCCTGCGGCCATGATACCCATGTGGCTATGCTCCTCGGGGCAGCTAAATTGCTCAAAGAGAGGGAACATACGATCAAGGTGCTTCTCATCTCACCCTTCACCATCTCAAACTTAGATGCTAAAGCGGCTGGCTTTTTTTCACCTTCAAGACAATTTACGCAATTTTATTGGGTCCTGAATTCTTAAGGGAACTGTAAAGCTTGTATTCCAGCCTGGAGAAGAAGGTTACTCGGGTGCTTATTACATGTTGCAAGATGGAGTTCTCGATGACCTTGATGGAATCCTCAGCATCCACGTCTTGCCTACTGTGCCGACAGGGTTCCTAGCTTCCAGGCCTGGCCCGATGCTTGCAGGTGCTGGGGTATTTTCGGCTACTATTCAGGGGAAAGGCGGGCACGCAGCACTTCCACATCACAATATAGACCCCATTGTTGCAGCTTCATCTGCAATCCTCAGTCTTCAGCAAATTGTATCAAGAGAGACCGATCCTCTTGAGGGAAAGGTACTTTCCTTGTCTGTTTTATTCGTTATCCTAAGCTTCTAAAGGTTGGATAGGAATATGATTATGCATGTGCATGTGATTGAAATCATACAAGAGTATGATATCTGCAGCAATTTCATATCCCTGCCAAACTTGTCATCTGAAGGTACTTTTTGTTGTTTGTTAACCATGCATTGTACTCTCAGAATAAGGAAACAGAAGGCCTAAATCTCGTTTGAAGCTATCATTGTAGAATGCTAAATTCCTCTCCATGAAATTTCTTATTCCTTAGTGCCCAAATGCGACAGATCATTGTGTATGAACTTCCTTGGCAAAATGTGTATCTGACTAATGGAATCTCCAGTGATGCGCTATGTGTCTTTTCTTGTTGCATGTTATGGTCTAGCTTTAGCATCATCTCGAAATTCCGTACTTTAAATGGACAGGTGGTGACGGTCGGGTACATCGAAGGAGGCCATACCGCTAATGTGATTCCTGAGTCTGTCAAATTTGCGGGAACCTTCAGAAGTTTGAGTTCCAGTGGTCTCTTATCCCTTCAGAAGAGGATAAAAGAGGTAAATCGATGAATTCATTGGCCAGTCTTTTACTTCCAAGGTGGTTGGTTTTCTTATTCTTGCAAATACTTTGTGTTATGATTACAGGTGATAGAAATGCAAGCGGCTGTTCACAGATGTAAAGCTGTGGTGGACTTCGGAGAGGATGGAGTGCCTCTTTACCCTGTGATGGCTAATGATGAAGTCCTATATGAACACACGAAAAAGGTTGGAGAGATCCTGCTCGGTGAAGGCAAAGTGCAACTTATGCCAGTGACAATGGGATCTGAGGACTTCAGCTTCTTTGCCGAGAAGACTGCTTCTTTGATTTTTGTGGTGGGGATACAGAATGAGACTCTGAAATCGCATCATGTGCTGCACTCGCCGTACTTCTTTGTCGATGAGGAGGCTTTACCCATTGGAGTGGCTCTTCATTCAGCTGTTGCGATATCGTATTTGGATGAGCACGCAGATGCCAAAAGTGTGTCCTAACTATGGCTACCTTAAGCCTCAACCTGTGTAATATAGTTTTAAAGGGTAACCCTTAACATCTCTGGCCAGTGTATTTGACCAGAGCTTCCCTCATTCGCTAGCCAGTCTGCAGGTTTTTTGCCTTTACAAAAGGCGCGGGATCTTGATCTCCCTATCGCCTTGAATTAACAGATATGTGTATATCAATAAGCAGTAGAGTATTGCATTCGCAAGAATTTTCTTTGACTTGCTTTCGCAATCATATCTGCAGTGGTCTTTGAATCCAGTTCAAAGTAATCTTCGACAAACCCTGCTCTTGTGCATATCATGCCCATGAGTAAGCTTGAACAGAAGATGAATCCTCCTTTCCAATCTCCTCCTTCATCAAGTAAGAATCTTCGTTCTCCAACCAAGCCCATCTTAATTTCAGAGCAAGCTCAAAAGATAGATTCAAGCTTTAAGTTCTGTGAGAAATTTCGTCGAAAGTCTCCATTATCTGTTTATATATACGTGTGATTTTTTAAACCTAACTCTTTCTAAATTTACATTTTGATGGTTCTTTTTTCTTGGGTATATTAATCCATCTTATTTTACATGCTCAAAGATGGTTTCATTCCAAACTCTTTTCGACAAATGTCTGTTAAACTCGCGGTTCAAAGTTCTAGCCAAAATTTGGAGTTTGGATGGAGCTCGGAGATCGGATGGGTCGGTGACTTGTTTGGAGGTGCCTGGGGTTCGAGGAGCCAAGAGACTGGTCGCCAGGCCCTGGAGAACGGACGGGTCGGAGACATGTTTGGAGGCGCCTGTGGTGCGAGGAGGCCAGAGATTCATTTATGGCAAAAAAGAAATCATAAAAGCTAAATTTAGGAAAAATTGATTAAGATATACGATTTTGTCCGCGACTGATATGGAAGGGTTGCTTTACTTGCTTGGTTCATCGGACCGGCTTCTAGTTCACTCTTCACCCGCGTTTAAGTCGCCCCATTTTGTCCATAGTAAGTGTTTTCCAGCGGGAGTGGGTGTGGTGAGACCTGGGCTTATTAGTTTCGTTTGCATGCGCGTGAATCTGTGTGATTTCGAGTTGATTTGGGACGGTTTCGTGACTGAGTTGGGGCTCAGGCCACAATTCGCAGACGGACATGGCTCGTGATTCATGGTGGTGGTTGGAAGCGAGGCGAGTCGAGGCATGGGGTGATCGAGGCTTGAGGTGGTCCTAATCTGTGCATCCGTTGACGATGTTCTCTTAGGGCAACAACCCATGAAAGGGAAGAAAGGAAACAAGCCAGGAAAGAAGTGATACGGTCGTTTAAGGAGGGAGAGGGACGGGTATCAGATTAATATATGTTTTTAAAAGAAACATTTCATTTATGATTAATATATGTTTTTAAAAGAAACATTTCATTTATCTTCATGGATATCAATAAAGAAAGGTAGTCCAACCGCAAATCAAGACAAATTCCGAACAAATCCAAAACAAAACAAGCTCCATAAGAAGATAAATCATCAAATTAAGGTAAGGGATTACATATTTAAAGAATAAATTTGTGATTTCTTTATATCAAAATCGGTGGCCAATCACCAAATCTATCCTCGGTAACGAGCTCACACCGAGATTTCAATATGTTGCTACAGCTTTGCCTTCCGGTGGTGTGTGTATGGATTTGACATCCTCAACACTATCACTGTTTAAAGTGCATAGATTCGATGCCATGATAGTGAAACCTTCACAAAGCTTCTATGATCTCCCGAGATCATACATGTAAAAAACCCTAAATCTAAAGTAGATCAGGATAAAAACCTTCCCAAAACGGCAGGGAGAAACTTCTAGATTTAAACTAGATTGGAAAAGAAAAGCTCATCAAAAGAGGATGAAAGCAAGAAATAGTTCAGTCAAAGACAAAAGAAAAAAGGGAGGGGAGAGAGATGTAGCTCAAACCTTTCTACTCATGAAAGTTAAAAAGAAAACTGTGTGAAAATGAGAGAGAGAGAGAGAGAAATTAATTAAGTAGCCTTGAATAATCAACTTCTTAATTAAGTACACGATGCCATTAATTTTTTGAAGCGATGGCATAGATTGACTATTGTAGTATCTTTCAAGGAAAATTACATAAAAATCTTTTTAAGTGAGTCATAATTTTCTTTTCTAATTTCTCGTCTCTTTGTTAGCAAGAACTTTCTCTCTAATCTTTACTGGTCAATTTTTCTTTTCTATTTTGTTGTAGGGATTTACACTAGAAAAATCAAACGCTTTGAGACATGGGTTGTTGCAAATTAACTTAAAGTTTATCTCCACTAAGAAAGCGCGTAGGATCACTCACGAGAAGATGATCAAGGGGTCTAATGAAGAAGGCCCGAGAATGATCCACCTAGTGCGGCGTCACCATGTGTACAATTATCTAGGGCCCTGCAAGGTCCGCCATTGCCACTGAACCCAAGGTCTGGCCTGAGAGTCCTGAGAAGGTCAAGCTTATCATCAAGCAAAACATGATCAAGAGGGCTGACTGCCGTGCCAATAGGATGGTCGGCCGTGTCAAGAGGGCTGACCACCATGCCAAGAGGACTCGAGGAAACTGTTGGCCTCTCTAAGGCACAAGCTCGAAGCGGCCATGGCGAGGCTGGCCATGATGAAGGAAGACGCCATGAGGAGATCATCGAGCTGTATGTATGATGGTCACATACCTGCAAATGATCATATGTGTCATCATCATCAGATGCATTCCTTGTTTCAGGATCACTGCCTTTTTGGCGACCCCCCGCCTGGGCAAAACTTCCGCCGCACTGGAGGGGATGATGCTCTTGGAGACGTCGTCGTACGGCCCCAGCGCGGGCAATCTGTCATTGGGAGGTGCTCCAAGCTTCAGGGCGTGCTACAACGCGCTGATGGTCCAGCCTGCCAGCCCCGCCCCCCGAGCTGGCCCCCGTGACGCTAGGCGATCTGATCTAGACCAAAATGATGCAGGGCTTCTTCACAGGGGACTCACCCATTTCATTATTATCACTGAGCTTCTGAGCGACGAGTTTGATTTACTTCGTTATGCATTATTAAGCAACTTCAGCCATTTCCTTTAGGTGGTTCGTTTACAATGTATATGTATGTCAACATTTATTGCTGCAGTAAGGTTTTCTGTTCAAATGAAATTGTTTGGATGGGCAAGTGAGGAGTCATATAATTTTTTCCTTTTGGATTTCCGAAAAGATGGAAAAAAGGGAAGAAATTAATAAAATTTGACTGATTGACGTCTGACGGCAAGAATGTATGAGATTAAGGAAAATATGCTTTATTGGAAATCACTTACGATTCTATTCTAATATATAGCCCTTCTTTATTTTTCTGTCTGTATATTTTATAATAAACATAAGCATATTAATTGTTCATATTGTAACGTCGACTTAACTTGCCGTCTTTCTTATTGTACTAAAGTTCTACGTACATCGAAAATACTCATTTTTTTTTTAAATAATGGAAAAGAAAAAGGAAAAGTGAATGGAGTTAAGTGCGGATATGTGTTGAAATCAGTCATCATATTTCACACTTCGGAAACATAAAGATGGATGTGAGGCATTCTAGGAGGATAAGTACACTAATGGTGCCATAAGTTGTGTACGACGCTCACTTTGGTACCAAAAGTTTCCGTCGGATCACTTAAGTGCCAAATCGGAGGAAAAACGCTCACTTTGGTGCCACCGACAAAAGATTCCGGCCAAAATAATTACGTGATTTTTTTTTTAAAATCGACAAGGCCTTAAACGACGTCGTTTTGCCGTCATACATGGATGGCCTCACAAAAACGACGCCGTTTAACTCATTGGGGATTGAAATTAGGGGTTTCGACTTGGTCGCCGAGTGGCCGTCGTCGGGGGGTTGGGGTCGGGGTCGGGGTCGGGGTCGAAGCTGCGGCCGACGAGTGGCCATCATCAAGGTCGAGGTCGGGGGTCGGGGTTTGAGCCGCGGCCATCGAGTGGCCATCGTCACGGTCGGGGTCGAGGTCGGGGTCGGAGCTGCGGCCGTCGAGTGGCTATCGTTGGGGTCGGGGTCGGGGTCGAGGTCGAAGCCACTGCCGTTGAGTGGCCATCGTCGGGGTTGGGGTCGAGGTCGGGGTTGAAGCCGTGGCCGCCAAGCGCAAGGACCGTCGAGGACGGCGACGGCCGGAGATTAGGTTTTGAATTGGGGAGACACCAAACGGCATCATTTTGGTGTTAGGATGCTGACTGTGTTCTCCGGTGAGCCACATCAACTTAAAAAATTAATAAAAAAGTGCCACGTCGGATTTCCGGCCAACCGGATCGGAGTTGGCACCAAAGTGAGCGTTTTTCAAATTTTTTGGCACTTAAGTGATCCGACGGAAACTTTTGGCATCAAAGTGAGCGCCGTACACAATTTATGGCACCATTAGTGTACTTATCCCCGAGGATACTAGAGAGCCATGGCTTTTGCATCTTCAAGGGTATGTCTTACGACTGAACAAAGACAAATGGCCACTACAAACTTAAGTAACTTTCCACTTAACATAAATTTCCATCCTGTGTTGCTTTTTGCAGTCTGCATTAGTCATTACATCGAAGATGTTGGCTTTGCATCGTGTGTTTTTTTTGCATGTACTCGTCAATTAAGAAGCATTAGTTAACATAAGAAGGTACTTCCAAGACTTTGAAGTCGAGTCAATTTGACTGAATCTACCCGTATGACTTATTTATCTTGCATTATTTTATACCAACTTTTAGTTGAATATTATTCTTCATATGTTTGCTATTAAGAATAACGAGGACAGCAGAGTTAATGAATCTTTCCAGAGTTATAGCTGCTTACCTGTGTCCCTTTTTTGCCATGTAATGTTCTTCGAACTTAGTAAATGTTAAAGTTGATAGTTTCATCCGAAAAGAACATGAACCAAATTTTCTTAACAAATTTAGACATGATCATATTATTTAAGTCTATCTAACAGCATGTTTGTGTCTTGAAGGACAGTGATACTAACGATCATCTACCGTGCTTATTACTATTGGAAATAGCTAATACTCATCTTTGGACAGTGAAAATTAGCTTAGTTTTGAAATTGGGCGCAGTTCCGTAACTATTAATGAGTGGTTCCATGACTTCTTATAGGTATAGGCATCCCAAGTAATTCAATCTTATGGTTCTTACTGCTAATTCATATAGAGCCATCGAATCGGCCTAATTAGCAATTGAAGCTATATGCATTATATGGACATAAAGCAAATGGTCAAGATCATTCAATACGATGGTATAAACATGATACCAAGGCAAATCCCTCCTCAGCCTACAGGGTATTAGCAGCCATTTCCAACTATTGTTCCCCACCCAAGGGCAGGTTCTTACTCATCCTTAATTTGATTTGTCTACCATTATAAACAATAAATTTCATATTATCCATGGAATTCGAACTTGAACTCTAAATTGATAAAATTAGGTGGACGAATTTTCCACCTCTAAGGAAAAACCACTTTGATCTCCTATTAAAAAACTTCACAATTCTCCCTTTGGGGCTTCAACTCTTACATTAAAACGGACTTAATTGGATTGAGCTTTGATACGGAAACCTACTAAGTGACAACTTTCAAATTCAGAGAAACCCTGGAATAAAAATGGGTAATTCTGAACCAAATCCTGTCATCTTACATTGGCATTAACTTGGTTCTTCTTTCTTTCTTTACCCCTCCTTTTAGAAGTCCAAACACCTGCTGAAGACTTCAGCAATAATTCTTGCAGTCTCCGACCCATAAAAGTACAGGAGAGGAGGGCCTACTCCCACTTTCAATTATTTACGGCCTTGTACCATATATTTCTATTTAAATTTCTTTATTTGATTTTGACTTTTCAAAAATCAAATTTTCCCTACTTCTATTTAAACTTGCCGCTCACAGAATTATAGTATAAAAGGTGACCTCGAACAAACCTAAGCAATTTGCTCTCTACATGTGTCGTTTTAACTAATGTTTCGCATCGCTAGTCTCTTTGAATTTTACTTAACACATTAATATATATATATATATATATATATATATATATATATATATATATATATATATATCAATGACACACAAGAAAGACATGGATCCCACATAAATTCAAATAATCATTCGTTATGCATTTTCCACATTTAAATTTGTACCTTTGATTTTTAAAACATTTCAAGAAGTGTCATTTCTATTTATAATCGATGGGCATCTTAGAGAATATCTATTGATAAAGACTCTCCAATGACGAGAATTCGACCGGACGTGATTTTCCAACCAAACTTTATGAAAACGAAAAAGAAGGAAGAAGAAAAATTCAAAAGTGATGCTCGTATAGTAAATGACCACAAATTTTCCTCGGCAGTCTCCGTGTTCATGTGTCCCCATCGCACACTTTGTCATCCTAGACCCGGTCAACGCAAGCCTTCTGCAAACTTTGGATCGAAATCACGTCAAATGAAGGAGGAGGGAGCATTTTTCACTGTGCTTCGAAAGAAAGTTTCTAGAACATTTCAATGCATATTATTCTTATTCTTTCTTCTTCTTCTTCTTCTTTTGGTAAAGCATATTATTCTTATTCTTCTTGGGACCAAAAACCTAAAATTCTTATTCAAGAAAGTCGTCCGGATGATTAGTGTGTGTCGAGAAAAGAACAAGTTTTCTGGCTGAATAGTGCACGTATTAAAGGTATGGTATTATAGTTTTACAAAACCAAGTCAACATGACATGCACGAAATCCACGTATTTCCATCAATCTTCTTTATTAAATTGGTGTCCATGGCATAGTTCATTCAGATTAATTAATGCTAAGACGGCAATAAATATGTTCAAATATATTAGGGATCTAATTGGATCAATTGAAAGTTCTCGAAGACATTGCATATTGGTCAAAAGTGATACAAATGAACAAACTGAAAATTCAAGTATGATATGACACATCGATAAAAGTTTACAAATGACTAACACCAATTGACAAGAGTTGTTGACATGGAATTTAAGTTATGCAAGGCAATTAACTACGTAATTTAATTACTGTGTTGGCATTGGTCAAATATGAGAGAGTGCAAAGAGGTTTATTTAATCATTGGGGTTTGTCATATGTTGACACCTAAATTTTGGCGATCTTAAAGAAAAAATTTGCATAGCATAAAAAAAAAAAGTAAAATAAGGGAAGGATCAATATGATTTGGTTATGAATGGAATGTGAAAATTCTGATTAACCATCTTTACTCCCGTGAATATTTAAATCATAGTAAATATGGAAGCAAATTCTCAATAAAAGAAATCAGATGAATAAAAAAGTAAGGAGTTTGATAAAATGGAAGGAATCGAAATATCCAAGGAAAAAATCAAACCTATTGCAAGATTTTGCTCCAATTTACATGAATTAAAGCAACGGAAAAAGGAAGCTCGAAAATTGCCATAGAAGAGGGTGGTCGGAATCACTATAAAAGGAGACCAAAAAAAATTTCGAGAGAGGGGGAGACACACATATTGATACATACGGCTGCATATAATGGCGTCTTTCTTCGTTTCGTTTGGGGGACTTCTCTTCACCTTTTTGGGGTCAAAATCAGAAGAAGTGTGCAGAGAGAGACAGAGAGAGGAGACGTGCGACATGTGAGAAAGAGAAAAAAAAAAAAAAAAAAAAAATAAAAATAAAAGAGAAGAAGAACAGTCTTCTTCTTCGCCGCTTCTGCTCGACCCCCCCGGCGTATGCGAGCTCCTCCGCCGCTGCTGCACGATACTCCGCGCCAACACCGAGCACACAATAATCCAGAGAGAGAATAGAGGCTAGAGCGAGGTTTACCGGTGCTTTTGCCCATGACCAGCAACAAAACCGTGGGGTCCCACGAATTCAAAAAGGGAACAAAGTTGAGAAAAAACACGGGTGTAAAAGATTGATGAGCTTGAAGAAAGTAATCCGTTCTGGTAGAAAAGGTCACAATTCGGCCAAATAAGGGCAGGCGGTGGATTTGTCTTCTTTTGAATTTTGTCTAGATTTGACAATTTGTGGGTTTTGTGATTTTACTTCATGCAATAAGAAGGATTACTTTTTGGCCAGGAGATCGTGAAGATGTTTACTCACTATCATATTCAACACAAGGACCCAGAACATGCTTCCTTCAAAATAGTGGATTTTGTCTCCACGTTCAATAACCTAGGCGGAGCTCTTGCACTCGTCCGGGAGCCCCGATGCTGCCATTCCCGCCGTGTCCGAACCGAGTTGATTTTACGAACTTTCTATTCTTGCGGGTTCATTGGTCGTGAGCCCGTCATCGTCCGTCTTGACGCAAACTGTTATTCATGAATCCTTCACGCTAGTCCCATTGCGGAAACTAATCATCCGCCCATGGCTGCCCGTCTCCGCATCTAACCGAACACAACCATGCACCGCCATCACCCGTTGAGCGGATTCCGTACGGTTCAAATTTGGTAGCATTATTTGCAGAATTAGGTAATTATCTTATCTAATTTTGATTTGGATATTTTTATTGCCTAATGCATGCTTTTCAATACATATTTGAATTATGAACGTATTTCCGATTAGGATTTGTTGCTCAATTTGCAACCGCACAAAGATTTTTTATTCCATCTATAAGGCTTTAGATGGAATAATTAATTACGCGGGAATAAAATTGATATCTTGATCTTTAAGACTTAAGATCAATTTATTGATTTTATTAGCGAAATAATCAAGTTTGATTTGGATATTGTTCCTTGATTCAAACGATGTATGATATCTTTGATGATTTTGAATGCTTTGGTGTTTATCTTTTAATTGCTTTATTTATCCCAAAAATACAAAAAAGATTGCATTTGCATATCATGTAGATTACAATAAATTTCCTAGATAGAATCGCATGATAGAATAGTTAGATTCTTTTATGATTATATTATGACACATGTTTAGATGGTATCTAGGTTAGATAATATCCTTGAATTAAATTGCATGTCAAGATAAATTTCTGAGTTAAGATAGGATTCAGATTAGTCTATTTCCTAACTTAAGATAGATAAAATCTCATCTTAGTTAGATTTTTAATTATGAATTTTTTATATAAAAACACAACAACAAAAAATGTCATTGCATGTCATATATAATTAGATTCATGAAATGCATGTCATTTAGTGATTGTTGCTAGGTTCATCTAATTAGAAATTGCCTGTCATTAGAATTAAGTCATTTAGTTATATTGCATTACATAAAGCATGATTCTCATTAATTAAATAAAAACAAAAAAAAATTGCTTGTTAATTAGAAATCATATCTAGGGTTGATGATGTAAATTCTAATCTAACGACGCAGATGCTTTCGTTGCTATAAGGTAAGTCTCGTAATTTATTCATTGCTTTCTTGGGTGTTAAATTGGTGGTTTGCGCACCCGCATGATCACCTCACATGTTAGGAATAGATTTAAAATCAATTCAAGCTGCCTGCAAAAACATTTTTAAAAATAAAAAGAAACAAGATCTTGAAAGGGCATTAGAGAATTCTAGTGTAACCAAGTTCCCGTACCCAAAGTCTCTGGTTCGTAGGAGTAAAGTAAAACTCTCGTTACTTTACTTGGGTTTCTAATCGACCCACCAAAAATAGATTAGTGGCGACTCCTAGATAAAATCCATTTGCATGTTAAAAAACTTAAATCTAATCGCGAATTGGTATGGACTTGGGAGAGCTCGAGTTAAGTCTAGGCTTAACAATTCATTAGCCAAACCCTAGGTGGTTCACCCTCGAAAATTAAGTTGCGACATGCCAATTATCATCCTTTCTATATGGGAAGGGGGAGGTGGGGGGTTCGAATCACCATCTTCTTAGGGAGACTTGGGTGGGGATGATTTAGTTTTAAATATGGGTTTCGACTCCCATATCCTATAAGGACAGTCTTTGTAATCAATAGATTACCAATAAGTGCAAATTGAATGGTATGTCTAGTTACAGTCGATCACCCGACTATTTCATCTTAAGACATACTACTAATTCCTTTGAAGCTACTACCATTACCAAAGGTGGCTTGCTTCTTTTGCTTACGACAAACCCAATGGATTGGATCAATCTCCTTCAAGCAAGTAAAAGCTAGTAGTCGTAGGGTAAGCCCTTTTGTCAGCCATTGAGCAAGTGGTAGCTAATATTGAAAGAGAAGAAGACATTCCTTCGTTGCTTGTGTTGGAAAAATATGGTTTCGAATTGGGTAGAATAATGAAGTCGGATCTTTAGAGTAATCAAATCGAACTTTGAGATATGATATCACTTTCATCAACAGTCGCACTGTTTTAACAAGATTTATAATTAATTTTTTTATAGAAATAAATTCAAATTTTCAATAAATAAAAAAATAATGATCGTCGGTTAATGCCAAATCTCGTCCACATGCGCGCTCACATCTTTTCGATTTGGGACAAGGCACCTATTCATTTGTTTTATAATCAAACTACCAATAATCCCCCACTTTTGTTTATAAAACAAAAACAAAAAAATAAAACGTTAGAAATATATAGCCAAAATTTCTGTGAGATTAATATACATACATAAAGGTCTCTTCGAGTTAAACCTTTACTTAATGCAAGTATCTCAAAGCTCTATCAAAGTGACAAGTAGCTCGGCTTTAAACTTGTACCTTTATATGATAGAACCGGACAAACCGCACATACATTAACCTCTTGTTTCAACGAAAAGTTCTATATTACTTCGCTAGCCTTGTGCTTAATCCCATTTCATGAGCTCTCTAGAAAACAACCCTAATTTTCGTTAGAAACGACACCACTTCTAAGCTCATATAGGTGAAGTATCTACCATGTGTTTTTGTTACTATTAACACATTACAAATTTGTACTATACTTCATTAAGAATTCAATTCAACCTACAAAACGTAACAGGACTTCTCATATCAGGTTACATCAGTATCAAACAATCACATTCAATAACTT
Source organism: Eucalyptus grandis (assembly GCF_016545825.1). Classification (NCBI taxonomy): domain Eukaryota; kingdom Viridiplantae; phylum Streptophyta; class Magnoliopsida; order Myrtales; family Myrtaceae; genus Eucalyptus; species Eucalyptus grandis. Next base: position 26,667,787 of record NC_052622.1, on the reverse strand, counting down.
GTTCTTACCCATTAAACCTTGTAACTAGTGATGTTCTAGAAAAATGTCGAGTTACCATTATTGGTGATTTTAATTAAAGGATTTCAGTCCCGTTTCTTATGAGGTCATTGTTACCATGTCTCTTGGTAAAGCCTTCGTCAAAGGATCGGCAAGTTTATTACTTAACCTCACGTACACAATTGTCATGGTACCATCTTTAATTAATTGTCTCACATATTCATGTCTTAGACTAATATGTCTAGACTTACCATTATAGGTGCTATTATAAGCTCTTGCCAAAGTAGCCTAACTATCACAATTGATGAAATAAGAGGCATAGGACTAGGCCATAATTTGATATCCAAAAACAAATTCCTAATCCATCAACTTCTTTCCCATTTGCTACTAAGCAATGATATAAATTTCATAGTTGAGTGAATTATGCACATTTGTTTCTTGTTTGCCCAAGAAACAACACATTCACGTAATGTAAAAATCCATCAAGAAGTTTCATCTCCCACACTTGTAATCCAAGTAGCATCAACGTATCCTTCTAATATAGCCGGATTATTATAGAACAATAAGATAACTCTCACATGTTCTATATTTGGATTATTAGTATTTACTCAACTTGCATATACAAAAAGTAATATCAGGTCTAGTATAATGTATCGCATACATTAAAGACCCATAGCACTCACATTAAAAACTCTCCACCAAGAATCAAATGGAGTACTTATATATTTAAAAACAAGATGTTTAAATCTATACAGCATCTTCTCCATGTAATCACTTTAGCTCAAAGAATAACCCCCACTATTTTTTTTTAATTTTAATACTTAAGATAGTATCTATTTCACCTAAATTTTTCATTTTGAAAATGGATGTCAGATACTTCTTAATCTCGATGACTCTAGTCATATTAGTTCCAAAGTCCTCTTCAGACATAAACCCACTTCAAGAATATTTCAAGAGGTAATTAATTAAATTTATGCATCATCAAATTTTCATCCTCGATGAAATACATACATGAAAATAGAAAACCAATGCAATTCTACTCTCTTGGCTCATTTATGCTATTCCATAGAATCAAATATATGAGGGGCAAGGACAGCAAATAGAACACATTAGAACCAAATAAGGGACACCCGAAAAACCCATTTGGTATCTCCAAATTGCCTCCATAAATAGAGCACTACATATTAGCCCATGCATGTAACAACATTCTCTAACAATTCAGTAAACGCGAGCGAATCGAGTATCGAGGTATCAAAGTGCATAAACATACCTCATTTCTTCATGATATTAAATTTCTTGAGCTCTCATATCATCCTTCTCAGGACCCACTACATCACAAGAAGGAAAAAAATTCCATTGCAAATCTACCTAATTTGTCAATGGTATCTACGATGTGACGGATTCCCGAACAGAATGGTCAAATGTTGCGACAACAAGAGATCTTCAGTAGAGGGGAATCGAGAGTCGATGAAGAACTTCCCTGACACCGACGCTTGAAGCATCTCATCAATTTTTGCCACTTGTCCTTCATCTCCAGAGACATATGTGCACTTCCTCTAACTTTTCACTCAAAGAGTCCATGATTCAACACAATTTGACCGGGTGCATTCAATTATTATTATTTTTTTTTGGTAACCCAGGGAACCTCCGTGCACCGCTTCACGGTTGGAGTAAACCCTAGAGGGAGTAGAGTTACCACCACCCTTGCTCCCCGGGTAAGTCGTGGGTTTCTTTCCAATAAGGCAGACGACGCAAGGATTCGAACACTGGACCTCTCACGAAAGGAACCAGCGCCCAACCACTACGCCGCCGCCACGGGTGGTTATTGGGTGCATTCAAATTCATCAACAACAAAACCAAGAAAGTGTATCATAATTTTGACCTCAAAACAAGCGAACGCTTGAACAAAAACCAAAAGACGATCATAATTTCTCGAATGCATGGCCAAAAAAGGACGTGCTTCTACCAATTAGAACCAATTCAGGGAAAATAAGTAGAGAAAATGATGGAGCATGAAACTAATATCTCCTTTTACCATGGCAAATTTAGCAAGAGATAATCCCATAAGAGAATATCAGAAGGGACAAGATCAATAGGGCTACACCAGGAAAGAAGCATGCGGCATTCTATGTGACCAACACCCATCCCTTGTGATCATAAGGTGATGATCCTCTAAAGTCAAACAGCAAAGTAACCAACAATTACACTGAGAGTCATGTAAAGGAACAACATACTTGTGATAAGCATCCCACCAAAAGCAAGGGACATGAACCCGAGCATAACAAACAATATGGTTATACTGTCTTTCAAAGGCCTTAGTGTCCTTTGAAATCAATAGTGTAAAAACATTTTGAAATGGTTAGCAAAATAGAATAAGATGTCCAGTTGACCAAAGTTATGCATACATGTGCTGGATGTAGAAAATTATTCACATAAACAACTAATCAATCAAGAAAAAACGGGTCCATATATGATTGTAAAACACCGAGATCAATAAACACAGCGGAATTAAAGCGTACATGTATGAGCTATTGCTTCACTTGAAGAAAAATAGATCACTCTAATAATCAGAGATCTATCGAAATGCCAGATCTTCCTCTTTATGACCTATTTCAATATAGCAGCTTTCAATGGGATTTAAAGCAACTGATAGGTATAACTTATCATTTTATAGGCTAGAGAGGGGATCTAGCAAATCCTAATCAACAACGTGTCATCTAGGCCCTTCTTATTACGGGCTTCAATTAAACACAATTGACTACACTTTGCTGCTCAACTAGGTCCGTTATTAATAGATGCCAATACCCAATTCAATTAGATCACTTTAGGGTTCAACAAATATTGGAATATCCATTAACCCAATTATTTAAAATATAAAATCAATTAATTAATGTAAAGTCATATTATAGGAAATTTCCAACATTCTCCCACTTGGGCTACATTAATTAACTTATTTTATTTTGAAAAAGATTTTATATTGAAAACGACACTATTGGGTTAATAACTGAAAATTTTGTTTTATGTTGCCACAACATTAAAAAATAATATTCTAATAACTACATCTCAAAAGCAATCCAATCCTATATAACCTTAGTATAGGACTATGGAGATCAATGTGTTAAGAAAATACCACAACACATGACATTCCATAATCACATATAATAAGTATTATATTTTCATGGATCATGGGCCTAGTAGTGTAGTAAGAAATAGTGCCAATATGTTATTAAAATATACACTATTTCTTATCAGTCTTTAATGCAATTTCTCAACGACATGAAACTGCATTAACGCAATTTCTAAACAACATAAAATTGCACGACTATGTCACAGTCCAACATGAGATCTCATAATCAGTAACATCCAGTCATCTTTAAACTAAAATTTGTTTAAAGATACTGTTTTATACTTCAATTTCTCAGTCAACGGGAGAAATGATAACAATATAATCAATAACAACAATCATTGAAAATAAATGCTTTAATAGACATCATAAAAGCATTATCAGTTTGCATATAACTATAATATCCAGAAATACAAATTATATAACTCCCACTAACAAAAGAAATCAAAAGAATCTAAGACACACATATTCTTTACATGTTTTTTAAACAAAATGGGTCGTAAGCCTTTTTGTTAGAGGGTCAGCCAACATTGACTCAGTTCTAATATTCTCAATCATAGTATAATATTTGATCCAATTAACATTTCAACCGTGGCATGGTTGTTATTTATAGCAAAAGTAACTGTTTGTTACACGTAATGCAATAAAATCGATTATGGGCAATAAGTATTTCAATAAAAATAATTAGTACATTACAAACTCCCCTTTGGGCAGAGTGTATAATGCATCATTATTTTTCACAGCATGAAGTTTATAAAGCAACAATAAGGAGAATTACATATAATTGTCAAGGATCCATCCTCTTCAGACAAATCATTTAAATCATATATTTTCTAATATCAATATAAAGGGGAATTACATATAATTTTCAAAACATTTATTCCCTTTGGGCAGATAAATATTTTTCAATTATACATCCCCATCTTTTAAATATGGGAATTAAACTTTATGCTATTTTCTAAATTAATATACACAATAACCCCCTTTGGACGAGTAATTGTATACTAATTTTTTTTTATCAATAGGGAACTCCAATCATTTATGCCCAAAATTCATCAAACAATATGAGGCACTTTACAACATGTGCTTCCCAAGATCATATTGCATTTATCAAGCAACAATTTTTGCCATGATTTTTTTTTCTTTAACTCACTACTCTAATTTGTACTCTAAGTGGGAAGAAACGCTCACATACATTTGAAGGCAAAGAAGAGTTCTTAAAAATCTTCATGCCCAAATGACAACCAACTCGAGAAGGTCAACATAATCTAGGCAATTTTACAAGATTCATTCTTTGACCCCATCAAGAAATATGATCACATCAACTACGATTTATGGCGACTGCCACCACACCATATTGCAAAATGCCTTGGCACCCTAAGACCTTACATGCATAGTCGGCAAAATACTTTCCCTCGATCCTGTGATCCGTAATTTTACGCATCAGACATGTACATCCCCAAAAAAAAAAAAAAAAAAAAAATAATAATAATAATAATAATAATAATAATAATAATAATAATAATAATAATAATTAATGATAAAACCTATGCACCATGATAAATATAACAATGCTTTCTTGCGGCAAATAATCCAAAGAACTTGTTCCCCTGTTCAAGATCACCACTGGTACACCGATGATAGTTAAAAGTGGCTACTTCGCCATAAAAAATCAAGTAGCCAACCCACACACCACCATAGCAACTTCCTCTCACCAAGTAAAGCCAGGTCTCTAGAAATACATTTGGCAATCTAGAACTCTACCCGCAGTTAAACAATTTCTTTGGAATGCATGCCAAAACGCACTACATACACCGGACAATTTGCACAGGAGAAGAATAGTACATGATCCATTATGCCTTATATGCAAACAGGAAGCCGAAACTATAGAACATACTTTGTTGCTCTGCCCTTGGACAGCTTAGATATGGAGAACTAGCCCTCTACAAATCAAAATCGAAAGACTTAGGTTAGCATGACTCAATGAATGGCTATGCATGAGGAAAGAAGACCTAAGAAGTGCACAAAAATTTGACCTAATCGCCACCACAGTGTGGTGCATCTGGAAGGATCGGAACCGGTAAATTTTTCGGACATAATCCCTTGCACCCGCACCAAAGCCTATTTAAATCGATTGCTTTACATGAAGACTTCACCACCTGGAACAGAACCGCTAAAGTAGAGAGAAGAAGCAACACTCACACACTAAGATGGCAACCCTCGACCTCAGATACTCTAAAAATTAACATCAATGCCTCCTTTGTCCGGAATGAAGGCATGACAGGCAGCCGGGAGCAGGGGAGCCATCGCATGCATCGTTCAAGATTCTCGGGGTTGCTTGGTCGACGGCTTCTCCAAGATGGTGGCGTCTTCATCAACGAAACAAGCAGAAGCACTCACTCTCTTGGAAACCCTAGACTTCCTCTCCACTAGATCTAACGTAAGCTTACAAGTACAGATCGACTGTTTTTTGCTCGTGCAAGCGATTTCTTCATGTGACGTAAACAAGATGGGAAGTGGCACCGTATGTGGACTGGATCAAAGAAAAATTAAAAGGCTTCACGGGCTCGACTTTGGCCCATTGTTGTAGAATGAAGGCATGACAGCAGCCGGGAGCGGGGAGCCATCGCATGCATCGTTCAAGATTCTCGGGTTGCTTGGTCGACGGCTTCTCCAAGATGGTGGCGTCTTCATCAACGAAACAAGCGGAAGCACTCACTCTCTTGGAAACCCTAGACTTCCTCTCCACTAGATCTAACAGAAGCTTACAAGTACAGACTGACTGTTTTTTGCTCGTGCAAGCAGTTCTTCATGTGACAGAAACAAGATGGGAAGTGGCACTGTATGTGGACTGGATCAAAGAAAAATTAAAAGGCTTCACGGGCCTGACTTTGGCCCATTGTTGTAGAGAGTCCAACAAACCTGCTGACTAGCTTGCAAGAGCACAACGAGAGGACCTCCTCCCTTGCAATTGGGTAACCAACCCTCTGATAGCTTTGTTCGATTTATTATGCGCCGATGCTTTTGATGTAATCACTCCAAACTTGCCTACATAAATGAATATTAACTGTATTTTCGACCAAAAAAATAAAAAATAAAATCATCCACCCTTCTCTTTTCCTAGCAATTTGTATAGAAATCTTTAAGGTATTTCAAGTGCAATTTTCTAAAAATAAACCACCACCTAGAAGAAATTCCTCAACACCAGCTTAACGATAAAAGTACACCAAAAATCAATCTTTGCACATAATGCAATTAAGTCGTAATTTTTTATTGGCGCAATTAAGTCATCAACCTTTCCAAAAGTAAAATCAACAATTGCTCACATAGAACTCAAAGCCCTTGTGGCAACATTAAATTGCATTTCTTGATATAGGTTTAGGACTTTATTGCACTTTACAGTAGAGGTCTATGACTTGATTACACCAACAAGACTCAAGTATGCTTAATTTTATTTTTATCTTCATAGGATCTTATTGCAGCAATTGAGAGGTGAGACTTGATTACAGTCCGTACCTAAGATGAAGATTTTTGGTGCAATTTCCTCCAAAACATGAACACAGCATTTTTCATTAAGCAAACATTGCATGCCAAAGCATGGCATTATGTTGAAAGGAAGGGTTAATCCGCAAGGTATCAAATTCAAACAATTGATGGGCATGAGAACAAACACATGGTTGGATTAAATTCAAAATTGCGTTACAAACTCATTGAAAAATCAAATTTACTTCAGTGGCATGTGAGCAACCTCATTAAGATTAGGATTGACCAAAGTTGGCTTTTTAATATGCAAAAGATAAATTTTAGCATGCAAGTTCCATGGAAATGACCAAAGTTCAAAGTCATCATCCTCATGTGTCGAGAAAAGAAAAGGTTGGCTGAGTGAATGGGGCATAAATCATGTTGTCACTGCTTATTTGGTAATTAATTGATTTCTAAATTACTAAGCTTTTTGACTACTTGTAATTTTCATTTAATGGTTTCACATATGATAATTCTTTTATTATTTGTCTAAGTGTTCAAATTATTGTTTCGATTACTTCCCATGATGCATGTTACTTGCCCCGAGTGGCAAGTAAAAAACTAACAGTCAATTTTTATCTTCTTTACCAATTTGTGTGCAAAAGGGAAAAGGTATCTCGGAAAAGAAATCTAGAAGACGGAAGAGATGGTTAATGTCTGTTGTCCTCATCATGTGCGGTGAAGGGGCCACCCATTCTCTCCAAATGCACAGACAATTGCACACCGTTCATCAGTTTGTGATTTTCTTCTTGCCCAACTATTACTCATACAATAGCCATGGTTAGTTAATATCTCATTGGCACATTACTTGCCCTGAGTGGCAAGTAAAAATCTAAAGGTCGATTATTATCTTCTTTATCAATTTGTGTGAGAAAGGGAAAAGGAAGCAAAAAGTAACTCGGAAAAGAAATTCCAAAAGACAAAAAAGATGGTTAATGGCTGTCTTCTTTGTCATGTGCGGTGAAGGGGCCACCCTTTATCTCCAAACGCACGGACTGATGCACACCATCCATCAGTTTGTAATTATCTTCTTGCCCAATTCTTACTCTTACAATATTTAAAAGAAAAGAACTTGAAAGGTAGACTCGTATTATATCCTGTAAAGATTCAACTGAATGACAATACAAGCCTCAAAATCTGTTTTGAATCCCATGCACATATTCACTTTTCATGCAAATTCCCTCTGCTTATTTATAATTTGATCGCAAGGACCTATATTTGAGTTGAAAATTAACTTATTTGGTAAAAGTATCCCCGCTCTTCTTTTCCTAGCCAATCTATATAAACATCTTAAGGTATTTCAAGTGCAATACTTTAAAAATAAATCACCACCTAGAAGAAATCCCTCTACACCAACGACACAGAAAAATTGCACCAAAATCTTAAACTTTTGCAAAAACATGCAATTAAGTCATAATTACTTTGATTGATGCAATCGGGTCATCAACCTTTGCAAAAAGTGAAATATTTTCCCATGTAGAATGCCGAACTTTTTTCAGATAGCACTCGAAGCCTAAGCCGCAACCTTAAATTGTACTTCTTGATATAGGTTTAGGACTCTAATTACACCAACTAAGAGGTTTATGACTCTACTGCACTTTTCCATTATCCTAGGACCTTATTGCAGCAATTCAAAGTTTTGCTTGATTATAATTCGTCTATAAGATGAAGATTTTTGGTGCAATTTCCTCCAAAACATGACCAGGGCATTTTTCATAAAGCAAACATTGCATGCCAAAGCACGGCGTTGTATTGTAAAGAAGGGTTAATCCGCTATAACAAGGTACATTCAAACAATTGATGGGCATGAGAACAAACACATGGTTGGATTAAATTCGAAATTGTGTTGCAAACTCATTGAAAAATCAAATTTACTTCAGTGGCATGTGAGCAACCTTATTAAGATTAGGATTGACCAAAGTTGGGTCTTTAATTTGCAAAAGACAAATTTTAGGGTGCAAGTTCCGTGGAAATGATCAAAGTTCAAAGTCATCATCCTCATGTGTTGAGAAAAGAAAAATTTGGCCCAGTGAATGGTGCACAAATTAAAGGAACATGTATTCTGATTTTGTGATTTCAATTCAACACGACACACACGAATCTGCGTAATTTTCTCAATCAAATATGAGCTTTATTAAATTGGTTTCCTTACCATATTTCTTTTAAATTCATTAATAAAAGGATGACAAAAATATATAGAAATATATTAAGAGTCTAATTGGACCGACTGAAAGTTCTAAAATGATATTGCACAGTCAAAAGTGATTTGATTGAATCGATTGAAAATTCAAGTATGATACTACACATCAATAAAAGTTCACAGAGTGCCAGTATTATTATCTTTTCCATAACAAAAGCTACACATTCTTTACATTTCGGTTCAAAGAAGGTAAGATGGAAATAATTGTGAGATGAGTTTCTCCTGTGAAACCTTCCCATAATAATTTATGGTGCCATGACTCCAAACTATAAACATTGCATTGTTTCTGTAACGTTCATAGAGAATTTGGCTCTGCAGTGAAAATCATAAATCACATTGTTGGGATTAGAGAGAATCAAGAAGATATTCAAAAGGCAATCGGCATGACTGCAAAGAGTGGCATTTCCATGGGGACTTGCACACTAAAATTTTGCGAAATTTCTAGCTTGAAATTATTGTTAGAGACATCACATTTCAAAAGTAGGGCGACCCATGAATTCGGTCCTTCCTCTTTTTTTTTGTTCAACCAGTCTTATTTTCCTAAAACACTCGGGAATGTATGAACACATGATAAACAACAAAATCAACATCATCTTAATCTTTTCTTTGCCCCAATTTTCTCGAAATTTTCTTTTTGTTCGCTTCTCTCTTTTCTTTTTCCAATGAATGTCTTAATTACGTGGAGGGTTTTGATCATGAAGTCCTTTAACTTTTTCACATCCTTTTGAATTCCACCTGTCAAATGGTCTAATTATGTTATTGTTAGTGCAAAGCTATTCAATCTTATAATCTTGTTGAACTCAATTATTAAAGTAATGATAATTGGGAATCTAGTCGTGCTATAATGTCTTCAATTTTTTAAGTCATAGCTCTTCTTTTGACCTATAAGTTCTTGACTTACTTTTGCAGTCTTCATGGGCGTAGTTCCTCATGAGTCATGGATTCTCACCATTTTACACATGATGGGCCTGAATAAAGTCTGGCCCCACTAGAAGATTTTAAAAAGGTATACTTTTCATAATGTGGAAACTTAGGTAAAAATTTAGGTCTAGCCTCTTATTTGAGTTCGAATTGCCTCTGCTTTTATAATCCATTGAAAAAACGTTGTAACTCATAATCACACGTGTTTTATCACAACATGTGTTTTATTTAATGACATGTTTTTATGTAAGTCAAAGAAAGAAAAGAAAAAGGAAAGGAAAGGAAAGGAAGGAAAACAAAAAGAAAACAAAAATCCAAAGAAAATTACAAAGATTTTCTATATCACCACCATCATCATTCATGCTAACAATTCCAGTCCAAAATTGGCTAGAATGATTACATTAATAAATTATCAAAATTTTTAAAATTAAATTTACACAATTAAAATCTCTATGACACCGTATTATTAATGTAAGATTTTTTTTGATAATTTTCCTGATTTACATAAAACACTCATAAATTGCCACCTGTGTAGACTAAGCCAAACTCATTTGATTCTGACCAGGACTGGATCCTACTTCAACACCTCGATCTCCAGAAGTTTGATTAACAATTGGATCTTTCATTAAAGTTGCCTCACAAAATTTCCCAAGAAAATTCAGCTGAATGACACTGTAAGCCTCATTTGATTACACAAGTCATGTTTGTCACTATTCATTTGGGAGTTGCTTGATTTCAAAAATGGTAAACTTTTTTGCCTAATTGTAATTTCTATTCAACGGTTTCACCCACAATACACTTGCACAGGACATTTTGTATTTATACTTTAAGTGTTTGCACTATTGTTTTAATTACTTCACACAATGTGTGTTACTTGCATCCTGTAACATAGACATCATTTTTAAAACGAGGAGCAAGGCTCCCAATCAAAGTTTTTATTGGGGAAATCTAAGGCGGCATGTCACTTGGGGGGAAATGCCCAATTATTCTAAATCTATCGTACAAATGTTAATTTAGTCCTAAATTTTTCAATTTTGCCAATTTAATTGTAAATCATTACATCAAATTCCATAGTCATCCTAGCTAATTTTCACCGAAAATCACTAGCGTGGCGTGGCGTGGTGTGGCGTGGCATGGTGATCTAATCATCATTGGCCATTCCAACAAAAATTGGCCATAGGAACTATATTGTATTTTTGCGCAAATGTTTAGGACTAATTTTGCAAAATTGGAAAGTTTAAAACTGAATTGGCATCCGTACAAAAAGTTTATGACTAATTGAAAAATTTTCCTCAACTTGCGGTGAAAATATTTTTAAAGTTATGGTATTCAAGTTATCAAAAATAAAAAAAATGAAAATGATTATGACATTCAAGTGAGTGTCACACAAAAGTTATAGCACTCAAATTATTGAAAAAAATGTTTTAACACTCAAATGAAAGTTGCGCAAAAAATTATGACACTTGTAGTATTCCTTTTTTCATGAAGATTTTTAATTAAATCTCAGGTGTTAATGCAATAAGCAATAAATTCCAATTCATCTCTTTTTACATGAATTGATTCAGATAATTGAGGTTTGACCACGGTCAATGACTTTCTTCTTTATCAGTATTTGTGGCAAAAAGAAAAACAATTGCTAAAAAATGAAACACCAAAAGACAGAAAAGATGGTTGATGGCTTTCTTCTTCAAGCATGGTCAAGGAGCCAAACCTTATAGCTAGACACAAGGACAGATGCACACTATCCCTGGTTTGTGATTTTCTTCTTGTCCAATTCTTACTCTTGCAATAATTGAAAGAAAAGAAGAACTTGAAAGGCATCTACAAAATGATGAAACCCTTTGTGGTCCATAAATTTGATTGCCAAGTGCAGCTTTCATCAGAGTTAAACTCATGTAAATTCCCCAAAGAATTTGGCTGAATGGCATTATAAGCCTCAGACTCCATTTTAAAGTCCCACATACATCTTCAATTTTCAACCAAATGCTCTGCATAGCAATTCTCACCTCATATGTTTTAATCTTTGGTTAAAGACGACGCTCCCTCAATTCTATAAGACTAGTAGGTAATTTTTCTTTTTGACTCCACCAGAAATTGTCTGCTGTTTCGTAAATCAGACACCAAATCTCCTTTAAGTTCCAAGTTTTTCATTGTGAGCGATGAACAAAAGGAGCATCGCTCAAGTAGTAAACTTAAAAGGGCAAGAGAGGAACGAATACCTTAAGCTAGTAAAAAAAAAAGTCAACATTCATGTGTCACGGTCCGAAAGAAGGTCGACCCGAAAGGTTCCCTAGAGTTGACCGTGACTCGTCTGTAGTAGACTACCTATGCTCGCTCGGATTTCCAACGAGCCTTCTCCCCAAAGTTTCTAGAAGACTCTAGCTTCATTTATGTCGGTAGCTAGTAGTTGGCATTTATGTCTAGTAGTTGAACACTTATGTCGGTAGTTGAGGCAATACAATCTTGTCCGCTGGTAGAATTCTAGATCAATGGTTGTAATCCAAGGCCCTCGACTATAAAAAGGGGTGCCCTCCTTCATTTGTAAGAATCCACTACTTCCGCAATACAAAACTTCTATCTTTCCAGAGCTCTTCTCTCTAGATTATTTCTCTCTCCACGATCCGGGTAAGGCAAGCGAGTGAGCGTTCGATCAAGCAAGGCTTGGCTTAGGTGCTTCGGCGTTCCAATCTGATCCTAAAGTGCCCGAGTCGCCGTGCGGTCACGATCCCAATCGATCGGCCCATGACACATGCATCCCACAAAGATGCTACTGAAACCCGTGGAACAACCTATGGCTTGTCGTTTCTTCATCATCCAATGTAAGAAATTTTCTGTTTCAGCATGTAGGACTCTCAACAATCTCATAGTAGGCAACTTGGCAACATAACGGTTGGGTATGAATTGATCCCTAACCAAGCCTAACTTGTGCCAAGCTACTCGACCCTCTTCCTGTTTGGATTTTTTGGACCTCCAGATTTAGTCACATGTCAAACATTTACAGCAAAAGAAAGACTAAAGGTAATAAACTGACACGTTATTAAAGCAACGAAGTGAGATGCAAAAACATGCAGGAGAGCGCCGGAGGATGGAATCACCAGAGTCCATATAAGAAATTTCAAGCGCAATCTAGTATTAGTCCTCTCGGGATAGTCTTCACCATGCACAAATTTCAAGTGCAGTCTAGATTAGCAACCCTCTCACGTCCAGCACATATTTTTGCTAACATAATTTTGGAAGACAACTTGGATTATAACCTTTTCTTCTCACATTTGAGTCCAAAAAGTCCAACCATAGGACAGCAGCGACAGCAACAAATAAGCCGACTATGTAGGATGAGGCATATGAATAATTTTTTATGCCATTACACTCAATTTCATATCAAAGTCAAAGATCAATAAGACTACAAATTTCGAGCATAGCTACATGTGACTCAAAGCCAAGTCAAATTCGCAACAAATACACAATTATTTGCATTCAAACATTCTCGCCCTATTTCTTATCCAAAGAACAAGCATCCTCACCTTATATGAAGATGAAAATTCCAATTTCACTTTCCTAGAGACATTTTTTTTTGGCATAATATCTAAGATCTTGTAAGTTAGGTTTGGAGCTCAATAGCTCTCAATAGAGACATTAACATTTTGGGCAAACTAGAGATGCGATGACACTTATAAATTAAAGAAGAAAACACAGCACATATTTACCTCATCTCCAACTCAAATGGTTGCGCAAGCCATACTTGTTTCTGGAAACTCAATTTCTAGCAATGATGCAAGTTCGGTCGACTACTTAATCAATTGCATGCTGAGGTGAAGACTATGACCTGCCTTTGCACTTTCAATGCCAACATTGACTAAAAACAGATATAATGCATGAATTTCACATGCCCAACAAACCATATTTTGCACAAGAATCATCCACAATTATAAGTGCACATACGCACAAAAGCAAGAATTATCCGTGTCTAAGATAAAATCATAGACCTAATCTTTGAATTCTAACAAGCTTAAGGACTAATGTTTCAGATTTCCATTTGATAGTATAGGAATTATTAATTTATCATGAGTTTACCAATTTGAAATTTTTCGTGGTATTTACCCCATGAATTTTCACATGGATTTGCAATGTCACCATATCACGTCACCATGTGTCATCCATGTCACCAAATTTCATTGCAAAATTTTACGGAAGCTAACAGAGGATAATTTATCACAAATGTATCAGCTTGAGGCTTTAGTTTGGAGTGAATTTGTCATGGGTATACCAATTTGAGGTTTTCTGTTGTTAAAAAAATGAGTTTAGGATATATTAATCCAATAGAAAAATATGAAAGTGCCAATAAGCATATCTTCTTGTGAGCTTTTTTTTTTTATCGGAAAAGGTAATATATTGATAATAAAACATCACGTAGGAAAATAGGAACAACCCTAGGCTAGGGCGTCATTACAAAGGATGTCCAGCATGACTTGAGGAGGGGAGGCGATCCAAGTTGGAGAAAGAGACCCTCGTCCATGGGCCTTGGCAGCCTAGTCTGCTAGGGCATTGGCTTCCCGACGGCAATGCTACACTTTGAGGTTGCAGAAGCTGAAAGAGATCAACGCATTCGGTAAAGAGGGTGTGGTACTCCCACGGCGGTAGACGGCACTGATTGAGGGTTTCAACTAGGATAATGCTGTCAGACTCCACAACCAGGTGAGATGCGGTTAAATTTTGTTGTATCATATCCTTGAGAGTGAAAGCTAAAGCTTGGATCTCTATCTCGAGAGCAAAGGATGCGGAGACAGAGCGGGTGAAACCTCTGATCAAGCTACCCAAGTGATCGCAAGCGATACTAGCAATAGCGCCCATTTGATTTGCTATGGGGAATGCAGCATCTATATTGATCTTCACCGTGCCCTGCTTCGGAGGATGCCAAGTCCGATTAGGGTTCAGCCACGAGGAGCAACCCGAGAAGTCCTGCTGCTGGGTATGTTTTTGGAGATTGGCCAGGGCAAAAGCTAATTCAACAATCTGATCCGGGGAGATGCGATGGCGGCGAAACACAAAGTGGTTCCGGCCTTCCAAATTTCCCATAGGAGTCCTGCTATTTGCTCAAAATCTGGTAATCCCTTTTCTGATTGAGGATGTTTGCTATCCAGGAGTCCATTCGGTTAGGTTGTAAGCAACAATATTAATCTGAACTTGGGAATGATTCCATATACCTTGTGTCCATGGGCAATGCAAAAATAGGTGTTCGGTAGTTTCTAGGAAGGTAGAGGAACAGAGTACACAGACCGGGTCTGGGATAATCCTTCTACGGAAGAGATTGTCCTTCGTTGGTAACGCATTTTGGCATATAGACCAAAGAAAATTACGTATTTTGGGAGCTGTTTTAACTTTCCATATCTGCTTCCATACATGCTTGGGTGTTTGATGCGAAGAAGCGTGAGTATGTACCTGCTGGTGTGCGGACTGATGAATAAAATTATAACCACTCTTTACAGTATAAATGCCATCCTGAGTCTCTGTCCATATCAGTTTATTTGAATTTGATGCTGGCCAAATTTTTAACTGAATAATATGCTGTATAGTGAGTTCATCAAAGGAGCGATTCAGAAGCTCAACATTCTAGTTATTCAACGTAGGACAGATAAAACCAGCCACTGTTTGAGCTTCGTCTCTAAGAGCTGGACCGCCAAGAATGCCGACAGGTAACCATTTATCCTCTCTAATCTTTATCGATTGGCCATTACCCACTGACCATTGAAGCTTTGGACAAATTGAATCTCTACCTAGCAGATGCTCGCCCAACCCTGTGAAGGTCGTGACCTCTATCCGCATGTCGAAGGTCTTGGAAGGAAAATATAAGCCTTTGAACATGCGGCTCCATAGTGACGAAGGGTCTTGGAACAGTCACCAAGCCTGCTTACCCAGGAGGGCCTTATTAAAGGTCAGAAGATCTCGGAACCCCATGCCTCCGCTATCTTTTTTTGCTTTCAAAATATCCCAATTTTTCCAATGAATGCCAAATTTGTTGTTGCTATTTTGCCACCAAAACCTAGATATTTTATGTTCAATAGATTTGCATATAGAAACCGGGACCTTAAATAGAGACATAGCATACTGAGGTAGAGCTTGAACGACTGATTTTAAAAGAACCTCCTTACCCCCCTTTTGAAATAAAATTCTCTTTCCACCCCCTCCAATTTTGCATTAACCCGAGCAAGGATTCAAGCAAACATGTCCTTCTTTGATGAACCCCAATCCGAAGATAACCCTAGGTATTTACCTGATTTATCCATAATAGGAACCCATAGTTCGCTAGCCAAGTTAACCTTAAGTGGCTGAGGGCACGATTTCCCCATAAATAGACCAGATTGTTTCTATTAATAGCTTGACTAGTTGCTAGGCAATAATGATTGAGGATATTACCAACATTTTGGCTTTCGCTAGTTCTGCCCTCCAAGAAAAAGATAGCGTCATCAGCAAAAAGGAGATGGGATAAAATAGGGCACCACCTATTCAGTTTAATTAAGAGAGCCCATGTCAACAACTTGATTTATAAGAGAGGAGAGCAAATTTGCCACCAGGATAAATAAATAGGGGGAGAGAGGGTCACCCTGGCGAAGTCCCCGAGATGGCTGAAAATAAGGAAGCAGTTCGCCATTGAGCTTAACACTGAGAGAAGTAGAAAGATACATAGTGCATTATCCATGACACCCATTTATCGTGAAAACCCAATTGACAACGATAAACATCCAAGAAATCCCACTCCACCCTGTCGTAGGCCTTCTTCATATCCAGTTTCAATATACCCTGAAACTTTTTATTGCTATTTCAAGTTTTTAATTGATGTAGAACCTCCTGAACAATGAGTATATTGTCTTGCATTTGCCTGCCTGATACAAAGGCGCTTTGTTCTTGGGAGATTAACTTTGGTAGGCAAGTTTTTAGGCGATTTGCTAATATTTTGGAAATAATTTTGTACAGAAAATTACATAAACTAATCGAGCGAAACTGATCTAACCTTTCAGGGTTCGGAATCTTGGGGATTAAGGAGATGGAAGTCCTGTTAATTTCCGTTGGCAGCACTCCTTAAATCAAGAAGGTGTTAACCGTCTGAAAAACATCCTCCTCAATAATATCCCAGTGGTGATGATAGAAAAGGCCATTCAAGCCGTCAGGACCTAGAGCATTAGTTGCACCCAACTGAAAGGTAGCCTGTTTTACCTCCTCCCTTGTAAGTGCAACAGTCAGAAAATTATTCATTTCATCTGTAACTGCTTGAGGACATTGCGTTAGAATAGGACCAAAATCCCTATAACCCACATAAGTGTAAAGATCCCGAAAAAAGTTGAAAGTAGTGTTTTTAATCTGTGTGGGTTCTCGGATCCAGTCATCATTATTGTCCTTAAGGATGCTGATTGTGTTTCTTTTTCTTCATTGGACAGTCGTGGCGTGAAAAAAGCTTGTGTTTTTATCCCCGCATCTCATCCATTTTATGCGTGAACGCATCGCCCAGTAGTGCTCTTCTTGTAACCATATGTTCTAAATTTGAGCCTTCAAAGAGTTGATCTGGTCTTTATTATGATTGCCAACAGGTTGGTTAGTACATTGCTGGAGCTGCTGCTGCTGAAGGAGATCAATTTGACGATTTCTTGCTTTAAATTTCTATCTACTCCATCGCGCTAATGCTACAGAGGTAGCTCGGAGCTTCTTGGAGATTGTAGAGTTAGCAAGAGATAAAGAGGACCAGGTATCGGAAACTACCCGATGACAGTCGACGTCTTGCAGCCAATGAGACTCAAAGGTAAATGTTCTGCGCCTTCTGACTGAGTTGAGAACAGTAGTAAGAATCAGTGGGCTATGATCCGATCCTAGGGCAAGTAAAGCTAGAATTTTAGCATCCGCATAGGCCATTCGCCAGTCAATAGTACATAATGCACGATCAAGCCTCTCTTTAATCACTGCATCTCCACTTCTTTGATTAACCCACATATAGGCACAGCTCTTAGTCTCCATATCCAACAAGGCACAATCATGTAGCAATTCTCTAAAGGAATGTAATCTATATTGTTCTGCTGGTTTCTGCCCTAGTTTTTCCCAGTGATGTAAAAATTCATTAAAATCACATATACATAGCCAAGGCATTGTATGTAAGAGGCTGAGTCGCCTCAAATCAGCCCATAATGGCTGCCTCTGATTATAAACAGCAGGTGCATGTAGATATGTAATACACATAAGGGAAACATAGCTTTCATCAGAACATATGGCATCAATGAAAAAAGAACTGTGAGCATTAATAGATAGGGAAACATTCTCCCGCCAAAAAAGAACCATTCCCCCAGCCAGACCGATAGGGTTAACAACAAAACTACTAGGATAATGCAGCTTCCTTTGAATTTTCAAAATAACATGTTCCTGGTTTCGAGTTTCCATCAAAAATACAATATCGGGCCTTTCTTGAGCCACTAAGGCCCTTAGCGCTTGAACTGTCAAGGAATTGCCCAATCCTTGACAGTTCGAACCTAGTATCCTCATTTATCTATCGGTGGCTTCTTCGAGCAAGCCACCACAGCCCAATCACTGGCCCTCGGGGCCTCCAGTATTGGAGTATCCAAGAAAAGATTTTCATCTAATGTCTCATTTGAGATAAAGCTCGAGCCATACGGAAAAAATCGCTTAACTTTTTTTTTGGGGGATTAGTCTTTGTATGCAAACGAGTATGTTTTACTTTTTTTGATGAAGAAGCCTCTGCTGTAGAAACTGAAAAATCATGTTGTTGATCTGTTGCAGGGACCGATAGAGGCTGTAGTTGAGCACCCTGGGAAGTAGCAAGGAGAGGGGAACTCAAAACTTGATTCTCTGAGGTAGTGAGTATCTGCTGAGTTGGTTGGGCCTCCATTGGGAGGGATTGCTGGTTGACCTCGCAAGGGGCTGCAGGGAGTAGGAATGGTCTAGAAGGAAGAGTTTCAAGTATTGTTTCTTCAAGGTTTTCTTGAATAGTTTGTGATTCATAAAAGGCCTGCCAGAATGGGCTGTGTTCCCGAACATCCGTCCTAAGCCATTGTCCATAGTAGAGTTGATCCCTATTTTCAAATTTAGCATCGTCATATGGAATATCCTTGCAATATGAGGCATAATGGCCAATAATTCCACAGGAGTAGCAATAGTGGGGTAGACGTTCATAACGGAAGTCTAGCCATATGTTTTTCCTAGCTATTCGAATAAGTTTGCCAGTTTGAGAGGCTCCTTGAGGTTGATTTCCACTTTAGCTCTCACCACCTTGATTGGCGATTTCTCCTTAGTCTCACTCGACCTCCGTAACCTTTCCCACTTCACTAACAGACTTTCTAACTAGTTATTCCGTACATCGCTCTAGGGGAAGGCCAAAGACTTGCACCCAAAATGCACAATATGTGAAATCATAACAATGAAATGGAGTATTTGGGGTCCAGGCTTTAAGAGTGACCAGATTGCTAGAAAATAACCAGGGACCATTATCCAGCACACGCGGATTTTTCGCTTCTGAGTTAAATTTAAAAACATAGAGACCTTCCTCCCTCTGTGAAATATCAACATTCTCTGTACGCCAAATTCGATTCATAGTGTTCTGAAAAGCAGATAGATTAACAAAAGAATTGGTGACAATTTTCCCAATAAGACTCAACTTACATTCCTCGATCTTTTTTGCAGGGGGCTCTTGTTCCCATACTTCAATTGGCTTGGCAGTCCACAGACGTCCTAACCGACTGCAAAGGGCAGCAAGCCGGGCATCGTCTCCCTGACCCGAAGGCTCCATCCGTTGAGAAAAACTCTACTGGAGGTAGTGATAAGCGGAGAACATAGCGGACGCTTACAAAATACCACCCATTCGAGTAGATGATGGGTAATCAGGACATGCAAAGGTAATTTGGGGGAAATTGGGTGCAACAACACGAAAATGGCTTGATGGATAGGACAATGAACCAGGAACGGAGACGATGAAGAGAGAAAGGAGGCGTGGGTGATGAAATCCCGAATGATGATGAGTCTTCTTCCGAGAAAAGCGGAGACGGAGGAAACAGTCAGAGTCGAGGAGGTGGTGTAGTAGCAAGACCAACTCCCGAAACCCCACCCATAAGGCGCGAAAAGGGGAAGAAAACACGAAGAGGAAGAGGAGCGGGTAAGAAACCAAATTCAGCTACAAAAAGAAAACTCTACATTGGCGAGAGAGAAAAACTCTACATTAGCGAGAGACGGAGCCTTCTCGTGGTTTTGGGGTGCTTTTTGAGCACCGGGATTGAATGCTCTTCCCTCTGAAGACTTAGTGATTGATTTGGCGAGAATTCTTCTAGGCTTAGCTAGGATGTCACACTGCCACACCTCTTGATATTGTTAGCCACATCAGCCTATCGCTACAATTATTTGGACGAGAAAGATAACAATGGCTATTTTTATTCCCCCCCCCCTCCCCTCCCCTCATTAGAGTCCACGCTTCTTTGGGGACATTTCCAATGGGGTCAAATTTGTCCTGCGAGTATAAGTACATGATTCTTTTGGGATTTAGCCAATAATTAAATTATAATCCATGATAAAATGATCAATTATAGAAAATATGAATATAGTCAATCTTATGATTTTAGTTACTTGTAATTAGGAAATCATCAATCATTAAATTTCAACTTATAGTTATAACTAATATTATAAATTGGGAAAATGACACAAATGGTCCTTGAATTTTGGTCCAATATATAATGTGATTTTTGAAATTTTAATTTGTTTAATGAGGTCCTTAAATTTTAATATGATGTGCAGTATTGCCTCTAAACTTTTAATTTGTTTAATGTAGTCCTTGAATTTTGTATGCATGTTCAATTTAATCTCTATATCATAGAAAAATGTTCAATATTATTCTTGATATTTAATTAATGAAGGATAACATCAATATTTTCATATAATTCAGGGACTACATTGAATATGTACTAAAAATCTAATGACCATATTAAACAAATTAACATTTGAGAAACCCCATTGCAAATCAAGCCCAAAATTAGGGATCATTTGTGTCATTATCTCTTATAAATTTGGTTACATGTGATCATTAATTAAATTTATGTTATGATATATTTTGAGCTTAGATTTACTCATTATAAAGCTTAACTTGAAGTTATAAACTCAATTTATCGATAGTTTATATATACCCTTCTACAATATGAAATAATTAATTTATAATCAGTATATTGTTATTATATAACAGTTACTATTAATTATTAATGAATAAAAACAGTAAAATACTTTTTAATCAATATCTAACTTAAATAGCATAGTGTTTGATTATTTATGTTTTATAAGTTATGTATATTAAATAAATAACATTATGAAGAAAATATTACTTGTTTAGATTATTAATTTACACAATGTAATTTAAAAATAATTTTTTAATTACGTATATTTAGGTATAACATAATGATGATCATATAGTAATTACCATTTGAAATGAAGGTACCATTAATACTTGTAATAATATTTCATGTATGATTTCTCTTTGTTAATAGAAGGAGTTAGGCTATGATTATTTGTCAGTAAATTTCGTGTTTGACAATTGGGATAAAATTCGGAATTGAATAAAATTTATCATATCTTGTGTTTGGAATCTATTCAAGACATGATAGAGTACGATAGAAGGAGGATGTAGATTGGATAAAATTATCCCATAAGGAGGTGAGATAAAAATAAATAGGATTTCTAACATTCATAGTAGAAAAATTATTTTCCTTGAATGACAATATTCTTGAATTAACCAAAAATTAAAATTATATTTTTATATAAATAATATTTGACTTCTAATATAAGAAACTCAAAATAACAAAAATAAAAATTTAGTTATTTTAATTTAATCTTATTTTTATTTATATATTCAAATTTAATTATATTTTATAAAATAAATTCAATATATATAAATATATTTAAATTTATTACATATTTTAGTATTTTAGATATGTTAGTATAGTTTACTATTTAATAAAAAAATTTAGAGAATGATGGAAGGGGAAGAAAGAAAGAAAAAGAAAGTAATTTAAAAAGAAAGGAAAATAAAATAAAAATAAAAATAAAAATAAAGTAGGCAAGAGTATCGCCATAGATTTTTTACCATCTCCGTCTGTAAATTTTTTTATTTATATTAATATGTCATTTATACCAAATAATATACATAATATTATATGAATATATCCGATTTTATTATTGTAATCACCAAATAATGAATAAGATATAATAAAATCTCTGAATTTCATAATCTATCCTATCAAGTTCTATCTTAATTAGAAATTTGACAATCAAACGCAGTCAAAGAGTATATAAGCTATATAGCACAAACACTCTTCGGGTTCTTCGTGTCGTGCCCGACACTCCGACACGTGTCCAACACGCTCCGACACGCCCCAACACACGGCCAACGAGTGTCGAAAAATCCGACACATGGTCAACTCTCTCCGACACGGTTCGACACGCGAGTTTAGAATTCAAACATGCGATTCGACACGCACGGGGTTAATTTTAAAATTTCTAATACTTGAGGGGTCAAAATATAAATATACGCTAAAGAACTAATAAAAGAAGTAATAAAATTGCTATAAATATACATGCACGGGGTCAATATTTTTTTTCAGTTTTTTTTAGAATTGTTTTATTTTTTTTTTATAAGTCTTTTACTATGAAAGAAGTAATAAAAAAATGCTATTTATGATAAATAAATAAATTTAAAAAAATCATTTCAGCATTTTTCTTTAAACAATGTTTTTTTCCTCTAAGTTTTGTGTATTATTGTAACAAATTAAAATAATGAATGATATTATTTAATATTTTTCGTGTAAGTTAATTCTAGGATATTTTATTTATTTATTTATAAAATATATTTAATATATAACGTGTTTAACATGTTGAAATTCTCTATTTTTAAAAAATGACGTGTCGGCGTGTCGTGTCGTGTCGTGTCGTGTGTCGCATGTCCGTGTCGGTGCTACATAGTATATAAGGGTATAATATTTCCAAACCAAACTACTTGTAACCCATCCAATTATGGTAAACCAAGTCTTGGAATAATCATAATATTCCCAAACCAAACTCCAGATTCGCTCTTTTCAATAATGAATCGGGGCTTGGCCCACCAGGCCGAATCAATTCATTTAGGGGCCGAAAGCCTTCGGTTCGGTCCGGGCCTTCGAAATCGAGCCCAACACCTCGAGGCCCGATCTTCTCCGGCGGGCTTAGAATTTGACGGAATGCCGGCCCGACCGGCCCGTTTATAGTGGCGAGGCCAGAGGAAGAGAACGAGGAAGAACGGCAATGTGGGGGTACCCGCCGACGCGGAGGCAACTAGCGGCGACGATCGGCGTCTTCGCCGCCGGCGCCACCCTGATTGCGGTCGGCATTCACCTCTCCTTCGCCAACATCGCTCCGCAGAAAGCCCGTGCCAAAGCTCGCGGCGAATTCGTCAGGTCTCGCCTCCGGACGTTCCTCGAAGATTGACCCCTCCTAAACCCCCGCCGACCCCCCACAAGTAACGATTTCGCACTCTGCCGGTGTGCGTCGCCGTCTTTCGGTCAATCCCCGGCGAGCTCTCAATCTGCCCCCGTTTCTGCTTCTTCAACGGCATGGCGCTTGGATATGTTGAATTGACTCTGTTTTCGGAGTGAGACTTGAGTAGATCAGCTCCAAATTAGCTTTTTTCGCTTTTGTTTTGTCGAAGAATGGGGAAACCCAACTGTCGATTCACTGCGCCTTTTCCAAGCGTTCTATCCATGCATGTTCATCTCATTTTGCATCAGCCGATTTTGTGTTGCATGCCGACTGTTCGATAAAATGATTTGAGTCAAATTGGGGACATTGCAACGCCCTTGTTATCTTGGTTCCTTTGTATATTTTTGACGACAGAGAGGATCATTAGGTGCCTTTACGTTTTTGAGTGCATCCTGTCTTCAATGACTTCTTTTAGCATGTCCATCATTTGTATAGAGAAGCCGATTATTATTGAGGGAAAAGGAAGAAGGTTTGTTGTAATGTGCAGAGATATTGAGGGTTTTGTGTCTCTAGAAACATGATGTACTTGCTGTACCTATCTAGTTTCTCCTACTTGTTTCTTTGTTCATGTACTTTGGAACATTTTCTAGCATTTTGCATCTTAGCTTTTCAAAGAACGGTGGTTATTATGAGCGTATTGGTAAATTGCTTGTTAAATGGACATGACCAATTTCAGTAGCGCTTCTCTTTGATCTTACAATTGAAGGCAAGCCAAATTCTCTGCTTCCTTTGAAATGATGGTGATAAATGGACATAATGAATTTCAGTTGCGCTTCTCTTTGATATTACAATTGAAGGCAAGCCAAATTCTCTGCTTCTTTTGAAATGATGGTGACACAGACAGTGTAAGCACCTTCTGGTGTTCTTGTTGCGATCCAAGACCCTTTTATGTGAATTTCATTGCTGATGTAAGCACTGAGACAAAAAAGGGGTAGGATCCAGAGGAATGATCGACAGAATCTCCCATTGAACATGGATTTCACCTTATCAACCTTCTCGTGAGAATCTCTTTCAGAGTTATCTATTGTGCCATTTATAACCTATTGATCCTTCTACATTCTTGTAAAGAAATTGGTCCACATGGAGGATGGCCAATTGAGCATCATAGTTTGACATCCAAACTCATTGAACTATAAAATGTCTCCACCTCCTTTTCACTAAAACATAAATCACAGAATGTAGTCGGTAGTATTGGAATCTTAATTTACATTTTTGTTGTTGAACCCTGTTCAGGTGCACCTCTAATGATGATGGGGAGGCCATAATCAATGGTATAAGTCACAGTCTTAATCAGTTGAATACATGCACTTGGTTGCAGTGCTCTCATTGTAGCTCTCACATCAAGGGTCTAATGTAGTGAGGCTGTTAGATTAACACTCATGTTGCCCTTAGGCTTAGCTTTGATCACTTGAATCAGGTTAAGTTCAGCTTGAGTAAGGGACTGAACAAAGGCTGAACTTACCTTCTTCTCAAGCAAGTCAAGAGAAGATCAGCCTTTGACATTCACTTCATAACTCCTAATGAACTTCCTTAGTTTATGATATCATTAACACTAGTGTGGTGATAAGCAGTAAGTAGAAAGATTTCCCAGATTGCTGTTGAAGTATATGGTTGTCAATCATGATTCTGAACTTATGAGAAGGAACTGTTTGGTTCATTTAATAGAAATGTTCATTCGGAACTTCAGTTCTCTTGGATGAGTAATCTCCAGTTCTTTCTCAGAATTTGGAACTTCGTGCAAATGACAAATACAGCAATCTAGATCTTTAGTATCATGCTTAACATTTATTGTTTTCAGGTTTTATTGCGGTACTCTTCTTTAATTTTCACACATTTTCTGGCTCAAATACAGAGTCATGAACTTTTGATGCGCTTAGTTGCCTGACATGATGGTTCATTTTTTTATTATTATCCAGGAAATATCTATTCTTTATTCGGTATGGAACGTTCTTATTTTTTTCCCTACTAACCTACAGGTGGTTCATTGCAGAAGGACAAAAGTGACTGTTGGTGTAGTGTCCATGGATCCTCCAACATAAAACACATCGTTGCATCGGCTTCAAAATGTTGAGAAGAGAATTATAAAGGTTTTGGAGCCAGCCAGTGGAGTGATGGACGAACTAGCTAGTCCTGCTGGTCCCAGAAAGGAATTTATCAACAACTATTGCCGTGAATTCATGCAACTAATCACGGACATCCAAGTAACATTGAGAGATGAAATCAAAAGTGCATGTTAAGTTCCCGAGCAGCTGATGAGATTTGTCTCAAAAAGCTGAAATACGTCATTTCTCAGCTGGACGGAATGAAAGAAACGATTGAAAAACACGATAGTGAGGTTTGACCACCTAAAGTTCAGCCCATTAAGAATAGCACGATATTCTGTATACTGGTACACTAGTTTTTGTTGGAAGATCCGCCAAGGGAAATTATTGCGGGATATCCATCTTTTTCAGATCAGAAGCACTTAAAGTATAAGATGGGAGTTCTATTGTGTTTATGGATGGTGCTTTGGTTTGGCCTTTTCTCTTGGATTTGTGTAAGGTGGATACACCTTTCTTGGCTTGCAGCCAAGTCTCAGTGCACTAGGAAGACTTTAAATTCTGAGCACAAACTCATTGTACTGACAGGTCCGAAACAGCACTCTATGGCCGAAACAAATCATTTAAAAAGCACTGCACTCACCATTCGCTCGTGCTGGTTAATGCGAACGACAGAGGCTGAGATTTCAGATCCATGTGAAGAACCATGCAACATTTTGACCCAAAACTCATGTTGTATTTATTCAATCAATAAACAAGTGATGGTATATGAACAGTTAACTTTAAGAAGATCGATGGATGGCGACTCCAGAAGTCACTTACGTGTTGCTTCACATGTTACCTAAAAAGAACAAAGGGAGCATCGTTCCTTAAAACTGGAAAGCTATCAACTAGAAAACCTTCTTGTTTCAGGATTCTACCCCATACGCTATGGTTACTTAGAGCTATTCTGTTGCCAATGAGATCAATCCAAGCCCATCATGGTAACCTCTTCACCCCACACGCAACTGACTTGAGATGGCTAGTTATGTCATGTCGTCGAGACGTGAATTTTTGTTAATTTGGCATATTCAGAAAAAACTGATGAGAATTTAGAAAGCTCGTTTGACAATTTTAGCGTCATTTTAAAAAGCGTGTTCGAATATACAAGAATGATGTATCATGTTCACTATAATTAGTATAGTTGGTCTCATGTGCTTTAGTCATGGACCTCGATGATTTGTCCTTCGAAGGCTCATCCATAAAGTAGAACTCCGCATAACTCGGATGGACTTTAGATGCTAATTTTTCCCGATTCAGCTCATTTAGGTATAAACAATTTAAACCTTTGAAACATCCTCACTTCAAAGGAAGGGCCAGGCCAGAATCCTCATCTGATTCTATTCGAGTACTAAAGAGAGAGAGAGAGAGAGAGAGAGAGAGAAAGTTTAGCATACCCTATACAGAACATGATAATTATATGTAGAGAAGTAAATGACTATTCGAGTTTTTAAATTTAAATGGAAAACCAATTAAAATCATGCCGTGTATTGTATAATTATAATACAGTTCCCCCCTTCCTTGGACTCTCATAATGACCTCAAAACTCTCCTGATCTCCATTTTTTTTTTTTTTTTTGGTCAGTTCTCCTGATCTCCATCAAAATCACCTTTTGATCACATTTTCCTGCCAAATATAGACCCAGCTCCTCCTCCTGCTCCTCTATTTGTCGACCAAAAAAGTGCCTTTTTCCCATTGATATCCACAGACCCATCTGCCTGCAAATCCAAATGAACCTAACTCTTGCAGCAACTTTGACTTTGATTTCGTAAGCACCGGCCTTTCATTTCAGTTCACATGTCCTTTTTCGAGGAGGACGTGCGTGATTTTTCTAAGTCCCATTGACTATTCGGGTCGCGTAAGCATTAGGAGGATGTGGGTAGGAAAGACAGGAGATATGTCTGAACAGTTTTGGAAACTCGGAAGGGATGAGCAATCAAGCATTGAGTGCGACATCAGGCCCCCGCGGGTCCTCGGTCCGTTTCCTTTCTCTTTCGAGTTAGGCAACGATAAGGACAGCGCCAACTTGATCCCACAATTCACTCAGATCAGCCAGTTGAAAACATTAATGTTATCAGATGACAAATCTATAAAATTCCACGACCATGTATTAGGGCACGAGGAACGAAACCCGAATTCAATTCACAAAGACCTCGAAGTTACCATTGATAGATATGTTTTTGCATTTTCACTTTGCTCGAAGGTGAATACGTTTTACAACGCTCATCACGGCATTACAGATTCTTGTGCCGGGACTTTCCCGGTGATTCTACAAATATCTTGATATGAAAGCCGAGCGTGGCATGCCTTGTTAGTCTTGGAATTCCCACGATTTTTTTTTTGGTTTTTTCTGTTTTTCAAAGAAAGCCTAACATGTTTTACTTAGACACAGGTTTAGAGTAATAATTTATGTTATCTTCCTACCTACCTAGTCGTAAGCTAAGAGGTAGGCCAAGTCGTTATCGTTTTGAAGACTGAAGAGCTGTTTCCCAAATGACATTCTCACTGGGGAGATGCTTTTTGTGTTCATTAAATATGCAGATGGCGTCCTGGACCAACCATGACCAGCGAGGTCCTTATCGATTAAGTTGTATTTAAACAGATGACGTAGTTTGGCAATTCGTGCATGATCATAATTCAATGAATTTCACTATTAAAAATAAAAAAGAGGTTAATCAGAAGTAATTGTACTGGAAATTGCTGACGCAACAACTACCACTATTATGATTTTCAGATGGAGATTTGCCAAAATAACTACGTTGAAATTTCGTACAAAAGTCTTGGGCTAATTTGGCAAAATTGAAGAATTTAAAAGTAAATTGACATCTGTACTACCGGTTCAAGATTAATTGGATAATTATTCCTGTTGAACTCTCTACCTCTCCAATATACTTATAGGAGAAGAGCATATCATTGATTAGACATAAATGAGTTTAAATCAATTACTATAAAAAAAAAAAATTAATGTCACAAAAAACCCCAAATTGATATACCCACGAGAAATTTATCTTAGATTGATCTTTTTATTATCAAAAACCTCAAACTTGTATACCGTAAAAAAATTATCTTTCGTTGGTTTTTATTAAATTTTATTATTAAATTGCCAAGTTGGATAATACGTGATAATTGACAATATACCAATTTGGGGTTTTACTCTTCATTTGTCATAAGTGTATTAATTTGTGATTTTTCATTATGATGAAATTTAACAAATAGTAAATTTATCACAAATATTATAGTTTACATGGTTAAACAATTAATTTAGTGTAAATTTATCATAAATGTACTAATTTGAGGGTTTTGGCAATTAAAAATTAGTTTATAGTAAATTTATTACAAATATATCAGTTTATGGTTCTTTTATAGTTTAAATATTTGTATGACGTAAATTTATAACAATTTGAGATTTTTCATGATTCGTATTGCTTCAACCAATAAATTATGATAATCTCCTCATTAAATATATATAAAGGAATTACAATATAAAAAAGATATATACATCACTTAAAACATATAATCTCCAATCTAGGTCCGGTTCTTCAATTCTTATTCTAGTTTTTCAGTTCCTAATTCTTAATTCAGTTCCTATCGAGAACCAAATCATA
This sequence comes from Eucalyptus grandis, assembly GCF_016545825.1. Lineage (NCBI taxonomy): Eukaryota > Viridiplantae > Streptophyta > Magnoliopsida > Myrtales > Myrtaceae > Eucalyptus > Eucalyptus grandis. The sequence goes on along the minus strand of NC_052622.1, from coordinate 26,638,801 downwards.
TGGTACCAGTTCCACTTTTTTTTCTTTTTTCTTTTTCGTGAAATAGAAACTAGATCGGTAACCATGGAAACTTGAAGTCAGACGGGTTCTCATGGGTAGTTGGGTCCGATTTTGGATTCCATTCTAAACCCATGCTTTCTTCTAGATAAAAGATGAGGTCCACGAAGTCGTCGGCGTGGAACGCAGGGAGTCGCACGAAACAGGCGGTGGCCTCATCCCGGCCAGCACGCGCACCAAACGTCCCACGTTCTTGCACCGTCCTATCGCTGTCGTCCTCGCCGCAACTCGTGTCAGATGAAAAGCATGCGCCATCGTCCCATCCCACGGCCGAAATAAAGAAAAGGGGAGGAGGGAGGGCTCAGGAAGAGTGAAGAGAGAACAGAATTCCGGCCTCTCCTGATTTAGCGGGGCCCGCCTCAGACCGACGCGCTACTCGACACGTGTCGGGACCCACGTCTGAATTTCACCACGCGTGCTAGGGGCCGATTTGGGCTGCTGCGATCGTGCCGATTTATTTTCCTTGGCATCACGTTCATTTTTCGCTGGCAGCTCCACGTACGGAAAATAGATATATAAAAGAGAGAGCGAGAGAGAGGAAGGCAGAAGAAAAAAGAGGGATGACGTGGCCTCTTCTCTCGACCTTTTCTTCTTTTCCCTCAATTAATTCAACACTTTTTCGTTCGATCTCTATCTTTTTAGATCTCATTCTCCGATGAGTAAAGTCTTTGACGCGAGATTGGAATCCACTGAATCACGACGAACCTATATATCGTCATTTGTGATCATGACTCGAGGCTTCATTTTACAATAGTATTCAATGCACGTTTAATTTTTTTTTCAGTTCTATCATCGAGAACAACTCTAAACTAATTTAATGTTTTTCTCTTCAATCTCTATCTTTTTAAATCTCATTCTTCAACGAGCAAAGTCATATCAAATTCGCATTTAAATCTTCTTTCAATACTATCGTCGATAACCACGCTCCATACACATTTTTGTGGATCATCGCTTCAGTACAAATCTCTCAAATATGTACGCATTATTGTTGCTCATACGTTCAGTATAAATCTTTCAAATGTATTATTTATTCATTGCCTTATTTTTTTTAATTATTATTTTCTTTCCTTAGGATTTGTGCCCCAGAGAGTGAGATGTTGCGCGTAGCCATGCCATGCAAAGATTAAAAATGTTTTAATAAAAAAAATTATATTGAACCCAAATGATTTTTCGGCTGCCCAAAATCAGCAGGCCAGGTGGTCTCCAGCTGCAAATTGGACCCAACTAAAACATATTTTTTGTGCCTAGCTGCTGTTTGAATGTGGTACACATGGGGAGGACCGATGCCTGATTTCCTATTCTGTCTTACAATCAATAACGTGAGGCTACAGTATATGTACATTTAGATTGCGCTGAAATTCACTCGTGTCGAGAAATATTACCTGTACCGTGTCAATTGTCACTTCACTTCAACTAATCGAGAACTTTCGCGTCACCGCAATCAGTGTGCATTCGACAAATGATCGACAATCAAGAAAGAAGGGCGGTCTCGATCTTGGGTCTGCGTGGGCGATTTTAATGAAATTCTCTATCCATGGGAAAATATAGGAAAAAAAAAACACAAGCTCTTGAATTTGATGGCGATAGATCTTGAACGAAGAGTTTGGTTTTGACTACATTGAACCCACGTCACAAAAAAGAAAAAGAAAAAAGAGTAGAAGTACAAGAAATTCAAGAGCATAAAATAAAGAATAAAGATTAAATTCAACAACATTGTGCCCCCAACAACCTTACAACTTGTTTTGCAACAAGCGTTGTAGTCACCAATGTTATGTTCTTAGCTGACTGAGTTTGGTGATTACAATTGAATGTTTTTACCTGACTGAGTTTGAACATTCCTTTTCCACTTCAACTTGGATCAAAGGGATCACTAATGGGGCATTACTTCTATCTTAAAACTTTTGAACGGATATCAATTTAGTTCTAAATTTTTTGATTTTACCATTTTAGTCTTAAACATTCACGTAAAATTTCAATATAAGGCAATCATCACCGGCTTTTCTATGTGTCATGCTAATGTGGATAATTTGTAAACCATCACATCAGCATTTTGAGTAAATGTTTAGAACTAAATTAGTAAATTTGAAAAGTGTATGACTAAATTGACGTCAACATCGTGCATACCAGATTCACGAGATTGACACTCAGTCAACGATGGCTTCAACGGGTCCATCATTCACCTGATCGCAATCGCGCTAGCCTTGCAAAAAGATATCTGACATTTCCTAATCAACCAGATATGCACCTGCCTACATGAAATCGCGCGTGATTTCACAGTCTCTCTTTCGAATTCTTCGTGCCTACCTTAGAAACGACCGGGAGTTGATATTCCACATTCAACATCTTCTTCAGTGTAAGTCCCATCGGGAAAGCCAGTTTCTCTGCGCTAAAATCTACACGGGTTAGGGAAACGATGCGTATGCCACATTCATCGTCGCTTGACTTCAACAAATCAAAAGCATCGGCACAAGAAGAAGAAGGATTGATACATGGTTCGCAAAACAATATAATTTCCAAACAAGTTCTGAACCTATTGCACTTGTGCTAATTTAGTCGTAAAATTTTCAATTTAGTCAATTTAGTCTTAAACATTTTGAATTCTTTTTTCTTAAAAAGGTCAATCTCATCAGTTTTGGCTGGAAATCGCTTACGTAGACATTGTCCATCCCACGTGAAATGGTCGACATTGACCTAAATAATTGTTAATTTTTTTTTTTCTCTTTCCTTTGTTTCTCTTTTCCTTCTATTTTTTTTTTCATTGTGGCCAGCGAGGGTCATGTCTCTTGCTCACGGTTGTGATGGTCTAGGCGAGGCCTTGCTAACCATAGGCGAGGTAAGCCTCCCCATGGCCTCACCTAGACCATTGTGACCCCAAGTGATGCCCACTTACCTAGATTTAGGCAAGGCAGCCTTCACTTGCAACCACATTGATCTCGCCCAGTGGCCAACAAGCTTCAGCAACCATCACAACCACACTGAAAAATAAAATAAAAGAAGGAAAAAAGAATTAATTTAAAAGTTGTCAATATCAATGCTAGACATATAGCGTAGAATAGCCGTTGTCCCCATTATTGGCTAGATGAATTATAATGGTAGATTGTTGAAAATTTTAGCATTAAATTGACCAAATTGAAAAATTTATAACTAAATTAATACAAGTGTAATAAGTTTTGATTTTTTTTTTTTTTTGTAATTTTCCATTCACGAAGCCCTCATCGTATACTACACAAGGCCTATTTACAGGCTGCTCCAAACTGAACTTCAATTTGGAAGCAATGTACACAAGGAACAACGCAACAATTACACTTCACAAAATAACTAATGTAAACTTCTCGCTGAAGGAAGAATATATCCACTTACAACTTCAAGCTTTCCATATCAAATACCATTTTCCACCTCCAAAATCTACACCCTCTCTCTCTCTGTGGTAAATTATGTGCACGTAAAAGTTGCAACTGGAAGGGGGAGGTGAGGGGTTCAAATCCCCACCTTCTCGGGGGGATTTGGTGAGGACGCGTAAGTTTCAAGAGTGGGTTTCGATTCCCACGCCCTGCACGAGGCAGGACAAAAGTCTGAGAGTGAGTGTAGAGTATGAATAGAATATGACAAAAAAAAAGTTGCAACTGGAAAGCCAACAAAAATAAGGATAATAATTGCATGGGTTTCGAAATGTGAGAAGTGAGGATACGAAAGTTATTAGCTTAGTGGTTAGCGGTGACTGCGTGACAGAGGTTCGGTTCGTCTGGGAGGGCGCGCACTTATGGGAGTGGGTCATGATATATTACTTCTCTTTACTAATTTAAGATTAGCCCATTGTATTAGAGACCGTAATCGAGTGGCTGCAAAGGCTCAGAACAAGAAGCTCTCTTCCAAAGCTAGCTAGCTTTCCCTCGAAGAAAGTATCAAAAAAATTATAAACTTATTGCATTGATATAAATCAGATTTAGTTGACATGGGCATATTTTATTTAATTCTTTTTTTTTTTTGAAAATTTTCTTTTTATTAAATTTTTTTTTTTTTTTTTCCTTGTTTTCTATTTTTTTATTTCTCCACGGTCCGTAAGAGTCGCCAAAGCTTGCTAGCCATTGGCAAGGGTTGCAAAGCCCTTGCCTGGGTTGCCCAAACTTCGGAAAGGCAAAGATGGATGCAGGTGAGGCCGCCTCACCTAGATCTAGTGGCTCACCTCGCTAGGGCCTAACGGCCACAGGCGAAGGCAGCTATGACCTTGCTTGCAGCTGGCGAGGTTTTCTCCTTCTTGTTGCTCTACGAGTGATGCTTTGAAAAGCCTACTAATGATAATGGCTTCCTTCTTCCACTCCTTCCTCCTCTCCGTTCTTTGCAACACACCTCCGTGGTGCAAAACCCAATAACCCATCTCGTTGAGATGATAGGGAGGTGAGGGCGCAAGCAAGGCCATGACCACCTTTACCCACTACTAGCGAGGCCTTGGCAAGGCAGCCTTGCCCACACCGGCCTCTACCTTGCCTACATTTAGGTGAGACAAGGCGAGGATTGTGACCCTCCATGGCGGCTGGTGAGGGGGATGATGAGGTTCGACGATCCTCACTGGACATTGAGGATAAAAGAAAAGAAAAAAAAGGAAAGAAAAGAAAAATTAATGAAAAGTTATAATTTTTGAAAAATTATTAAAAAATGTCAAAGTCGGCACAAACGATGCCACATATATTGGTCATTGTCCACATTAATGATTTTCAGCTTAAATTGGCTAAATAGGCTCAATTGGCACAAACATAAGAAGTTTAGTACTAAATTGGTCTGATTGAAAAGTTTAGATTTGAATTAATACTAATATAATAGGTTTAAAATTATTTTGAGAATTTTCCCACCCTCCCTCCACAAGCCCTTTGAGATCTGTTTTGTTGTGAGACCCCATTGGTGGGTTTTATTTACATCTAGTAAATAAAGACTAGTTGTTAGACAAAAAAAAAAAAAATTATCCCCAAATCTATACATCCAACAATCCAAACAATAAAATAAAATAAAATAAAATTGGAAATTGGGCATAATTGGAATTTTATGGATTTGTGAATTAGAGTGCATTTGGTGATCATTCTATTCTCAAGAACATTTTTTTTTTTTTATCAGAAATGGTTTTTCCTACTTTTATTCCCTAGATGAGTTTCTAAGTATTTGAAGACATTTGGTAATTGTCCAAAATTTATATTCTCGAGATAGAAATGTGTTTGGTAGGATTCTTAAATTTTTTTATTTCTTTTAATTTTTTAATAATTTTGTTATATATATTTTTTTTTTTTTCTTTTTTTCCTTTTCTTCTTCTTCCTCTTTTTGTGGCCTATTGTTGGCCACAGTGATACAGTGATGGCTAACGACTAGTTGGGCAAGGTTGGGCGAGGTCACTAGAGGTTTGCCTGGCCACCGCGAGCCTCGGCCTTGCTAAATCTAGGTGAGGCTCACTAGGGTGGGCAAGGCTCACTTGGCCATCGGCGAGGCACGACCTCACCCAGATCTACAAGGCACGACTTCACCCAAATCTGTGAGGCTCGGGCATGAGGCTAGGCCTCGCTAAGCTAAGACAAGGCCGACCTCATGCTGCTTGGGCAAGGTTGAGCCTTGTTGGTCAATGAACCTTGTCTAGCCACTGGCGAGATTTAACCTCGCCTAGATTTGCCGGGAAGGCTAAGGCTCATGATGGCTAGGCAAGCCTCTAGCAAGCTAGCCGGAGCTCGCCCAATCAATCATTGGCAACAACGGTTGCCAATGACTAGTTGGGAGGAAGAAGAAGGAGAAGGAGAAAAAAGAAAAGAAAAGAGAAAAAAGAAAAAAGTTGTGCTTGATTATGAAATTGTTCATGAGAATAATAAATAACTTTTTTCTACTTCTTGATTCTGTTCCAAATCTATTATAGGGAGCAAAAAAAAAAAAAAAAAACGGATTGTTGTTCTTGGGAATAAAAAAAAATTATCAAACGGATTTCTGCTCTTTTTTTGTTCTTGGGAACAAAATAATATAATCGAGCATTGTTTGAAATGTTATCAAATAGGGCCTTAGTCACTCAACATATCTTTCAATTTTTTAAATTTTCATTATGATTTGTGCACTTTGACAGGGATTCATCAATTTGTCAATGAAATGCTTATATTCCACATGTATATGGCTCATACTTTTAGTGCCGTGTCATTGTTGCATTACCGCCATTTGGATTTTTGGTCAAATCATCGACTATTTGGAAAGAAATTATTGAATCGATTTTAAATCTATTAGGGACAATTGTTCGAAAAATCATAAACTTATCGTACTTTTGTCAATTCATTCTAAACTTTTCAATTTTACCAAGTAAGTCCTAAGCCATTTTATGTTTTGTCGATTGAGTCCATTCAGCTAATTTTGGCTGAAAATTGCTAATATACATGCCAATTATCCTACATGACACGACTAACACTAACGTGGATAATTTTTAATAAAATTTTAATACTTTCTTTCAATTTTTAATTTTTTTCTTATTCTCTTTGTTGACCACTGTTGGGCCTCGTTGATGGCTGACAACCTTAGGTGAGGGACCACCCTTGGGGATGCCCAGCCTGGGGCTAGGAGGGTGGCCCTTGCCAGCCTAGGCGAGGGTGACCCTTGCTCGAGGCCAAAGAGGGTAGCCTCGCCTGCCTAGGACCGAGTGGGCCCATGGTCGATAGAGGTGGCCCTTGCCGAAGGTCGGTGACAACCATTAATGAGGTCCAATGGAGGGAAAAAGGAAAAAAAGAAAGAAGGAAAAAAAATAAAAAATTAAAAAAATTCAAAATTCAAAAAAAAAATTAAAATATTATTAAAAAATTTCCACATCAATGACAACCATGCCACATAAATAGTTGATGTCCCTGTCCATGTGAGCAATTCCTCACCAAAATCGATCAAATGAACTTAATTGACAAAATATAAATTGAATTTGCAAAAGTGTAATAGGTTAGTAACTTTTTGGATAACTTTCCCAAACATATTGTATGGTAAAATTTTTGATTTTTCCAATTAGTTCTAAATCTTTGCACAAAATTCCAATGTACTCTTTGACTCGAGGCTTAATTTTCAATAGTATTCAATGCACGTTTTATTTTTTATTTTTTCAAAGAAATTGCAAACATGGCAATCATGCCAAGAAGAGACTTGAATGACGATTACAGCCACATTACCATGTCTTTCCGACAAAAATTGATTGGAAGGATGTTATTGAAATTTCACAGAAATGTTTAAGACTAAATTTGCAAAATTAAAATATCTGTGACTAGATTGACATCCATGCAATAAGTTTGGGATTGACTGAACAGTTTTTTTTAGCTATTTTGCTTCAAATTATATTGACATTGTAGAAAGAAAAGGAATATTGGGTTAAGTTCAATGAACACTCACTATTAGTGAAATTCCATGATAAAATTAATTGGGGAAATGATATTACAAGTGCTATAACTTTCGTATGGTGCTCACTTGAGGGTTATATATATTATCACTTGAGTGTTATAACTTTCATACGATATTCACTTAAGTGCCATAATTTTTTTAAAATATTTATAACAAGTGTTATGTCACGTCGGATTTCTTACACTTAGTTAAAGGTTTTTAAATTTTTTGGCACTTGGATGATTAATTTAAAAATTATGGCAATTAAATTGTCCGGAAAAAGATTATGACATATAAATGAACAACCTATCAAAATTATGATATTTGTGGTGTCTTTATTTTAAATTAATTAATATAGCTTTTGTGCGTGCAAAAAGGTTTTTCTAGATGCAAAGAAAAAAATAATCAAGATGCCCTTTAAAATCCACCAAAGAATCAAGTCAAATATAGCGGCTCCATCAACTTACATTTGAAAAATGAACCCAAGTGTGGTCCATGTGTAGACATGTAATTGCAATAAATATATATATGCACACGAGGCCGAGGGTCCCCTTGTCTGGTCACCCTATATCTATCTACATATAGAAAGCGAAAGTATTAAGGACCTCTAGTTCATAGCACGAGGAAAAACCGGCGAAGATTCCCTCCGGCTATTGCAGGAAATATTACGTTGTACACGATTTACGTCTTTATATATACAGTTCTCCATATCATGACATCGCTGTAAAGCTTAAAATTACTTTTGAACAACAACTTGCATTATAAGGGGAAAAAAAGGGTTGGGCACAGTTTTCAACCCTAATAATTCCCTTTATACGTTACATTAATCATCCTATACCTAGTATCAAACGTATGAATGGAACCCAATAAGATCCGAAGTTATTGAGTTAGCGAGCCCAACTCACAAAAATACAAATGGTCAAGAAGTCTTTTCATATAAGGTATGTCGCAGTCAGTCGATGCAATGCGTGCCGTTTAGAGGTTTGGTTACGGCGTGAGTCGACCTCATGACCTCATAGAAGATAGGTAACTTGATCATCACAAGATCGATTAGGCGACCATCCCATGGTTGAGATTAGGCAACCACCTTGATGTAAATAAAAGAGGCTAAAGAAGAGGGAAGGGAAAAAAGCCAGGAGTAAAAGGAATATACCTTCTAAACTTTCTACTGACGTCGGGCCATGTTAGGGGATCGACACTATTCTTCTGAATAAACAATACACTCTTCGTATGTACCGTCCGCCAGTTCTTTTAAAACCACCTGTTGGGAATATGTGCGGATGCGTATCGGCCTCAAGGATTTAATACATTGTTCTTGGCCAAAAAGGGAGCATGTTCAGGGACCTTCGTGCTTTTGCTTGCTGTATTGGACTGGTACACTCCCCATCTGAAGCGCATGCAGCCTACCTAAATCGCCATTAAAAAAGCCACCACCCCTACCCTGCTCATCTTTTCTTGGAAATGGGCGCCGAGGGGCAAGTTTGTTTAATCGTTCTGCTGAAAAAGAGACTCGTGGACACGGTCCCTTTGCGCGTGGAAAGTCTCGCGGATCGGTCCAATGATCATAATCAAACCAGGTGAAGAGGTTTCCGCCTGGGGAAATGAAAAACTCCGGATATGGAAATAATTAACCCTTGTTTGCCTTGTAGACCCGCCCTTCGGTCGCTCTTCGCTTTCCTTTTGTACGCCTCATGCAGCTGTCATCTATTCCTCATCACACGATAATCGATAGTTTAAATGGAGGCGTAATCAATTCGGGATAAAATACAAAAGCCTGCCTCCACTACTTGCTCGGCAGATTCCTTTTCCCTCGAAACAGGTTTTCTTTATGTTCATGGAATCCTCTACTTGCCCAAACAACAACTTTTCGAAAAGCAATACAAAATTCCAGGTTTCGCCATCGCTAATTATTAAATGTTCCTATCATGTAGCAGTAAATGTTTTCTTCTTTTCCGGCGGGTGATGAATCGATCGTATGTGTCTGTCATTGTTTACATTATTCGAGAACTGTGGGTACCCTTGTAGCGAAGTACGATTAAATGTTAATCTGAAGATCTCTAAGGACAAGGACAGGTATGTGCTTTCATGTGTACGATCTTCGCTTGATCAAATGCCCAATTTGATACGAGGCAAACATTGCATTAGCATATGGAAGCTAACTATTCTAGTTACCAATATATCACATGAGACTATTGTCCCCACATGCTAGGGATGAGAAAGAAGTATCTCTTACATACTAGACTCATGATTTCACTTTAAAAAGTCTTGTATGATTTAGATCATTTGAGCATATGTTATACATGGAACTGGGGTATTCTCGCTCCATGAAATTAGAAAATCCGGTTCAATTTACGATCTCATTCCACTAGTTTCAAGATGAATTAGAATAGAAAATTTTGGAGGCCTTTTATCAGAGCAATTTATAGGAATTATTAAAGTACAAAAAAAATTATTAGATGTTTTCTAATGAAATCAAATCATTATCATGAATCCTTGTTAGGGAATGTGGTTTCGGGAACATTGAGTCAATGGGAAGATGGGGTTTTAGGAGTCTGTTTTTATACAGTCGATATTTGCTCTAACAGTAGTGTCGTTGGTCTCCTACGTTTCTTTCTCTCTCTCTCTCTTTCTCTCTCTCTCTCTCAATTATTTTTTTTTTTTTTTTTTTCTTAACATGGCATCTTGTGTTTCTAACATACGGCAATGAGATCGATAAAATAAAAGAGCAGCAGCAGGTGCAAGATAACTTTTGTAATGTCAGAGGAATGCAATTGCCGATGAGTTAGATGACACAAGGCATCTTGTCTGCATTAGGAACAATTAAGATCTGCGGAAGGAAAAAAACACAATAGCCTCAACAACCTCTCTATTATGTGCTCCCCCTATGATGCACGTACTTAAACAACGACTGGCCGACCCCTCCTTGGGTTTGAAAAGGGTGTCTGAATCCACCTGGAGATCGAGGTGTTTTTGTCTGAATCTCTCTCTCTGGAAAACCCTAAAAAAAAAAAAAAAAAAGAAAAGGAGAAAGAAATTGTCTGACTTAACCATATATAAGTACAATAATGTCATATGGAACATGAATGAATCGGTACAGTGACACCCAGAGAGACAGACAGAGACACGGAACCCATCAGCGATGGAGATAAATGAGCGGGAGAGAGAGAGAGAGATTTGGAGTGCGAGGAGAGGATTGAGACACGTAAGAACGACCCAACATAAAAGTTTGCAGCGTCTCTCAAAATTTGGGGAGATCTTATCCCATTCTTTTTTTACTTATTGGAAAGGGAAGGTATCTCTAGGGATTTTTCTTCATTAAACTAGGAATGGCCGAACATCATTGATGCTGTCATGCACGTGATCATTATACTACTCTCTCTCTCTCTCTCTCTCTCTCTCTCTCTCTCTGGCGTCCCTTTGCGAGAGTAGAGTCTTCGCTGATTGTTGGGGATAGGACCACTTCTTGGTAAGGTCGACGATCCAGCTAATGTCTTCAGAAAAATATCCTTTGGCCCTTGCGATGGCACATAGAGCTATAACAAGAGACACAGATGAGACGTCCATACCCCATAGTCATGCGTATATTTTTAGGAAGTTTGTCATTAGTTTGCCCCTATGATCCGCTTGTGCCTAGGGCAGATAGAGCTACCCACCATCCAATTTTTTTCCACTTCTTTTTCTATGTCGAAAGTTGTCTGTAAAGGGTTCTCTTTAGGCACAGAGTACTATAAATTTGCGGTGTAAACTTGTATATTCAATTCATAAGCTCTCAAAACTTTTAAAGCATTAGCAATCAAACAAAAAAGGTCTAGGTTCAACCACATCACATCATCCCGTTTAACTTGATTCGTTAAACGTGCCAGCACCAAGCAAACATGCACCAAACCCTAATCCTTAAAATCTCTCTCTCTCTCTCACTCTCTCTCTGTTTGTGTGTGTAAACAAACGCGCACAAAACCCATATGCTTTTCCAAATTTTGCATGAAAAATAGTCTTGGTACTGATCTTTCTCATGTGAATTCATGAACATCTTGTTGCAGCTTCGCTAACCTCTCGTCTCTGCCTCAAGATAGCATCTGAAGTCTCCCTTTACGGGTCACCCATTATTTTTATCTCTCATATAAGGAAGCATTCGGAAAGTCTTTGAACCTACCAAATCCGATTCTGTCTCAATTGCCTCACATACATGCATCATGAAAAATGTTAAGAAATTGGTGGACGATAAGACTTGATCCTTTTCATTGCAATTAGTTTATCATTAAGCAGCGATGGCCCACATCCATTTTATTTTGCCCTCAGTAACATGGGACGTCCAGAAACATCCAACATATCTTTTTCCAAAGATTCATGATATTGAAGATGATGCATGTACTGATTCTGACTCATTGGTAATATCTTTCTTGCGTCGCCTTAATGTATAGTACGTATCATTGAATCCCTAGGCTTAAAATATAGATGAAGCAACTGAAAAAGATGGAATTGATCAATAAAGAAGAGCACATGTGCATTTTACGAAGACAATAACAATTGCACTCTCTTTCAAAGGAGATTCTCTGCCAAATTGTCAATTAAAAAAATCCCACTATCGCCAGCATTGCCGCAAAATAGGTAGACCATTTATCCCGAATTGGAATAAATTATTTTATAGAAAAATACCCATCGACCAAATTCGAGCCTGCTCAAATGAAAACCATTTCCCCTCTACTCGATTCCGTACACTAACTTAATCTAGATAGATCCACCTTCACCTCTTGGTGTTGCAATAAGATGAAATTAGATCATATGACCATGCATCAAAGTAAATTCACTTTTTCGATTTGGTCAAAGACAAAAACAATTCGCCTTTACTGGGATAATAGAAATTGAGAAAGCATTTCAATTTGTTGTGGTATCCAAGTACAAGATCAAATATGATAAATGAATCCATGTTTTCCGAGACAAAACTTCAAAACCATTTGAGCACTTCTACCGTGGCCGTGGTTATCTGATGTGTCTTATCCCAATGCTATACGCAATGTCTAATAAATAAATCCAAAGAAAACAAAGAAAAGCACAACAATACAGACACTTTCACTCAAATTGGAAAGATGTCATATCTTTCTACGTCAAATAGTTTCCACAGATTCCGCATAAAAAGGCATCATCATCACGTCTCTCTCCCTCCTCTCCCCATCTTTTCCATAGCAAATTACACCATTCTCTGTCCCTCTCGCTCTCCCTCTCCCTCTTCCCCTCCCCCTCCCCCTCCGCCTCTCTAAAATGTCCATAAACCATTTCTCTCAAGACCTTCCAGAAACACTGTGGTGGCCTAACTCTCAAAACCACCATGACCACCACCTCCACCACCACCACCAACAGCAGCCCTTCATGGACATTCCTTCTTCATCGCCTTCCAAACCACACCACCACCAATTCTCAACCGCCCCTTGGACCTTCCACCACGGCCACAACAGCACGACCCTCAATTTCAACCTCAACCGCGAAGACGAGGACGATCTCGACGAGCAAGTCATCGACGGTGGCGGCGTCGGCGTCGGCGTCGGCCACAGCCACGGCGAAGGGCGGGGGTTGCCGTCGGAGCTCGACAAGGAAGTGCTGTTCGAGAAGCCGCTGACGCCGAGCGACGTCGGGAAGCTCAACCGCCTCGTCATACCGAAGCAGCACGCCGAGAAGTACTTCCCGCTGGGCGGCGACTCGGTCGACAAGGGGCTGCTCTTGAGCTTCGAGGACGAGTCAGGCAAGTTCTGGAGATTCAGGTAAATTCTTCATGCTCTTAGTCCTCGGCCGGCCCCTTTTTTTCCAGCAATTTGGACAAGTCAACACGCGTTGCAAAGACTTTTCTTTCGCTTTTCTTTGTCATTTTCGCACTAATTCTGGTTGGAGATGGAAAATTCGTACATTAATTATCGTTGTGTGCATGGCGAATAGTAGAAAAGATTCTCCGCAAGCCACCTTAACACGTTACATGACAGTGCACTTCTACGAAATGGGGGGACGCAGGGTTGCATAGATATTTACATAGACCAAGACTTTTCCTTTTTTTATTTTATTTTATATTTAATGTGTTCGCTATCATCTTTTTTTTTTTTTTATAATTATTTTGCTTCAGGTATTCGTACTGGAGTAGCAGCCAGAGCTACGTGCTGACCAAAGGGTGGAGCCGTTACGTGAAGGAGAAGAGGCTCGACGCCGGCGACGTCGTCTTCTTCGAGCGCCACCGCGCGAACGGCGAGAGGATCTTCATCGGGTGGAGGCGGCGTGGGGCGGCGGCGGCCGCTCAGGAGGGCGGCCGCGGCGGCGACGGGTGGGGGAGGAGGAGGGCGTTGTACTCGGACTCGGAGCACCACCATCACCATCATCCTCAGCAACCGCATCACCATCCGAATTACGCTTACCCTACGCACCAGGGAGATGATGGGCCTCCTATGCCATACCGACCAGACTGTCCTCATGCAGGTATAGCGATGGTGGGTTTGACATTGTCCAACCCAACTTGTCTTTCTCTTCTTTTTACCTTTTCTCCTTCCTTTTTTCTTTAAAATGTTTCTTGGGTTTTAAAATGGGTTTTTGTTTAATAAATAAATCTCTGTGTCGACTGCCTTTAATGCATGGCTGCAGTCAATCTAAAATAACTTTTCGAATTTCAGATGTCCATGTGCATCCACCACTGATGAATGGCTTTCATCAGCAGAATTTTTAAATCCGCTAAGATTAGTGTTCATTTCGTCAAGTTTCACCCCATATCTTGTTTTATGTCTTGTGAGATATATGCATTTTAAATACGATCAACAACTCCTCGCACCGTGATTTCGGACAGCCAAACGACTTATCATGTGCACGTCCATGAAATGTGTAATTTTTCAGGGTCCGACGGCAGACGACCGGGGAATTCAAAAGGGCTGCTGAGGTTATTCGGGGTGAACATGGAGTACCAGGTCGAAGAGCCCGAGATATCGACGTCTGAGGGCTCGACCCTGTCGCCTACCCACCACCATCCGTCACAGCACCATCAGTTCTTATTCTGATTACCTTCCTCCCGCAGCGACATGGTACGTGCACAACAATAATAGTACATAACTGCAATTTTGGACCATAATTGGAATTTGGAGCACATTCTTGCCTGGGATATGAATCCTGTGAGGGGGTAATAAACTCGACACTTTATTAAGTTCGACTCCCCTAAAAGGTCCACATTCGTCTAGGTGTCTAGTTTGCATTAGGTCACCTCGCATTTTTTTAGTATCTTGGTTTGGTAGACACATGGGCACTAGTAACAACTAGCTAGCCCTGATTAAAAAAGGCGGGGTAATGTCGTTCGCACCGTCCTTTTTATTTAGACCGGCTCCTCTATCTATAGTTGCTAAATCTTGTTGAAAATCTGGCTAGATAGGGTTGGGGAAAATTCCTATTTAGATGACCTCAATCTTCTCGTGCTTCTTACATAGGAGTGTCGGCAATTTGAATCCTGCCTAACTCCACCGGACCTCTTAAAAGCCTCTAGTTGTATAGTGGTTACATCCATTACCGTGGGCATAATTTTTTTCAATCTTTTCTTCAAGAAGCCTTGCGTTTCGAGCGACAAGTGCGTGTTCTCGCGTGTTTTATAGTTTAGTTGGGTTTGGATACGATCCTGATAAGATCAGCATTTGCATAATGAATAGGAAAAGGCACCCAAATCCTCGTTTCAAAAGCGGTTTTCGTCTCAAGAAACGAGAGATTTTCTAAGCCCCCTCCGAGACACCCTCAAGAGTCATGGATACGCGCGACTCTATAATCATCCGATGTGGGTGGAACGAACGGATTGCCATATCAATAAGGACGGGTAGCACGTCGATGATATAAAAATCTGGGCCTTATTATTAAGTGACAGGAAGGTGGAGAACCGTGCGGAGGGGACTCCAATGTTTATTACTTCTGTTCCCGTAGAAAGGAGATGATCACTCTGTGTAGTCTGTACTTGAGAAGGTCATGCATACCATATAGTTTAATCATTCGACTGCCTAAATTGGTCTTCAAAAAGCCAAACCAGCAAGGGCCGTAGAAACGACGTATATCTACTCGTGACCCTCTACCCGTAAGTAAAATTGATACCGTATTCTGTATTATGTATCGATTAAGGAGAAGTTATTACATATATTAGTTTATGTGGAGCAACACCATCATAATCATTGATCATATTGATTCTACCATGATGCCCATGCTTTCAATATTTATGATGATGTTGGTCTATATAAACTAAGTAATATTTCTCTATCGACTAAGTATTTTCGTTAGCTATAATTTGCCGTGCTTTTTGCACCTTCCTGGGGTAAACAAGGCATGGGGCCTCGGCGATTTCAGAACCACAAGGGCAATTTCCTCCTGAAGACTTGAACTATAGGTGGTAGACAGTGTAGTTTTGGCCATAGAAAATCCTCCGTTGAGGGAGCAATGCCTCTGAATTTGGTCCTTGAGAGAGGAGCAATTCATCTTCCCCCCGAAATCCGTCGACCTGGTTCCGTACTCTGTTATGTCCCATCAATCGCCTGCAATGTTCTTAGGCACGCCCGGTCAATTCCATCATTTCTTAACCACGCATTTATCTCTTATCACCACGTGTTGAACAAACGATGTTTCGACCACACCTTCGTTTGGGAGGTGGTGATTGCCGACCTCTCGTGTTGCGTCAATGCTTAGTCAAGTTCGCACGTGAAATGTTGGAGAGACGCCGTCTCTTTCGTAGAAACATTATAGATTTTTTGAAAAACTCGGTTATCTTGGGCACTCTTGTTCGAACGAAATCGGCTAATTATGCAGCTGAGTTCATACGTATGTGAAAGGATTAATAGAGGGCATTTGCTTTATGTCATGACATGTGCAGTACGAAGAGAGTTATCCTCATGCTGCTGCTGCTTCTGAAACCGTGCAATGCTCTCTCTTTTTCATTTTCAACATCACGCTGAGGAAACAAGATTTGCGTAGTTACAATATCATGAAAACTAGGTGTCCCATCTGTACTGTTCGTAAATGATGTGACCCGGATAATTGATTGATTGTGAACAAAAGAAAGAAGCTCGTGGCCGAAACAGTGAAGCCCATAAGATACACGCTTGCCTGAGATCTTTCGATCTTTGATGTCTGTCATTATATGTGGACTGAAAACAACACGTAGCCCCCCAACCCCCCTCCGAAGACAACGAAGTGAGGGGTGTGCGTGCGTGATTTGCTTTTATCAGATAAACGAAGATGTGTGAATCTCATGATGCTCTTGGAACAGGACATCACTTTGTCTCAAGATGTCAACCGGATGGAGAGAGAGAGAAGTTGCCGAGGATGGAGATCTGTTGGATGTGACGTCCTCTTCTGTGTTTTCTTGATGGGCAAAAGTTGAACCCCACACTTGGGAGGTCAAAAGATTTCTGTCGAGAAATGGAATGGATTCCAGATTGTTATATATTTCTTTTTCGCAAAGGGCTCGAGAGAGAGAGAGGGGAAAAAAAAGAAATGGAGGAGGAGGAGAGAAAATCCCAGATTTTCTGGGGAAAAACATATGAATTTTCCTAGGCCACAAGACAAAAAGGGAGACCAAGAAAAGAAAATCGTGAGGTGTGGGGGCTTTTCATGATGAGTGGAGGAAGATGTAGCGAAGGGTAAAGAAGAACTGCAGACGAGGGATGGGAAACGGGGTCCACGAGGAGGAGGAGAAGAAAGAAGAAAGAAAGTCGGTGACGTCAGCGATGGAGGGATTTTTTTAAGGGAGGATTTGGGCCGTGGAGATGTAGAATCTTTCTTTCTGTTTTGGTTTCGCTACTGTTGAGATTCTGCCCGCAGATTTTTCATGCAGGGTGATAATGATGAGAGCGTGGGGAGGGTATAATGTATGGGTCGTGGGGGTGGGGGTGGGGGTGGTGGAGGTGGAGGTGGTGGTGGAGGTGGCGAGGCATGTGTTTTGCTTCGCTTCTTTGCGTTGGTGGTGGGTGTTGGTGTTGGTGTTGAAATGAATAGACTAATGCCCACTTCTCTCTCTTCTCTCTCTTTCTCTCTCTATCTTTGATGTACGCGTCCTCAATGGAAGCTATATGCTGGTTTTCTACAGCGATGATAGGATAGCATGTGCTCGGAGGCAAAGAAATGAAACGCACTAACGGGGGCCGGGCACTCATGATGGGCGGGAGCATATCCCCCACCATCAGTATCACCAGATGGAAACCACACAGCATGATATTGCCTAAATGACCCTAAATCGTCTTGAAATACTAAACACCGCATCGGGTTCGGTCTTGCGCAGATGGTCGCGCTGAGCGTGCGCCTTAAACAGGTGCTCGAGAATCCGTGGAAAGGTACGCTTGGACGATTGCATGCCCCCACATGGCACCTGCATATCTGCACTCGAACAGTCACAACGGTAATGGGAAATGTCATTGTAACTGCAACAGCAATTAAAATGATGATAGAAATATGGCTTTCAGTTGAAAGAAAGAGGCTAAGGCATAATATCGATCTTTTGCCCATATGTGCGTGTGATTCGATACTTGAACATTGAAGAATCAAGCAAATGCGTAAAGCGATTATGTTCACCAGCAGACCAAAAAATTGCGCTGTCGAAAGCGTCCGTGTTTTTAGTGCCGGTGTGGGGGCTCATTGAAGAGAAGCAGCTATAGCTTCCAAGACCCTTTAGGACATTGGAGATATGGCGAAGAGGAACCGGAGCTACCGTTAGCTTGGTAGCGTGGCCGGTACTAGTCTTGCATTTTTGCTCGGTAAACTGAGGAGAAAGTGAGGCTCAGTACGAAGATGATTATGTAATGGAGAAGCAAGGATATCAACTTCATTTGAATTTATGCTATATGGCTTGCGGACATGACTTGGACTTTGATATTAATTCGAATGGTTCATCCCTTCCATGAATGTAAAATCCTTGGTAGACTGGCAAGAGAATGTAAATTTATGCTCTAACCATTCATTTCAATTTGTTGTCTCAAGAAATCCGTCACCAAGATGGACGCAGTGAACATACTCATGCCATCGCCTGAACATGTCGCACGCAATTTGCTTAGGTCTATAATCATCAACTAGGCGAAACTTCTAGCCGAGGACTGGATGAAGAAGCAGAACTCATACGTGCTTTCCCCAAGAGAGAGAGCTTCGAGTGCCGGGGACATTGCAAGTATGTATCGGTCCGACCATTTTGCGGGTCTGAATTGATACCTTACGGTCCTCTGACGGGCTCCATCAAGCTAAAACGAGTCTCACGTGGAAATATTTCCATATAGAATTCCAAAATTTGTAACTGTAGATGCAGGTTGGTTTCCTGTACATAGTACAACTCAACAATTAAGAATACTACTCAAGTAGAAGTAGGTGAGCCTGTCCTCTTCTTTGTTGATTTCCTATAAATAGTACAACTCAACGATAAAGAGTACTACTTAAGTAGTTTTTCTTAGACACGTTTCAGTCCTGGTCTCATTGAATCGAGACGGATGGAGTTGCTTGGGTCAGACACAGGATCGACAGCTGTCCGCACCTCCCTTCCGCTTGTTTCATAATTGCACACTGACAAAGATGTCTAAATGATGATCGGCAGGCCATGAAAGCAAACGGTCTTTTATGCGATCCTTGGTAACCTTACAGTCGTTTTTTGCTCCCAAAGTCGTCCTCCGAATGTGGATGAAGTGATTAAGATTGAGGTCCCATCCGATCAATATCTTTGCTTGTGTATATTAGCTTTATGATTACCCACTTAAAAACATTCAAACATGCTTTTCTACTTGAAATTCAAAGCGAGGTCATCGGGAACTTGCCTCTGGACCACGAGAATCTCGGTGCCTACGACGATAGAGGAAAACACGCCAAGAGACATGTTTGTGAATCTATGTTATGATGCATGCTCACCAAAGATGAAATGGTTGACATGCTAGTTGGGATCGGGTCATGGGTACTTGAATCATGGAAATTACAATATTGTATTTGGCTGGTAATCATATTACTTTATTATGAGTATGTAAATAAATAAATAAATAAAGAAATAAGGTTGATATATATCGTATTCTTATCAAATGAATGATTGACATGTTTTGAATTATAATGATTCCTCAAAATGTTATGCAAGTTATTCATCACATTGTTATTAAGCTGATTAAAATGATCTCTTGCTCTACATCTAGCGAT
Organism: Eucalyptus grandis; assembly: GCF_016545825.1. NCBI lineage: Eukaryota > Viridiplantae > Streptophyta > Magnoliopsida > Myrtales > Myrtaceae > Eucalyptus > Eucalyptus grandis. The sequence continues at coordinate 26,619,232 of NC_052622.1, read as the reverse complement.
TTTATTTACTGAGTTTAGGCTCATACCATAATACTTTATAAATTTGTCGAGTTTGGACTTCAGGAATATTTGGATTAGAGTACTTACCAATATATATATTTGGATTAGAGCTTTTGAAAGAGATCTTTGAGGATGGAATTAGAGTGCACAAGAAGAGTGGGGGACTATCTCCTCTACCTGGAGTCTCGACTGTGTACATCATTTGGGGCTAAATTGTTCATTAATTTGCGGTTCAAGTTGTATGGAAAATTCAGGTTGCGACATGGTCCGTCACTCTCAATCCCATATTAGAGGTCTAGAAACTAAGCGATAATTGAGGCGCCAATTAAGGGATTTCCCTGTGGCTCGTGAGGCGATGATGAACGCCACGCCATCTCAGTTTGATGCTGCTTGCAAGGTGACAACGGACACGACGCTGTGGCCATCACCGTGGCCCAAGGCTTGGAGAATCCAAGGCAAGACCACCTTGCGACGGTGGTCAATTTCTTCGAGAGTCGTGATTATGGCGGTCCTTTTCTCTTTGAGAAGAGGGGGCGGTCCGGTAAGCGTGCTGCGACCGCAGCCGCTTGCGGCCGACGTGGCGTGAGACTCATAGGAGAAGTTCTGGCCTAAGCCCATGTTTATGAAACCATTGCAATCGCAAAAGCCGATTATGTGGAAGTCGATGTGGCACGAGACTCAAAGAAGAAATTCTTGCATAGACTCATATTCATGAATCCGACGCGATCACAAAGGGTGATCATATGGAATCCATATGTTCAACGATTTTGATGAACTTAATTTATGTGAATGTTAGTCCAGGCAAGAATTTGTTGGCTCAAATAGCTATCCGTTAAATTATGGGTGTTAGAAACAAATTGAAAAACTAAACTGAAATTGAAATTGAATCAAAATAATGAAATAATAACTGCTTTTTTTATTTGTTCATTCTGATTTGGATAGTTCCATTCATCGAACCGAACTGAAAATCATTCATTTTCTTAATATAACAATTTATTTCTCTCCTTTTTTCACCGAATCTTCTTCTTAATATTATAAAAAAGAAAAAAGACCGAACTTGACCAAACCGAACCGAACTAAGTCATTGGTTTGAGTTATATTCGAGTTGGGTTGTGATTTGGTTCAAAGATAAGGTACAATCAAATGATTCAATTTGGGTTTCTTGAAAATCTATATTATAGATTAGCGGTTTCAGGTTTCATATAAGTTCCACTTGAAACTTAGAACCTACCCGTTGGAGCAAGTTCTTTATTTTTTAGAACCTAGAACTTACCCTGCATGCCCCAGAATTTGGAACCTATCCTATCATAGGTTCCAAAGTTAATTCTAAGGTCTATCCAGGTTTTACTTATATTATTAATTGAATGATTGTAGTGAATTAAAATATTTAATGATCACCACTTGCTATTATAATTCATTGACCATAAAGACACATAGAAAATATAAACATTAATAAAGTAAAAGTTTCAATCATAATATAGAAGCCCAAACTAATGCTTCCAAATTATATATTCATCATTGAACGGTATGAAATGTCGCAAGATCACACGAATACGTTAACTAAGAAAAATATCAAAACTTATCCCATATTCCATATTCCAGGTTCCTCCAACTAAAACCCTACAACCTACCAGTCAAAATAGGTTCATTATCTTTTGGAACCTGAAACTTACCATGTATACCTTTGAATGGTATGAAATGTCGCAAGATCACAAGATCATAATATAGAAGCCCAAACTAATGCTTCCAAATTATATATTCATCATTGAACGGTATGGAATGTCGCAAGATCACACGAATACGTTAACTAAGAAAAACATCAAAACTTATCCCATATTCCATATTCCAGGTTCCTCCAACTAAAACCCTACAACCTACCAGTCAAAATAGATTCATTATCTTTTGGAACCTGAAACTTACCATGTATACCTTTGAACCTAAAACCTATACGCTCCCACTGGTCCGATTCTCAAATTCCAGATTTTATCCTAGAACCGTGCTCATCCCTAATCCATATTGAACCGAACCGTAAGTACCCATTAGTTTGATGAAAATATTCTTTTATGAGGGCTAGCACTCAAGAAATTGACCGAAAGACGGGCTTCCACTGGCACTAAGCCCTCCGGCTCCACTGAACGAGCGATCTTCCTCGGCCCATCGAGCCCAAAGTCATCAACCCGTCTCTCGTATTGCCCTTTCTCCTCCTCCTCCTCCCTCTTCACCATCTTCGCTGCTTGCAATCAGCCGAGAATGAAGTCACTAGCCAATCACCATAAAAGCTGCAATCACCGCTCATTCAGACATACTCCCCGATCACTTTGGGTCGATTACATCCATGCTTTAAGCAGAGCTCAGAGATTTGTAGGACTATACGTAGTCTGAGCTGTGTGCAGAAGTTGGTCATCGTCAGCTCCATTCTGACTAGAGCCGGTTTCATCCACTGCGCTTATTTTCCATGCCTGATGCCAGAATAATTCTGGAAAACATCGCTCGCTCTTGCCATGGTCCGTGTTACCAGAATAATTAGAGCTGCACAAGGTGATGTGAAAGAAGCTATCGTCTCGGTGACAACTTATAACTATACAAATGTTGTTTCAGCTAATGATTTATCTCGGGGCATTGCATTCTAGGAAGATGGTCGCTTTCGCTGCAGCATCTCATTCTCTCTTTTGGCTTGCTGCCCGAGTTCGACAGGTCAGGATTCGCATTAGGAAACACAGTAAAGCATTGGAGGAGAGACTCATTCCTCTCGAGCTCTCAGTTCCTGAGGTATGCATTGGTTCTGACTCATGAGATCTCGAACCCTCTTGCATATACAAGGCAATGGGGTGTGTGCCAGCCTCATCGGGAACTTCCGTCGCCAGAAGATTATGCCGGGTTATGTTTATCTTTGTCCTTGGAAGCCTTTATATCTACCTATATGTTGCATGAATTGGTGGTTGCAAAGCAATTTGTTAAAAATTTTAAATAATATGTTATGTCTTCATGTAATAGTTAAGCTTTTAGAACAGCTGACGGTAGTTCCATAAAATTTCTCATGATATCAGAGTTGTAGGTCTTGAGTTTGAATCTTTTTGGTCCCCATTTGTTTCCCCAATTAAATTTCCATATATATTATATGGAATGAGCACTCGAGAGTTGATTTATCACGTATCAAGAATTAACTCTAATGTCTACACTTTTTGTTGCAAAAATATAAGCACATATGATCCATGAATTCAACTACATTGTTGTGAAATAATTATACGCTTGAAGTGTGAAATAGAATGACCAATCGCAAAGCACAGCTGCAATTGACTCCATTGCCTCTGTTTTTTTTTTCTCCCCCTTTCATCTGAAAATGAGTGTTTTCGATGCACAAAGAATTTTAGTTCAACAAGAATGACATACAAAGTTCGGGGAACCTTATGATATGAACAGTTGATATGCCTATGTTTATTACAAAATATCAAATAGATAAATAAATAAGGGCAATATATTATAATAGCACCATCAGCGATTCGTGTAGTAAAACTACAGCCGGCTGAATTTTATTTATTTTTTCCTTTTTTGTCCATCTTTTTGGACGTCCGGAAAGAAAAAAATTTACAAGGCTCCTCAATTGCCAAGATGAACAATTCATGAGGAGAGGAAACGTAGTATTTCGCCCCTAATAGAAACCAACCTTAATGCAGTAAAGAAAAAAAAGCTAATATCAGGCAATAATGCATGGAGAACCTGCATCATTCAGGTCAGGAACGGGTCGCCCTGCATCACCGAGAGCATCACGGGGGCGGGCCGGTTGGACCATCGACGCGTTGTAGCCCGCCCTGAAGCTCGGAGTACCTTCCAGCGACGAGTGATCCTGAAATGAGCCTGCATCATTCAGGTCAGGAACGGGTCGCCCTGCATCGCTTAGAGCAGCACGGGGGTGGGCCGGCTGGACCATCGACGCATCGTAGCCCGCCCTGAAGCTCGGAGTACCTTCCGGCGACGAGTGATCCTGAAACGAGCAGGCTTCATTCAGGTCAGGAAGGGGTCGCCCTGCATCACCGAGAGCAGCATGGGGGCGGGCCGGCTGGACCATCAACGCATTGGAGCCCGCCCCGAAGCTCGGAGTACCTTCTGGCGACGAGTGATCCTGAAACGAGCCTGCATTATCCAGGTCAGGAACGGATCGCCCTGCATCAGGGAGAGCAGCACGGGGGTGGGCCGGCTGGACCATTGACGCGTTGTAGCACGCCCTGAAGTTCGGAGTACCATCCGGCGACGAGGGATCCTGAAACGAGCCCTGCATTTGATGTTGATCATAAATACGTTCGTTAGCATGGACCTGACGATCATTCATATAGCTCGATGATGTCCTCACTGCGTCCTCTTTCATCACGGCCAGCCTCGCCTTGGCCGCCTCGAGCTTGTGCCCCAGGGAGTTCAGTAGCCTCTTCAGGTCCTCTTTGGATAGGCCCGCAATCAGCGACTCCGAGACCGGATACTTGGCCTTCCGGTTCGCCGGCAGAGCCTCGGTGAGCTCGGCGTCGACCTTCCTCTCCCGGTTCGCAAAGAACTCGGGCAGCCTAACCGTCCTCTTGGCACAGCGGTCCGCCCCTTCGCTCATGTATCGCTCGATAATGCGCTTGACCTTCCCAGGGCTTGCGGGCCAGACCTCGGGCTCGGTGGCGGTGGCAGATCCCGTGGGGCCATAAATAATCATGCACGTGTCTAGGTCGCATAGGGTGGCGAACTCTTGGGCCTTCTTCATCACGTTCTTTTTCCTCTTCTCGTAGGTGATCCTCCGTGCTTTCTCGTTGGGAATAAGCCCTAAAGTTAATTTGCGACGATCCATGTCTCAGAGTGTTTGAATTTTTTTTTTTTTTTTTTGGGGGGGTGGGGTACTAATCCTGCAACAAAACAGATACAGGAACATTTACAAAGAAAAATTGACCTGTACAGATTAAAGCAAGAGTTCTTGCTAATAGAGAGACGAGAAATTGAAAAAGAAAGAGGGAAAAAAGACAGAATCCGAAAAGGATCTTGATTTTCTGAAGACTAATGGGAAAACCAGATGCAGACACCAACGGAGAAGAACCCCAAGATTCAAGACAGTTGAAGTTGGTTGAATGTTTTAAACAGTAGGATGATGGTACAGTATCACTTTCAGGTACAACCTCAATGAAGAGTTTCCTCTGAATGATCGACGCCTAAAAGATGGATGACACGGTGTAAAACAAGAAGATAAAAGGAAAGAAGTTTTAATGATTAGAGGAGGGCTCCTCCTTGAACAACATCCTCACTCTACTTTCTTGGCTTGTTTCTTTCTTCCATCTTATGCGTTGCCCTATAAGAACATCCATCTCGATGAGTCGAAGGACGCAATTGAGAGTCACCCCGGAATGTCAATATCCAGACGAACTCGGATAAAAAACCAATGGAAGGAAAAAAAATTCACGAGAAGAGGTCGCAGGAGAATTTCAGAGCAATTCTAAAGAGAGAAAAGAGATGTGGAGCGATTCTTGATCGGATCTTTTGAGAAAATTATTGGGCGAGAACTTGAGATTAGGCGCAGACAAAGAACAGAGAGCAGGAGAACAGAGGAATTCAATTGGATGATCACACGCCGATTGAGTCGATAACATTTAAGAGAGAGAGCAGAGACAATCGAACACCACAGAGATGCGGTGATTGGAGAGAGAAAGCACTCACCAATTCACAATGCCATCGACAAAGATCTCGTCGCTCTGCAATTCGATAAACCCCCTAGAGCTTCAACGGAGAGAGACAGAGCACAGAGAGAACGTAGGCGTCTCTGTTTCTCGTTGCTCTCCAGTTCAAAACAGAGGGACGGAGAGAAGAGAGAGAAGTGACCGTTGTATGTCAGCTGATTTGCGAGTCAAATGTGAAGGAAGGAAGGAAAGCCAATTTATATAGAGAAAGATTATATTTTAGAGCTCTTCTATATTCACAAAGAATGTGTAATTATATTTTCTGCGTATTCGCTTTCAATGGCTTAGTAATAAAGATTTAATTGTTACTCGATAAAATTAACTGGTATGGTTTTATATCTTGCAGAATCTTGAATTATAAGATATCTCTGAATTTTTTTAATCTAATTTGGAAATAATTACTAAGTTAATTATCAAGGGCTTCTTTTTTGCCCCTAATGACTGGGAGGTGAATGTAACTTAAAAGGGAAAAAGAAAGACTGACTTCACATATAAACCATTGTTGGAAGATATTATACATATGATTGATTATAGTGAACCCATGCCCTAATTGATTAATTATCGCATTTGTGAAGAAATGAGTCTTTAGAAGGGCCTTCAAAATGTGCTCGACTTTTGCAATTGACAAGGCCTATTAATTATAAAGCTCAATTAATGTATCTTGAATTGTTCTTTTTTTTTTTTTTTTGTGCTATGAATCATCTTTGCTTTTCTTCCCGTTTTGCCATATGTCTCTTCATTGCTTAAATGCATGCTAAAAGTCTAATCTAAAAGTTTAAATTTATAAGTGAATGGAAATTACAAATATGTAAAGTGCATGAAAATCCCATGTTTTTTAACAATACTAATTTGTTATTCGATGTTTTTGTTCCAAGTATAATTCTTACCCCTGCAATATTTACATTCTAAGAGGGTGACAAAGGAATATAATTGAGGATGCATGTAATTGTGACATTATTTATTAAATGGAAGTTCCAAGTAAGTTGATATAATATCCACTACTTAGAATAAATATACAAAGAACAAACCAAATTTTTATAAAATAATATTTTTTTCAAAAATCATCAGTTTTAAATTTTATCTTAAAATATATACATAAGTCATTATAATCTATGGTTATGCAGTTATAATTTAGCTACACATTATTAGGCTTAGTTTTTTTTTTTTTGTTGTTGTCAAAACCAGGCATATTTTAAAAGATTTGATTTATCATATGAAGAAGTAACAAAACATTCGACTCTTCACCTATATTAATAAAAAGGATAAGTCAATCAAATAATCGTGACCCAATGAATTAGAAATGTGTAATTAATGATATATATTGTATGGATAGGTCAAAATGGTGTGGTTACAACTTTCCAAGAGTATGTGAGTGTAAATGGACCCTTAATAAAAGATATGCATACTCATCACAACTTAATCAAGACGAGATATCTTTTAGAAAAAACAAATCAACAACAACAAATCAATCCGAGAGAGGGAGACAGAGATAAAAGTAGACAAGAAATTTACACTCCATTTTCTTTTGAAAGAGGATAGATAGATTCTTGAGAAACTTGTGAATTACTATAAGTCCTTATTCATTTCCATTATAAAAAAAAAAGGAAAATTCCAAATAAAAACCCGAAGTGAATATTATGTCAAATTAAGGCTTAAAGTGACTATTATTGTTTGAAATAAGGGCATAAAATAGCAATGATTGTTTCAAATAAGAGCTTGATCTTGCCGATTGTCGGTTAGCTAAATATTCCGACCTATAAAAGGGCGTTTTCATCCAAATGCAATTTTAATTTTAATTTTTTTTTTCTCCTTTTATGTTTTTTTCTTTCTAGCAAGGGCCGACAATCACAAGTAGGGACCAATGAGGGCTTGACAACCTTGTTGGCTATTGTTAAAGGCCAGCGAGGGCCTCCAAGCCTTACCAACTGTGGGGGAGGCCACCCTTTGCTAGATTTAGCGAGGGTTGGCCTCGTTGGCTACTAATGAGGTGACCCTTGCCTAGTTGTGGGTGATGCCACCCTTGCCAAATTTGTAGAGGGTTGGCCTCACCTAGGGCTAGCGAGGGCGACCTCACCCAAGGCAAGGGTCATCTCACCTAAGCAAGGTCATCCCTCCCTAGCCACTGGTGAGGCGACTTTTGCCCAAATCTAGAGAGGGTCGACCTCGCCAATGGTCACGAGGGCGACCTCCCCCAAAGCGAGGTTGTCCCTCACCTATGGCTGACAACGATGGCCCTCGCCAGATTGAGTGATGGCGACCCTCACCCAGACCTCTAGGAATCACCAATGGTCAATTGGTCATTGGCAAAGAAGGAAGATGAACTAGAAAAAGTGAAAAAAAAAAAAAAAAAAAGGAAAAAGAAAGAAACAAATTCAAAAAAGATAAATGATGAAAATGCCCTTGCCAGTGGAAAGTTATGTCCTTATTTGAAATGGATATACCAATTTCAAATCCTTATTTGAAACAATAATGACACTTCAAGTCATTATTTAGAATTTTTTTCAAGAAAATATAAGAGTCTTGTTCTTTTTTGGGTCGGAATAAAAAAGAAAATTACGTCATCAAATGTTTTTAAGCCAACTTGTCGAGCATCGATAAGAACAAGTGTCTTGATTCTAAGAAGCATTGATTGCAGCCTATCATGAGAAGAGTCAGAATATTTACCGTTTCATCTTGGCATTTATAATTGAATGATATGAATGAAAATAATATTAACACGTTGTGATTTGAATATAAGTTGAAATCTTCTAGAAAAGTCTATGATTAAAATAAAATAAAAAATTCCAGCACGCAGGAAAAGTCCACACTATCTCCAACTTTTATCTTTTTATCCTTTCTCTCTTAATACTTTAATCACAATATCGCCGCACAAAAGGTTAATCGGTAGGAGATCTGTTGAGATTCCGAATGAATGTATTTTTGAAAAATTTGAATAATCTTCTTCAGGGAAAGAAATCGAATGATCACCTGAAGACGACTAATTTCCTAAGGGTAACAAGCACGCCAGCATTAAGGCCTTCTTTAAGTAATGTTATTACAGGGAATCACTTATAGCTTTTTTGAATAGTTAGCTTTTGCACAGTTTTAAAGATTCATGAAAGTAGAGAAGCAAGAATAAGAAAAGGCAAAAAGAAAGTACAACCATGGAAAGTCCGAATTTAACTCTTACAAAGGAATTATTAGGGGAGCGCCGTAGACAATGAACATCGCGCATCACTTCCAACAACCTGCGCATGGTGACTGCATACAGTTAGTGAATCGCGTCAAAGCTCACATCCTAGGGCACACCTAGAAAGGACAGTCGCAGATGCCAATGCTGATCACCACCTAAGCTCCTAACACCACTGCCTTGTTGTAGTTGTCGTCATTGCATCATCATCGAAGGAAGGCCGGTGTAGTAGAGGGTTGGAGTCACAATCGAGAGAAAGAAGATGAACAGAGGTGCTAATCGCCAGGCGCCATTTGCACTCGATGTCGTTGTAAGCAACGTTGCTGCTGCCATTGTCAAATTGTGCGGTTCAGATCGTGCAAAGTCGCACATGATGAACAGAGAAGTCTAACATCATAATGTGGTCTTTTTTCAGGATGCGTGAAGTGTGAAGTCCATCCCACTAAAGTATTAATATATACTCCTACTTTACTAAAAGAAATTTATAATAAAACTAAAAATAAATTAGAAACTAACGCTGAAAATACTAACTAGATAAAATAGATTGCAACTTAAACATGGGTAGAGAACGCATTAGTAGCCGGTCTGATGAACCAAACAAGTGAAGTAATTATTCGCAGTCTCACACGAATCTCGGTATTATATCATAAGCCAAGGTGAGGTGGAGCCTGCAGCCTCCGCGTGTCCCACATTCAACTCAACTAGAGCGGAACTGCTCTACATGTGACGCAAAACAACAACCGGCTAAATTTTTATAAAAAAATTTCTATTTTTGTCCGTCTTTTTGGACATCCAAAAAAAAAAAAATATTACAAGACTCCAAACTTGCCAATATGACCAATTCAATGAGGAGAGAAACAAAGTAATTCGCCCCTAATTGTAACCAACCTTCCTGCAGTAAAAACATGTACATCTGTCTACCCATCGGAACCCAACCAATTAAAGAAAAACTCTAAAAATCACGCATTAATGCATTAATGCATTATGAAGTCGCTCAGACCCTTCTTGCTCCGGAGCTCACTGATAATCATGGAACTGATGATTTCCTGCGAAGAAGCCCGCATCATCTGGGGCGGGATTAGATCGCCCTGCATCACCAAGAGCGGCATGAGGCGGGGCCGGCTGGACCATCAGTGCGTCGTAGCACGCCCCGAAGCTCGGAGTACCTTCCGATGACACGTTGCCTATGATGGGGCCATACAACGACGTCTCAGAGAGCATCGTCCCCTCCGGGATGGCGAAATGGAAGTCTTGCCCAGGCGGGAAGTGGTTCTGACACGAGCAAGGCATGTGATGATGATGATGGTACGTATGATCATTTGCAGGTACGTTATGATCATTCATAAGGCTCGATGATCTCCTCATGGCATCCTCCTTCATCACGGCTAGCCTCGCCTTGGCTGCCTCGAGCTTGTGCCCCAGAGAACCTAATAGCCTCCTCATGTCCTCTTCGGAGAGGCCATCAATCAGCGCCTCCGAGATTGGGTACTTGGCCTCCCAGCTCGCAAGCCGGACCTTGGCGAGCTCGGCATTGACCTTCCTATTTCGGTCTGCAAAGAACTCAGGCAGCCCGACCATCCTCTTGGCACGACGATCCGCCCCCTTGCTCATGTACCGCTCGATAATGCACTTGACTTTCTCGGGGCTCGCCGGCCAGATCTCGGGCTCAGTGGTGGCAGCAGACCCTGCGGGGCCATAGATGATCATGCACGTGTCGACGCCGCATAGGGTGGTGAACTCTTGGGCCTTCTTCATCATGCCCTTCTTCCTCTTCTCGTAGGTGATCCTACGTGCTTTCTCGTTGGGGATAAGCTCCAAAACTAATTTACGACGACCCATGTCTCCAAGTCCTTGTTTTTTTGTGTATCAATCCTGCAACCAAATGGAAACAGGAACAGTTATGAAAGCAAAATCGACCTGTGCAGATTAGAGCAAGAGTTCTTGCTAACAGAGAGCCAAGAAAAATTTATAAAGTGATGGAAAAAATTCTTTATTATAACCGAAAAAAAAAAGATTACCCTGTAATATTGCTTGAAAGATATTATAGAAGTCAATCTACACCATGGCTTCAAAGATACTTTGTGTCTTTCTGAGTATTAAAAAATAGAATCCACAAAGGATCTTGATTTTCTGAAGAATGATTGGAAAAACCAGATGCAGACACCAACAGAGTAGAACTCCACAAGATTCAAGCATATGTAAGAGCCTAAGAAATTAAAAATAACTGAATAATTAAAGACAGTTGAAGTGGGTTGAACGTGTTAAACAGTAGACTGATAGTACAGTGTCACTTTAAGGAACAACCTCGGTGGAGGGTTTCCTCTGAATGATCGTCGAGGCCTAAAACAGGAAATAAGTTTCGATGATTGGAGGAGGGCTCCTCCTTAATTAAACAACATCCTCACTCTACTTTCTTGGCTTGTTCCTTTCTTTCCTATTTTGTGTTGCCCTAAAAGAACATCGAAGGATGCAACTGAGAGTCATCCCGGAATGTCAAAATCCAGACGAACTCGGAGAAAACAGCAACGAAGGAACAAAAAATTCACAAGAAGAGTTCGCAGGAAAATTTCAGAGCAATTCTAGAGAGAGAGAGAGAGAGAGAGAGAGAGAGAGAGAGAGAGAGAGGGAGAGGAGGGAGGGAGGGAGGGGTGGAGCATTCTTCATCGGAACGGTGGAAAAAAAATTGGACGAGAACTTGAGATCCGGCGCAGACAGAGAACAGAGAACGGAAAACAGGAGAACAGAGGAAATAATTGGATGATCGCACGCAGATCAAGTCGATAACATTTAAGAGAGAGAACCGAGACAATCGCACACCACGGAGATACGGTGATTAGAGAGAGAAAGCACTCACCAATTCACAATGCCGTCGGCCAAGGTCTCGTCAGCTCTGCAATTCAACCCCCTAGAGCTTCAACGGAGAAAGAGAGACAGAGCACAGAGAGAACGTAGGCGTCTCTGTTTTCCAGTTCAAAACAGAGAGACAGAGAGGAGAGAGAAGTGACCGTTGTGTTTCTGTAGCTGGTTTGCGCGTTAATTGTGAAGGGAGGAAGGAAGGAAAGCCAATTTATAGAGAGATAATTTTAGGGCAATTCTTTATTCACAAAGAATGTGTAATTATTTTTTTCCACATATTCGCTTTTAATGGCTTCATACTTAAGATTTAATTGTTGCGCAACGAAATTATTTGGTATTGTCTTATACCTCACAAGATCTGAAATTATAAGATAATTTATAAGATATCTATGGCTTTTTTAAATATAATTTGGAAATATTTACTAAGTTAATTGTCTAAGACTTTTGTTTTCTTTTTCTTTCTTTTTTTCACGATGACTGGGAGGTCATTATAAGGGTGAAAGAAAGAATGACTTCGCATATAAAGTATGGCTGAAACGTATTATACATCTAATTGATTACAGTGAACTCATGCCCTAATTATGGATGAATCATCTTTGCTTTTCTAAGTTTACTTCCCGTTTTGCCATATGTATCTTGACTGCTCACATGCATGCAAAGTGTATATAAAATCTATGGTTCTTAACAATGCCAATTTGTTATTCAAATTTTTTGTGCCAAGTATTATTCTAAACCTTGTGATATTTACATATCAAGTGAGCAACAATGACGAATATGATTGAAGATGCACGTGATTGTGACATTTTTTATTAATTGGAGGCTTCGAGTAAGTAACTTTATGCCTAGGACAAATCGCAGATGCCAATGTTGATCGCCACCTAAGCTCATAACACCAATGCCTTGCCGTCGTCGCCATCGTCACATTGCCATCAGAGGTTTTTTTTTTTTTTGTCCCTAATGACTGGGAGGTGAATGTAACTTAAAAGGGAAAAAGAAACACTGACTTCACATATAAACCATGGTTGGAAGATATTATACATATGATTTTCATTAACTTAAAAGGGAGGTGAACCCATGCCCTAATTAATTAATTATCGCATTTGTGAAGAAATGAGTCTTTAGAAGGGCCTTCAAAATGTGCTCGACTTTTGTGCTATGAATCATCTTTGCTTTTCTTCCCGTTTTGCCATATGTCTCTTCATTGCTTAAATGCGTGCTAAAAAGTCTAATCTAAAAATTTAAATTTATAAGTGAATGTAAATTACAAATATGTAAGTGCATGAAAATCTCCTGTTTTTTTTTAACAATACTAATTTGTTATTCAATGTTTTTGTGCCAAGTATAACTCTTACCCTGCGATATTTATATTCTAAGTGGGCAACAATGAGGTATATGATTGAGGATGCTCGTAAGTGTGACATTATATATTAAATGGAAGTTCCAAGTAAGTTGATATAATATCCACTACTTAGAATAAATATACAAAGAACAACCAATTTTTAATAAAAATATTTTTTTTTTAAATAATCATTAGTTTTAGATTTTATCTTAAAATATATTCATAAGTCGTTATGATCTATTGTTATACAGTTATAATTTAGCTACACATTATTAGGCTTAGTTTTTTTTTTTTTTTTTGGGTCGAAACCAGGCATACTTTAAAAGATTTGATTTATCATAAGAAGAAGTAACAAAACATTCGACTCTTCACCTATATTAATAAAAGGGACAAGTCAATCAAATAATCACAGCCCAATGAATTAGAAATAGGTAATTAAGAATATATATATTATGGATAGGTCAAAATGGTATGATTACAACTTTCCAAGAGTGTGTGTGTAAATGGACCCTCAACAAAAGATATGCATACTCATCACAACTTAATTGAGACGAGATATCTATTAGAAAAATAAAATAAAATTGACAACAGCAAATCAATCCGAGAGAGGTAGACAGAGACAAAAGTAGTCAAGAAATTTACACTCTATTTTCTCTTTTGGAAGAGGATAGATAGATTCCTGAGAAACTTGTGAATTACTTTAAGTCCTTATTGTCACGCCCCGAACCTCGAGCGCGCCAACATCCCACCATGGTCATGCAAATGCGACATTCCCAGGTAGTGTCGCCGACCCTAGTTTAATTTATTAATGCGCAAGCGGAACGTATTAGAAACCCCATACCAAAAACATACGGGATAGGACAGCAGGAACATCAAATCAAAATCAAACAACATACTTTCATACATCATTTACAATCCAGGCTTACATACACCAACGGGATTCGGAGACTACATGCACCAAAAATGGGTCGAGTCTATGTGCATCAAAAAGAGGGTTAGCCTACACAACAAGGGTCAGTCCACCAAAAGAAGAACGGTCCTATAACTACTAATTGGACTCGTTCGACGATCCCACATCCTCCACGTCCGATCGCACGTGGTCCGGAGATGATGGGTTATCCACCCTACCATCGGGAAGGTCGGCCACACCCTCTCCCGGTAAGAGCATCCATCACAACCGGGGAATGTCAAAGCGTCAAATGGACCAATCCTAAAACCATTGGCCCCAAAACGGAACCAAGCCCTATACCTATGGGGCACCCTAACATCTTGAGTCTCCGGATCCACGGTAGACACGATCGGCTCATAGACCCAATGGCTCCCAGGATCAGGGGAGCTGCGCACCTACTCGATGATCTGCTCTGGGATGCCATTCTTCTCTGGGGGTTCCGCCATTTACGGTCCTGTAATATTTTTCCCCAAACCGGGATGAGACTTTGTCTCAGCAAGTTCACCCCACCTAAACCCCTATTAGAAAGTAAATACGCCCCAGAGTGGTCTACCACACAATACAGAAGACTTACCTCGCCTCCTTGCCTTCGTGCAGGTTAGTACAATTCATCGCACTCAAGTACAAGTTATAATAAGCACAAGAGCCATCGGAATGCAATCAATTTCATTTAAATTCGCATCCACAGCAAGCATTTCAAATCATCAATCATTAGGGCCACACAAGGGCATAGCCTACTCGCAGTTCGGCTATCTACTGACATATAGCCAGGCATCGCCTCCCCACCTTGGAGCGCAGCTTCGTCAGTACATCGACGGCATTCCCGAAGGAGCATGGGCCCAGAATCAACTGCGACCCGCATCCACCCCGTGGGCATCCCATATAGGGGCAATTCCAACTTAATAGATCAATTCAATTCCCATAACCATCAGGCAACGATTTATAATCACATCAAAACACGACACACGTAATTCACATATTCCAATCACAACATTAACCTTTAAACCAATCCAATTTCGACATCAATTCCGACATTTGAGATTTTCTAACTAAAATTCATATTTTCCTCAATCAGCACTCCATTTGCATTAACCAATCATCAATTTCAAATTCTAACTATATACAGCGACGATCGGCACAAAATTTTGAGCAATTAGGGTCAAAAATAAATTTTCGAGTTTTTTTTTTATAAATAATATTTTAATGATTTTCGGAATATGGTTTTTTTTTTATAAATAATATTTTAATGATTTTCGAAACATTTATTTAAATCATAAATAAATTCATTTAAGTCACGTTAAGGTTTATTTTAAAAATAAACCTACTTAACCCTTAAACTAAACATGTTTAACTTTAATTAACAACTCAACCTAATCCATATTTAAAATAAACTAATCTACCAACCTAATCTCAATCAACCTAAACTAAACACACTTAAGGCATGATTAACCCACTAATCGGGGTTTAGTGAGCTAAACTCACGGAATCGCTTTCCGACGGGTCTCCGGCGAAGAGCACGACGACGCCGACGACAAACCTACACGGATCAACACCAAATGAGGACTAATAGGGGGCCAAAATGAGCTTGGAAGGGATTAGATCTTGCTGGTTTTCTTCCAGCAGCTAACCGAGCTTCAAGGGCGACGAAACGGCGGCGAACGGACGGAGGAACGGCGGAGAAAGACCGGCGGAGGCGGCTAGGCTCGGGACGGGAGCTCACGGCGACGGGCGGCGGCGACGGTGGCTTCGGCGACGACGAACAGTGGCTGGTTGGGGCGACGACGGAGCGGGACTCGCGACGGAGACGGAGGTGAGCGGCTCGGCGCGGAGGGCGTGCGGTCGCGCGCGGGCGAGCGGCGACGGCGACGCGAGCTCCGGCGAACGGCGGGCGAGGCAGCGGCGACGGTCGAGCGGCGAAGGAGCGGACGGTGGGCTTCGGTTTCCGCTGGTTTCTCCCTCTCCGTTTCTCTCTCTTCCAAGTTCAAAAGGTTGAAGATGATGGGGACAAGAGGGGAAGTGACATCCCACCTTTCCAAGGCTTCATCTCCACCCTCCACTTGTCATCACCCTAGCCCTCCTTACCTCCTTCATGACATCACATGTGATGTCATCATTCACTAACTCCAAACCTCCCACAACCTTACCCAAATGGTTCAATTTCATTTTCCGCCGGGGTCAAATCCTTGCACATCCAATTGCTCAATTTCCATCAATTCTCTTCCAATTGAGTTCAAATTAAAGTCCATAAATTAATCCAATGTTCCTAATAAGATTTGTGACGCACCATGACTTCTAATTTCAGAATTCGATCTCAATTTCACGGTTAATTTCACTTTGGTACAATACTAGCGCATTCTAATCTACCGAGCAGCGTTTACAAATTTCTATGCATTTGACTTGCGGTTGATCATTTCAAGCCACCACTTTCGGTTGTCGGGGGAAATCTCAAGGTTTCAAATACGAGCACAGGGTACCCAATCGTTAGAAAAGTCGGTTTAGTATCGATCGGCCAGAGTTGTGTGATCCGGTGGAATCACCCACACCTGATCACATGCCTCTGCCGAGCCGACCTATCTCCGATCCCTAACCGATTTTTATTTGTGCCGTAATGACCCTTGCGGATTATCGGTCGAAAGGTTGCTTCTTGATCCAATTCTCGAGTCTAATGCATTAGAATTTCTTAGCGGCTTCACCGATAGACTAGTTTTCACATGAATGGCCGACTCAAGAAAAGGAACTATATGCGTGCCAACGAAATGCCCGTCTAAATTCATTGAAATTAAAATTGGAAAATCAGGCTGTCACACTTATTCATTTCCATAAAAGAAAATTGAGAAAATTCCAAATAAAGACCCGAAATAAATATTGTGTCAAATAAAGGTTTGAAGTGACCATTGTTGTCCAAATAAGAGCATGAAGTAGCAATGATTGTTTCAAATAAGAGCCCGATCCCTCTAATTGCCGATCAGCTAAATATTCTAACCTGTAAAAGGGTGTTTTCGTTTGAATGCAATTTTAATTTTATTTTTTTTTTTTTTTTTTCTTTTTTTCTCTTTTATGTTTTTTTCTTTCTTGCGAAGGTCGACGGTCACAAGCAAGGACCAACGAGGGCTCGATGATCCTCGTCAACTATTGTTAAAGGTTAGTGAGGGCCTGCAAGCCTTGCCAGCTGTGGGGGAGGCCACCCTCGCTAGATTTAGCGAGGGTTGGCCTCGTTGGCCGCTAACAAGGTGACCCTTGCCTTGATTACAGGTGAGGCCACCCTCGCCAGATCTATAGAGGGTTGGCCTCACTTAGGACTAGCGAGGGCGTCCTCACCCAAGGTGAGGGTCACCTCACCCAAGCGAGGTCGTCCCTCACTAGCCACTGGCTAGGTGACCCTCGCCTAGATCTAGTGAGGGTCGACCTCGTCGATGATCTCGAGGGTGACCTCCCCCAAGGCGAGGTTGTCCCTCACCTGTGGTTGATGAGGGCGGCTCTCGCCAGATCGAGCGATCGAGCGAGGGCGACCCTCGCTCAGCACCCTCGCTCAGATCTCTCTAGGAATTGCTAGTGGTCGACTGCTCGATGATCCTTGCCTTGGTTACAAGTGAGGCCACCCTCGCCCAAGCTAGATTTAGCGAGGGTTGGCCTCATTGGCCGCTAACAAGGTGACCCTTGCCTTGGTTACAGGTGAGGCCACCCTCGCCAGATCTATAGAGGGTTGGCCTCACTTAGGGCCGGGGCGAGGCGTCCTCACCCAAGGTGAGGGTCACCTCGCCCAAGCGAGGTCGTCCCTCACTAGCCACTGGCTAGGTGACCCTCGCCTAGATCTAGTGAGGGTCGACCTTGTCGATGATCTCGAGGGTGACCTCCCCCAAGGCGAGGTTGTCCCTCACCTGTGGTTGATGAGGGCGGCTCTCGCCAGATCGAGCGATCGAGCGAGGGCGACCCTCGCTCAGCACCCTCGCTCAGATCTCTCTAGGAATTGCTAGTGGTCGACTGCTCGATGATCAGCCTCTTGTGTCACGGGCCGAGAGTTTCCTTGGCCTCGGAATGACCCGCGGGCGCTTGGTGAGCGGAATTCGCTAGGCTAGCCTTTCCTTCTGTAGTTGTTCCAACAAGCAATACGGTGAATGCTTCTTCGTGCGAGATGCTACCATGCCCAGCATCACTTGGGCGTCTAGTCCATCGAGTGAGATAGCAGATCCATAGGTTCAACAATTGGTTTCGACCTACCATGGCCTCGTCAAGAGAGCGACATCAACTCTCGACCAGTTTTTGCACGGGAGGCCTACTCCATCTTCAGAGCTCCTAAATAATGTAATTCTTCTATCCTAGAACTCTTAGCACCAACTGTCCTAACGCTACTCCCATGGACCAGTTGTGTTCGTCTCTTCTGCCTCCTCACTCTTCACACGATAAGCCCAAGCACCACTCACAAGTGTCATGAGTACGGGAGAATTCACAAACCGTGACATTCTCCCCCACTCAAATTCGCAATGTTCTCGTTGCGATTTGTTATGTCGCTTCCTTGCGTCCATTAACCATTGATGTGCCACTTTTTGGGATTTCACATCGAATAGTCATGCTCGCCCAACAAAACAGGTCTTGCTCCATCGATAGCCTCTTTTGATCTCAGCTGCTCAGCCATTCTCGATCACCTGCGCTTTCCGGCAAGTGTGGCATTTTCGCCAACCACATCTTTTGGCAGCACCATTTTTGCCTACTCAGCTTCTTTGACCCCGGCAAACCAATGGAGGTTCTTTCCTTGTTGAAAACGTGACAATAGACTTCTTCTTCGAATTCACCAATCGATCTAGGAACATTATCCTCATTCAGTGAGGATTCGATGTTCTTCTGGACTCGCTATCCGCTAGATTTAGCGAGGGTTGGTGACAAAGGTGACTCGTCCCGTTAGTACCCATTGTCATCTTAGGAGCTGAGAGCCCCACTACGTTTGGGCATCTTTTGGCCCCAGCAGATTCCTCTCCGCCCACTAGGACCGGTCCCACCAGGACTTATCTGTTCGACCCACACCGGAGCGTGGAGCCCGATTCTCCGACTCGCTCACTTACCGGAGGGATTCCTGCTCTAATACCATGTGCCACGAGCCAAGAGTTTCCTTGGCCTTGGAACGACCCGCGGACGCTTGACGAGTGGAATTTGCCAGGCCAGCCTTTCCTTCTATAGTTGTTCCAGCGAACAATACGATAAATGTTTCTTTGTACGAGATGCTACCACGCCAATGTCGCTTGGGCGTCTAGTCCATCGAGTGAGACGGCAGATCCATTTAGGTTCAACAACTGGTTTTGGCCTGCCATGGCCTCGTCAGGAGAGCAGCATCAGCTCTCGACCAGTTTGTGCACGGGAGGCCCACCCCGTCTTCAGAGCTCCTAAGTGATGTAATCCTTCTATCCTTAAACTCCTACCACTAACCGTCTTGACGCCACTTCCACGGACTAGTTGTGTTCGTCCCTTCTGCCTCCTCACTCTTCACTTGATAACCCCAAGCACCACTCACAAGTGTCACGAGTACGGGAGAATTCACGGACCGTGACACTTGCCTCCACGAACCACCAGCACCTCCAAACGCGTCACCAACCGATCTGATGTCCAAGTTCCAAGAACTTTGAGCCATAAGTTCAAAAATTTGTCGAAAAGAGTTTAGGACGAAACCATTTGGGGCTTCCTTTATCTTGTAGAATAAAATGATTAACATAGCCAAAAACAAGAAGTATTTAAATTTAAATTCCAAAGGAGTTAGGTTTAAAAAAGTCATATAAAGATATATTTGATATAATATAGAGCTTCAATCTATCTTTCGAATTTGCTCGGAAATATAGAGATTACTTCTCTTATAGAAAGATTACTTCTCTATCATCCCACATCCAAACAAAAACCCGGGTTCGGCTGCAGCAGGAAGATTCTTTCCTCATGAGGGAAGAGATCGAAAAGGAAGATTCATCTGCTATTCAAGCCTTGTAATCTGCTTCATTCAAGGCGATTGAGAGATCAAGATCTAGGAGTCTCTAGTCAATGAGTAACCCTTCGTAACTATCCTACACAAGTTGAGGCTTGAGGGTAACCATAGTTAAGACACGCACGAGCTGCATCCGCTTGCTTCCTCATCCAAGTATGATATTGCAACGGCTGCATGAAGAGCTGCTCCGATCGGGAAAGCCTCCTTGTCGACAAATAAGTAGGGCGAGTGTAGCACGTGATGCGATTTTAAAGTCCTGTTCTGTATCCCCACCACGAAAATCAAAGAAGCAGTCTTGTCAGCAAAGAAGCTGAAGTTCTCAGCTCCGCTTGTCACAAAAATCGAAGAAGCCTCCTTCACCGAGTAGGATCTCTCAGACCCTTTTCGCGTCTTTGCAGAGGACTTCGTCATTAACCATTACAGGGCGAAGGTCTCTCCGAAGTCCACCGCAGCTCTACATCTGTGAATGGCCACTTGCATTTCTATGACCTGTAATCACAGAAATTGTAAGAACTAAAATACAACCACCTTGAAAACAAAAAATCTGGCCTCCTTTCCCTTGAATAGTAATCAAAAACCCCCCAGCACCTCTTTACCAAAAAAAAAAAAAAAAAAACCCCAGCACCTGCAAGCATCGGGCCAGGCCTGGAAGCAATGAACCCTGTTGGTAAATCAGCGAAACATGGATGCTGAGGATTCCATCAAGGTCGTTGAGAACTCCATCTTACAACATATAATATGTGCTGGAGTAACCTTCTTCTTCAGGCTGGAATACAAGCTCTACCGTTCCCTTAAGGATTCACGACACAATGAAAATGCATAAATTGTCTTGACGGTGAAAATGCCACCTGCTTTTAGCATTCAAGTTTGAGATAAGAAAGGGTGAGATGAGAAGTACCTCTCTTTGAGCAATTTGGCTGCTCTGAGCAGCATAGCTACATGGGTGCTGTGGCCACAGGCATGCATTTTCCCGTCGATCTTGCTTTTGTGCTCCCACTCCACTAGTTCCTTCTTGTGATCATCAATGCACATTATAACAGAAGAACAAACACTTCACCTCCGTTTTCTCTATACACCAAAGAGCCTAACCAAAAACATTGACAAACTCTTGGTGTATTTCATTAAAGATCGATCACCTGCAATGGTAGAGCATCCATGTTGTCTCTGAGAGCGAACACCGGCTTCTCTCCGGATCCCATGAAAGCGACAATGCCTATCTTGGCGACAGGCCACTTGTACCTGATCCTGAGCGAGTTGAGCTCATCCCTAATGAGTGGACTCGTCCGGTGCTCTTCGAACCTGAGCTCCAGGTACTCGTGGATCCTTCTCCTGACGTCCCACATCCACTGGAAGAACTCCGGGTCCTTGGCCGATTCCAGCAAGTCTTGGGTCAAAGACCTGAGCTGGGGCTCGGATTTGAATTCAGCAGCGCACGTCCCACGAACGTGGAAGAGGGAGAGTGACAACAGCAGCAAGTGAGCGAGTCCCATTCGGAAGAATGGCTTTGAAACTCGACGCGATTACGACTGTGAAAAACGAAAAGCAGATGGGCGATGAAACGGAGAGGAGAGTTTTTGGTTTCAGCGAAGATGCGTTGTTCTGCTCCTTCTCGGTGGAAGGAGATTTGTGCACGGGAGATATCTAGAGGGACGTCGTTCTACAATCTGAGGAGCTGCGCTTTGAGAGTGGAGAGATCTCTGCATTGCCAACTCTTTTCATGCAAGGATAACCATTCTGTTGTTTTCGAGAACAATTTCTACTAAAAAATTATTCTTTTTCATTTTGTTCCATAGCATTTAAATGCTGCCCAAAATTTCTATTCCCGAAATAGAATTGTGCTTAATACAATTTAAGTGACCTAGAATTTTTTTAAAATTTTTTAATGCTTTTATTATATTTGTATTTTTATTTTAAATAAAATTTATTATATAATTTTATTTTATTTTTAAATTATTTTATTATATAATTTTATCATATTTTAGATATAATTTTATGTTATAAATTTATTATATTTTGCGATCGATTTGAGGAAGAAGAAGAGAAAAGAAAAAGAAAAAAAGAAAAGGAAAGATTAAAAAGAAAGAATATAATTTAGCCTAATTTTGGAGTTGTTTTTAAGAATAAAAAATTAATTTTTTTGTACTTCTTGATTTTATTACTAATTTATTCATAGAAAAAAATTATTTTCGAGAATAAAAAAGTTAGTAAATGAATTTTTATTTATTTTTTTATTTTAGAAAATAAAAAAAAATAGAATTAGATATTATTTGGCATGTTACCAAACAAACAACCCCATTTTTAGAAATTATTCGCAGTTTCACACGAATCTCGGTATTATATCATAAGCCAAGGTGAGGTGGAGCCTGCAGCCTCCGCGTGTCCCACATTCAACTCAACTAGAGCGGAACTTGCTCTACATGTGACGCAAAACAACAACCGGCTAGATTTTTATAGATTTTCTTTTCTATTTTTGTCCGTCTTTTTGGACATCCAAAAAAGAAGAAGAATATTACAAGACTCCTAACTTGCCAATATGACCAATTCAATGAGGAGAGAAACAAAACAATTCGCCCCTAATTGTAACCAACCTTCCAGCAGTAAAAACACGTACATGTCTATCTACCCAACCAATTAAAAAAGAAAAAACGCTAAAAATCACGCATCAATGCATTATGAAGTCGCTCAGACCCTTCTTGCTCCGGAGCTCACTGATAATCATGGAACTGATGATTTCATGCGAAGAAGCCCGCATCATCTGGGGCGGGATTAGATCGCCCTGCATCACCAAGAGCGGCATGAGGCGGGGCCAGCTGGACCATCAGTGCGTCGTAGCACGCCCCGAAGCTCGGAGTACCTTCCGATGACGTGTTGCCTATGATGGGGCCATACAACGACGTCTCAGAGAGCATCATCCCCTCCGGGATGGTGAAATGGAAGTCTTGCCCAGGCGGGAAGTGGTTCTCACGAGAGCAAGGCATGTGATGATGATGATTATACGTATGATCATTTGCAGGTAAGTTATGATCATTCATAAAGCTCGATGATCTCCTCATGGCATCCTCCTTCATCACGGCCAGCCTCGCCTTGGCTGCCTCGAGCTTGTGCCCCAAAGAACCCAATAGCCTCCTCATGTCCTCTTCCGAGAGGCCATCAATCAGCGCCTCCGAGATCGGGTACTTGGCCTCCCTGTTCGCAAGCCGGACCTTGGCGAGCTCGGCATTGACCTTCCTATTTCGGTCTGCAAAGAACTCAGGCAGCCCGACCATCCTCTTGGCACGACGATCCACCCCCTTGCTCATGTACCGCTCGATAATGCACTTGACTTTCTCGGGGCTTGCGGGCCAGATCTCGGGCTCAGTGGTGGCAGCAGACCCTGCGGGGCCATAGATGATCATGCACGTATCGACGCCGCATAGGGTGGTGAACTCTTGGGCCTTCTTCATCATGCCCTTCTTCCTCTTCTCGTAGGTGATCCTACGTGCTTTCTCGTTGGGGATAAGCTCCAAAACTAATTTACGACGACCCATGTCTCCAAGTCCTTGTTTTTTTGTGTATCAATCCTGCAACAAAATGGAAACAGGCACAGTTATGAAAGCAAAATCGACCTGTGCAGATTAGAGCAAGAGTTCTTGCTAACAGAGAGCCAAGAAAAATTTATGAAGTATTGGAAAAAAATTCTTTATTATAACCGAAAAAAAAAAAGATTACCATGTAATATTGCTTGAAAGATATTATAGAAGTCAATCTACACCATGGCTTCAAAGATATTTTGTGTCTTTCTGTGTATTAAAAAATAGAATCCACAAAAGATCTTGATTTTCTGAAGAATGATTGGAAAAACCAGATGCAGACACCAACGGAGTAGAACTCCACAAGATTCAAGCATATGTAAGAGCATAAGAAATAAAAAATAACTGAATAATTAAAGACAGTTGAAGTGGGTTGGACGTGTTAAACAGTAGACTGATAGTACAGTGTCACTTTAAGGAACAACGTCGGTGGAGGGTTTCCTCTGAATGATCGTCGAGGCCTAAAACAGGAAATAACTTTCGATGATTAGAGGAGGGCTCCTCCTTAATTAAACAACATCCTCACTCTACTTTCTTGGCTTGTTCCTTTCTTTCCTATTTTGTGTTGCCCTAAAAGAACATCGAAGGATGCAACTGAGTCACCCCAGAATGTCAAAATCCGGACGAACTCGGAGAAAACAGCAACGAAGGAACAAAAAATTCACAAGAACAGTTCGCAGGAAAATTTCAGAGCAATTCTAGAGAGAGAGAGAGAGAGAGAGAGAGAGAGAGAGAGAGAGAGAGAGAGGGAGGGAGGGGTGGAGCATTCTTCATCGGAACGTTGGAAAAAAAATTGGACGAGAACTTGAGATCTGGCGTAGACAGAGAACAGAGAACGGAAAACAGGAGAAGAAATAATTGGATGATCGCACGCAGATCAAGTCGATAACATTTAAGAGAGAGAACCGAGACAATCGCACACCACAGAGATACGGTGATTAGAGAGAGAAAGCACTCACCAATTCACAATGCCGTCGGCCAAGGTCTCGTCAGCTCTGCAATTCAACCCCCTAGAGCTTCAATGGAGAAAGAGAGACAGAGCACAGAGAGAACGTAGGCGTCTCTGTTTTCCAGTTCAAAACAGAGAGACAGAGAGACAGAGAGGAGAGAGAAGTGACCGTTGTGTTTCTGTAGCTGGTTTGCGCGTTAATTGTGAAGGGAGGAAGGAAGGAAAGCCAATTTATAGAGAGAGATAATTTTAGGGCAATTCTTTATTCACAAAGAATGTGTAATTATTTTTTCCACATATTCGCTTTTAATGGCTTCATACTTAAGATTTAATTGTTGCGCAATGAAATTAATTGGTATCATCTTATACCTCACAAGATCTGAAATTATAAGATATCTATGGCTTTTTTAAATATAATTTGGATAAAATTACTAAGTTAATTGTCTAGGACTTTTTTTTTTCTTTTTTTCACGATGACTGGGAGGTGATTATAAGAGAGAAAGAAAGAATAACTTCGCATAAATGGCTGAAACTTATTATACATCTAATTGATTATAGTGAACTCATGCCCCAATTATGGATGAACCATCTTTGCTTTTCTAAGTTTACTTCCCGTTTTGCCATATACTGCTCACATGTATGCAAAGTGTAAATAAAATCTATGGTTTTTAACAATGCCAATTTGTTATTCAAATTTTTTGTGCCAAGTATTACTCTAAACATTGCGATATTTACATATCAAGTGAGCAACAATGACGAATATGATTGAGGATGCACGTGATTGTGACATTTTTAATTAATTGGAGGCTTGGAGTAAGTAACTTTATGCCTAGGACGAATTGCAGATGCCAATGTTGATCGCCACCTAAGCTCCTAACACAAATGCCTTGCCGTCGCCGCCATCGTTGCATTGCCATCAGAGGAAGGGCAGTGTTGCAAAGGGTCGGAGTCACGATCGGGAAGAAGAAGACCAACGGGGAAGCTAATTGCCAGCCAATGTTTGCGCTCAATGTCGTCGTCAAGTTGCAATTCAGATCGTGCAAACTTGCGCACGATGAGCGGAGAAGAAAGTTTTTGAGCGCTCGTACAAGAGAAGAGATTAAAAGAGCGAAGAAGTACAAAAATCACATTGTGGTCTTTTTTAGGGCGCGTGTGTAAGGTCCTTTCTACTAAAGTATTTATAGATACTCCTAAGTTATTGAAAGAAATTTTATAATAGAACTTAAAATAAGTAAGAAATTAACACTAAAAAATCTAACTAGATTAAATAGAACGCATTAAGAGCCAGTCTAATGAACCAAACAAGTGAAGCAACCTTCCACAGGCAAAAAATATTTCATTTATTTTTCCTAAATTTAGCTTTGATGATTTTCTTCGTCGCACCATGGACACCAACCAAACATGTCTCTAAAACCGTCCGATCACAGGGGCCCAGCGGTCACCCTTGTGCCTCCACGATCCATCCTATCTCCAAGCTCTGTCCAAGTTCCAAGAACTTTGAGCCACATCCTCAAATATTTATCGCAAAGAGTTTGGAATGAAACCATTTTGGGTTTACATTATCTTGTACAATAAGATTGATTAAAATAGCCAAAAATAAGAAGTATCGAAATTTAAATTCAGAAAGAGTTAGGTTTAAAAAATCATATAAAGATATATCTGATATGATTTAAAGCTTGAATCTATCTTTCGAGTTTGCTCTGAAATATAGAGAGCTTATTTCTCCTATAAAAAGATTACTCCTCATCCCACCTCCCAAAAAAAGGGGGTGTTCGGTTGGAGCAGGAAGATTCTCACTTGATGAGGGAGGAGACTGGACAGGAGGATTCATCTTCTGTTCAAGCTTGGCCATGGGCATGATTTGCACAAGAGCAGGGTTTGTCAAAGATTGCTGTTGAACTGGATTCGAAGACCATTGTGGATATGATTGTGAAAGCAAGTCGAAGTAAATTTTCGTGAATGCAATACTCTACTGCTTCTTAATATATATCTGTTAATTCAAGGCGATTGGGAGATCAAGATCCAACATAGTTAAACATAACCCATAAACTGGCTAGCGAATCGAGGACTATCTGGTCAGATAGATTGGCCAGAGTTGTTAAGGATAACCATTTCTAAAACTATCTTACACAGTTGAGAATTGAGGGTAACCGTAGTTAGGACAGGCACTATCTGCATCTGCGTGCTCATCCAGGTATGATATTGCAACAGCTGCATGAAGAGCCGCTCCGATTGGGAAAGCCTCCTCATCGACAAAGAAGTAGGGCGAGTGCAGCACGTGATGCGATTTCAGAGTCTCGTTCTGTATCCCCACCACAAAAATCAAAGAAGCAGTCTTGTCGGCGAAGAAGCTGAAGTCCTCAGCTCCCATTGTCACTGGCATAAGCTGCACTTTGCCATCTCCAAGCAGGATCTCTCCAACCCTTTTCACGTGCTCATATAGAACTTTGTCATTAACCATTACAGGGTGAAGAGGCACTTTATCCTCTCCAAAATCCACCACAGCTGTACATCTCTGAACAGCCGCTTGCATTTCTACAACCTGTAACCACAACACACAATATTTGCAAGAATAAAGAACAAACACCTTTAGACTGGATGACCAATTCTTCAATTTACCTCTTTTATCCTCTTCTGAAGGAATAAGAGACCATTGGAACTCAAACTTCTAAAAGTTCCTCCAAATTTGACAGACTCAGGAATCACATTAGCGGTGTGGCCTCCTTTGATGTACCCGACAGTCACCACCTGTCCATATAAAGTAAGGAATCATGAGATGCTTGCTAAGAATAACATGCAACTAGAAGACAAGAACATAGTACACCACTGGAATTCCATTAGTCAGGTAAGTATTTGGCAAGGAAGTTCATACACAGCGATCTGTTGCATTTGGCACTTAGGAATTAGAAACTTCATGGAAGGACTTCAGCATTCTCTGAAATTAGAAATATATAAATACATACAATGATAGCTTTCAAACAGGAGATACTTCCAGTGGTAGTCTGCAATGCTTTATTGTGGTAACCAGGAAAATAGGAGGGGGCATGAAAGATTTAGGCCTTCTGTTTCCCTATTCTGAGAGTACAATGCATCATCAACAAAGAACAAAAAATATCTTCGCAGATTTCATACTCTCGTATGGTTGCAGTCACTTGCACATGCATAATCATGTTCCCATCCAACCTCTAGAAGCTTAAGATAATGAATAAAGCAGACAAGAAGGAAACTACCTGTGCCTCAAGAGGATCGGTCTCTCGAGATACAATTTGCTGGAGACCGAGGATTGCAGATGAAGCTGCAACAATGGGATCTATATTATGATGTGGAAGTGCTGCGTGCCCCCCTTTCCCCTGAATAGTAGCCGAAAAGACCCCAGAACCTGCAAGAATTGGGCCAGGACTGGAAGCAATGAACCCCGTCGGTACATTAGGCAAAACATGGATGCTGAGGATGCCATCAAGGTCATCGAGAACTCCATCTTGCAACATATAATATGCACCAGAGTGACCTTCTTCCCCAGGCTGGAATACAAGCTTTATCGTTCCCTTAAGGATTCACAACACAATTAAAATGCATAAATTGTCTTGAAGGTGAAAAATACCAGCTGCTATTAGCATTTAAGTTTGAGATAGTGAAGGGTGAAATGAGAAGTACCTTGATCTGATTTTCCCTCTCTTTGAGCAATTTGGCTGCTCCGAGGAGCATAGCTACATGGGTATCGTGGCCACAGGCATGCATTTTCCCGTCAATCTTGCTTTTGTGCTCCCACTCCACTAGTTCCTTCATTGATCAACAATGCATATTATAAAGACAGCAAGCAGTCGAAACTGGAAGAAATCTGTGATTACTCATGGTTCACATGAAAATTCAAAGCACCCTCCTTCAAACAACTAAATGTCAGCAAAGACCCCGGCTTATCAGTGATTCTTACAGGGCAATCAATCGCATCTGCCACATGTATACAGCCGAAACCAACGCTCCTATTTTTACTTCCAGACATCACCGACGAATTACTTTTACTCAAGCACTTGCCCACATGTCACATGCTTTTACTCTTTCAAAGAAAAGAACAAACACTTCACCTCCGTTTTCTCTGTATACCCAAGAACATAACCCAAAACCCATTACACTGACAGAAACTTCTTTAACTTTTGAACAGTGTGACACGAAATCCCAAACTCCCAGCGTTCTACGTGGTTAAAAATTGATCACCTGCAATGGTAGAGCATCCATGTCGGCTCTGAGAGCGAACACCGGCTTCTCTCCGGACCCCATGAAAGCGACGACGCCAGTCTTGGCGACGGGCCACTTATACTGGATCCCAAGCGAGTCTAGCTCGTCCCTAATGAGTTGACTCGTCCGGTGCTCTTCGAACCCGAGCTCCGGGTGCTCGTGGATCCTCCTCCTGATGTCCCGCATCCACCGGAAGAACTCCGGGTCCTTGGCCGATTCCAGCAAGTCTCGGGTCAAAGACCTGAGCTCGGGCTCGGATTTGAGCTCCCCAGCGCACGACCCACAGACGCGGAGGAGGGAGAGTGATAGGAGCAGCAGCCAGTGAGCGAGACCCATTTGGAAGAACGGCTCCGAAACGCGACGCGAGCACGAATTTGAGAAGTGGAATAGCGGGTGGGCGATGAAATGTAGGAGGGGAGAGTGAGGTCGACGTTTTGTCTTCAGCGAAGAGGCGTGCGAGCGAGCCTCGTTGCTCTGTCCCTTCTCGGAAAAGACAAGCGCGAGCGATACTGAGAGGGGTGTCGTGCTCTGATCCGAGGAACCGCGCTTTCGGAGCGGACGAGGGAGAGACCAGCGCGCCGCCAACTCTCCATGTTTTCAGGAGGTTCTGCCGTCGCCGGTCATTTCTCAAACTGAAGTCTGCTCGTTCCGCACGAATCTCACCAATTTATGAGCCGAGGCGATGCCTGGACTCGCGCGTGTCGTTGTCGAACATTCAACTCAGGCAGTGTCGACACGAGCACAATGTAGCTCCACTCGGTATTGTTTTTATTTGGCAGTGGGACCAACTCCGATTGGACGGATGAAGCCTACCGCCGTCGTCCCGTCTTCCCCCGACAAATCCATCGATCTCATCCCAAGCCTCTCTCTCTCTCTCTCTCCACCGTTGACTGCAAAAGTGTTTGCGAGAGAGAAAGGCCCGGATTCCACTTGATTAGGCAAGTGATTGGAACCCTGTTCCGTGACCGATTCTAGCCATCCCCTCAAGAAAATCCCGTTCTATATTGTCTTTCTCTGTGCGCTCGTGAATCATCACAGTCTCTTCCTAATTTTACACATTCCTGCTCTTTTTCACCGAGGATGGTGGAGGAGGAGGACATTGGTTATGGATGAAGATGATGATGAAGAGAATGAGGAAATACGAAAGCGAAGCCGAAGCATTTCGATTGATTGTTCGAGGGTGGTGAAATCAGTGGATCCACCATCGATCGGACAAGGGAACGACCGCCATCCATTGGCTGGTTGTCCAGGACCCTCTCTCGAGACAAAGTTTTCGGTGACCATGTAGATCACCTATGAATAGTGAAAAGAGGATGAAATTGGCGACCTTGCTGGGAAAGATGAACAGTAGAGAGGGGGCTTTCGTTCGTGCAAGTCGTAGTGAATCCCACTGCCAAGTAAAATTGATGAGTTTGCACATAACTGTACACGCGTCAAACAAAAGTGGGTAGAAGTACAATCCCACGTGGAGGGCTTTAAGACTACTCAACATTTTCTTGTACTGACATGTGACAAAAGATATCATTTCTATTTTACCAAAAAAAAAAAAAAAGATATCATTTCTAGTTAAATATATTATAGTGATAAGTTATTCTTTAACTAAAGGATTCCTTTGTTGAAATTAACGTTACCAAGATATATAAGTAAAAGTTATTATTTTTCACAAAAGATATTGATAATTTTTCAGGTAATTAAATTGATTGCATAACACATTGTCGATTCGCTATTTTTTAAAAAAAGAAAATATTGAGGACAATAGTGTAAAATTTCACAAATCAGATAAATGTAGGACAATGGAGAGAAAAGTGCTAATCAAATTTGATTTTTTTCCCATAGCACTTAAATCTACTATTGAAATGAATGTGGACCGCCAAATTTGACAACTAGAATTATACAATCATTAATGGTCCAAGTTTAGTAGAATACAAATGCTACAATCATGTAATATTAGAATGAGGCCCTCTGATGTCGTGGGAAAATCTAAAATTCTTTATGTAACATATTGTCAAGCCAACGGATTAATTCAACATCATAATCTTTCTTAAAAAAGAATGCTTTTATAAAAATTTAATTATACATTATTAGAATTAGAATTAATTGTACAATCTGACAACATCATAAAATTCTAATTTCCCAACCTAAATTTGATTTTTTCTTATAATAAATTCACAGAGGGTACAATAATGGATTCGTTGGGGGAAAAACAAAGAATATTAAATTACTCTATGCTTAAAAAAAAAGTTGAAAATCAGCAAGTTTTTTTCACTAATGGATTCACAAAAGTAGCGAAAGAAAGAGCAAACAAAGGAAAAAAAAAACTAAGCTTTGTGAAATCTTATGTTTATGGAGAAATAACATAAACCAATTTTC
This sequence comes from Eucalyptus grandis, assembly GCF_016545825.1. Classification (NCBI taxonomy): domain Eukaryota; kingdom Viridiplantae; phylum Streptophyta; class Magnoliopsida; order Myrtales; family Myrtaceae; genus Eucalyptus; species Eucalyptus grandis. Next base: position 26,588,137 of record NC_052622.1, on the reverse strand, counting down.
AATAGTTTTGAAATGCAGAGAAAGTTCTGCATCAAACGTTGATCAAGCTGAGATTCTACGGAGCAGAGAAGGCCTAATTTCATCAGAATTCTCCTGCCAAGAGTCTGATGCATCTCCAGAGAGCACTGTACGATCCAGAAGGTTTAGCCTATGCCGAATCAGAACATCTTGTTCCTAAAATTACATTGCATCAAGATTCATCCATGCAAAATCTACAAGTCCGCAAGATCTACATGGCCCCAAGCTTCCAATGAAACAGAAAAGGGTCCTGTCTTTTATGAAAAACTAGCTGTACAAAGCTACCGAACAGTATCTGCTCATATCCCACCCGTGTGTCCGTCCAAGTACGATATAGCGACTGCTGCGTGGAGAGCGGCTCCGATGGGCAGAACTTCCTCATCAAGGAAAAAGTATGGGGAGTGCAACGCCTTATCCGATCCCAGTGTTGCGTTTTTCATGCCGATCATGAAAAATGCGGTCCTCATCTTCTCCGAGTAGAAGCCGAAATCCTCTGCTGCCATGGTCATCAGCAGAAGGTGCACTCGGGATTCGCCAAGCAGGGCTTCGCTGACGCCTTTTGCATGCCCGTACATTGTCTCATCATTCAAAGTAGCAGGGTAAGGCCTCATTTTTTCTTCCATGAAGTTGACCGTCGCGTTGCACCGATGCACGGCTGCCTGCAACTCTATTACCTGCAGCAGTTGAGGTGGCCGAAATTAAAGCTGATCCTCATTTCTAAGAAATTAAATGATAGATGAATGTTGCAATCTATGTATTACAACTTTACAAGGAGCTTTCAACGCTTCTCTTATGTCGTCTAATAAGGAGCAATCTCATGCAAACCAGACGACTTGGAAATTGACGGTAAATCTAGCGATGTATATGTAGAGCGACGGTCACCTCTTTGATCCTCTGTTTTAGACTATACAAGCCATCTGAAGTCATGCTCCTAAAAGTTCCTCCAAACCGGACGATCTCCGGTATTACGTTCAAAGCTTGGCCACCCTCGATGAAGCCCACCGTGATCACCTGTGCATGAGATCAAAATATACCAACTCGAATTGGGGGAATTCAGGAAAAACATAAAAGGAAATGGAAGTTACAGCAAGCAAAAACAGAGAATGGTTTGGGTCATTTTGTTAATGTGTTTAAGAATAATGAATTTACCCGAGCCGCAAGAGGATCTGTTTCTCGGGATATGATATGCTGGAGTGCGGTAATTGCAGATGCAGCGGTGAGAATGGGATCGACAGTCACGTGTGGGTTCGCCGCATGCCCTCCCTTTCCTTGTATTGTGGCTGAGAATCTACCAGCCCCTGCTAGCATTGGACCAGGTCTCGAACCGACGCTGCCAGTTTCCAAAAGCGGCAAAACATGTGAGCCAAAGATGGCTTGGAACTGATCGAGTGCCCCTTCTCGTAGCATATGGTATGCACCGGCACGACCTTCTTCTCCGGGTTGGAAGATGAGTTTGATCGTGCCCTTTCAGAAGACAATGCCCAAAAAGAGATCAGTCACCAAAGATCGAACTGGGGATTAGTAATTAGATTCTTCTAAGTTGCTCTGGACTATAATTTTACCTTCAAAGAATCCTTCTTGCTGCTGAGCAATCTGGCTGCTCCTAGAAGCATGGTTGTATGAGCATCATGACCACAAGCATGCATTTTGCCATCGTTCTTGCTCTTATGTTCCCACTCTACCAATTCCTTAGCTCGATCAAGGGGAAAAAAAGGGTGTTACTGACATTAAAATTGCTGCATTTCGGTATACAGTTACTTAACAAGACGAAGATATATGGGGTCAGTACTCCTTATATCAGTAGGTGCATGATGGAATCAAGGAGTTTACGATCAATATTATGTCTCGTTTAATCTTGTTTGAAGCTAGGAATATGAGTATGCAAACCCAATTGCTCGCTAAGCCAGGAGCAAAACTTGGCTTCAAAAATGGGTTCTTCAATCCTAAGGATGAGCATATAGAACCGCTTGAACCAGACCAGACCGGACTGAACTGACTGGTTTTAGGTGGTTCTAAGGGCACCGATCCAGTTTCCAATTCCAAAACCTATAATTTGGTTCTAGTCGAGAGCCGGACCAAACCTAATTATGTTTTTTATATATATTTTTTAATTTCTTAAAGAAGTAAAGTGTAAGCCTAAATTCTACTATCCTTTTGCTTCTTTCATATTGCTGCATCAATTCATCCAACTTGCTCATTTTGTCTCTTGCTTCTTTCTATATTTTACTTTCTTTCTTTTCCTACAAAGAATCATCAATTTAACCTCCATCGTTTACTTGCACCTTCCTTAAACTGAATCCTCCTCCTTTTTTCGAGGGTGCCTCTACAATCATGGCTCCATCATCTCTCAATTTTCTTCACAAATCTTGGACAAAATCCCAATGTCAGGTGGTCCCGTTTCCAGTTCTAGAAATGGGGCATCAATCCTCTTAGTCCAGTTCGCAATTTCAGGGTAGAATCTGACCGGACTGGAATTCAATCACCCCTAAATCAATCCCCGCCTTCTCTTTTAGTTTTGTTGCTCAAAGATGGGATCCATACGCGACGAAGAATCCTTATCCGATCCATCTGATTCAGATCAGAATCTTCTAAAGCTACACATGGAAATCTCTTCGGTTGTCGTCGAGCTTTAAAAGAACATGCTTTTGCTGTGTTGGATGCGACGACCCCCGAGACCCACAAGCGGAATCTTTCTACTGCAGAAAACCAATTCCAACTTGGAAACCTATGGAGAAACGACTTGCTCTCACGATGACGGAGCGTTTGACTCTGAAAGTCTAGAGAGAGAGAGAGAGAGGGACCTGAACAGGGAGGGCGTCCATGTCGGCCCGGAGAGCGAACCAGGGTTGGTCGCCCGACCCGATCGACGCCACGACCCCAGTCTCGGCCACTGGCCACTTGTACTTGATCCCGAGCGCGTCTAGTTCCGACCGGACGAGCCGACTCGTCTCGTGCTCTTGGAAAGCCAGTTCCGGTCGCTCGTGGATCCTCCTTCTGACGCTCCTCAACCAGCCGAAGAACTCCGGCTCCCTCGCCGCCGCCAACAGCTGCCGCCCCAGAGAACTCAGCTCCAAATCCGAACCCGTATCCGACGTGGATCCTGAAGCCCGTACGGTCTCACAGGCGAGCGCCGCCGCCGCCACCACCACCAGTAACGAGATGAAACGGTTGTGGGGTTCCATCGCTGCTTTTCACGAGGTTGCGAGAGGGAGGCGGAGGAGCGTCGGCGGCGTCGGTGGCGTCGGCGTCAGGGTGGGGGGCGATGGAAGCAACCAGCGGAGGCGGAGGGCTCAACCTTTCTTCTCCAACAAACTCGCCTCCAAGCCTTCCGGTGTGTGAGGGTCTCGCTCGGCGGGTGACGCTCGCTGACGTTGAGGGGAGCTCGAAGAGGCCTGCTTCTCCTCCGCGTGTTGCATCTGCGATCCCGGGAACGCCGGAACGAAGACGACGGAGCAGCAACGAGCCCAAAGAGAGAAGCGAGCGAGCACCGCGGCCGTAATGTGGTTCGTCGGCGACGGCAGGGGAACAGCCGCTTGATGCACGGCGGAGCAGAAACGAGCACGGAGAGAGAGAAATTTTCAGATTCAAATTTTCGAAAGGAAAAAAAATGGAGAGGGACTGAGGAACGAACGAGGCTTCTCTTTCTTACGTTTGAGAAAGAAAGACAAAAGCTTAAACCGCAATAAATGCTCTGACAGGAGAGAGAGTGTGCAGGTTAGGAGGAGAGAGGGCTCGGCAGGCTAGGAAGAGGAGAGAGAGAGAGAGGTGAAGAAGGCATAAGGCACTAAATGGGCCCACCCCTCCACATGGCACCTCGTGAGTGGCAGGGGACCACGCTGACGTGGAGCTCCCGGACCACCACCCAATATTTTCTCAAAGAAGTCACCTCAAATTGCGCCACGTGTCTAACGTGGGCCCACATTGTGTTCCAATTTCTTCTCACTCTCCTCTCTCTTCTCTCTCCCTTCTCTGCACGCTCTCTCGCCCAACTCTCTCTCTCTCTCTCTCCGCCGCAGTTTCTCTTCGCCATGCGATATTTTCTCGGGCGAGGAGAGCGGACGAACAGCCGGCCACGTGTCCAACGTGGGCCCACATTGTGAGCCCAGTGAGAAAATATTGCATACCCTTTTCTCCAAATTTCTTCTCACTTTTCTCTCTCCTCTCTCCCTAATTTTAGGCGTGCATTTAATAACATTTCTATTTAAAAATTATTTAGGGAACAGAAATAGAAAAAAGTGTTTCTGTTTAAAAACAATTTTGAATAAAAAATGCGTTTAGTAAAAACTTGTTCGAAAATAAAAAATGAGCAGAAACACATTTGATGAATTTGTGTTATTTTTTTGTTTCTTTTAATTTTTAATTTTTTAATTTTATTTTTCTCTATTTTTCTTTTTATTTTTTTCTTCTTTTGCCCGGTCGCCGGCCTCGGCCATGGTCGACGGCCTCGGCCATGGTCGGCGGCCTCGCCCGGCCACGGTGAGCTCGACCTCGCTAGGGGCGGCAACGCTTCAAAGCAAGGTCACCAGCCCTCAACGGCATCGCCGGCCCTTAACGGCCGATTGCCGGCCATGGGCGAGGCCAACACCGCCAAAGAAAAAGAAAAAGAAAGAAGAAAAAAAGATAAAAAGAGAGGAGAGAGAAAATTTGTTCTTAAATTTTGTTATAGAAACAAGAAATACGTTTTTCTTTTTTTTTTTTTTTTTGTTTCAAATGTGTTTAAGAACAAAAAAATAGATTTGGAACAAAAACGTAAACAAACATGTTTCTGTTTCTTTTTTTGTTCCCTAAAATAAAAAATAGAAATTTTATTCATAAACAGAAATAAAAAACGTTAACAAATAGGGCCTTATTTGCTACGTCGAGACGTGCTTAATATTTTCTCAACGGGAGAAGGAACCCGTGCTTTTTATCGAATCATCCTCAGATACATCGACGGGCACAAAAACCATCATGGGACTCGGTTTCTTGCTTTTGATTTTTGGCTCTGTTCCGAAAAGGACCGCCCCAAAATTTCTTGGTCTTCATGACAGCGCATCAGTAAAATTATTGTTGCATAGGATCCAACTTTTTTTCACCCGAAATTATTTATCTTCCGATCATTCGGCCTCAAAATTGTTAAGGGCCTTCGATTTTGTTATAATTAATGTTATCAATAAATATAAGCAAACATTATTATTTTTCACAAAATATGGAGACATTTTTCAGGTAATTGAATTGATTGCATAACACATCGTCTATTTGCTTCTTGTTTAAAAAATGAAAATGTTGAGGGCAACACATAAATATAAGAAAATGGAGAAAAAAAGTGCTCGTCAAATTTGATATTTTGTAGGAAAATTAATAAAAAAGTCATAGACCTATTGTAATTATGCCAATTTAGTCTTAAACTTTTTTTCCCCAATTCAGTTCTAAACCTTTTGCATTTATATTAATTGAGTCTATTTGGCCAATTTTAATCGGTGGAGCTGACGTGGCACTATTGGTGCTAACATGGCATTTTTAAAATAATATTTTGTTTTTTTAATAATTTTCTTTAATTTTCCCCCTTCCCCTTCCCCTTCCCCTTCCCCATCCCTTAGAGCCGACGAGGGCATCTTGCCCCTCGCCAACTCTCGGTGAGAGTGTTCCGGCCCTTGCCTAGTCGGGTGAGGGCTGTGATGCCCTCACTTGATCTACCCTCACTAGACCAGGTCAGGTGAGGTTGTTGTGGCCCTCACCTAGCTAGATTTAGCGAGGGTGTTGCGGCCCTTGTCTATGGCCAACGAAGGTCGATTGATGACTCTCGCTGGCTCAAAGGGGAAAGGGAAGGGGAAGAGGGAAAAAATTAAGATATTATTTTAAAAATGCCACGTGAGCATTTTTCTGGCCAAAATTAACTGTAATCACCCTCGCCTATGGCTGACAAAGATCAGCCGATGACTCTCGCAGGCTTTAAGGAAAGGGGAAGGGGAAGAGGGAAAAAATTAAGATATTATTTTTAAAAATGCCACGTGAGCGTTGGCTGACTAAAATTAGCTAAATGGACTCAACTGACGCAAATGTAGAAAGTTTAGTACTAATTAAAAAAAATTAAGACTGAATTGACACAATTGCAATAAGTTTAGGACTTTTATGGTAATTCTCTTGATCTTTTTTCTCATAATAATTTCATCCACTATTGAAATGAATGTGGACCTCCAAATTTGATAGCTAGAATGCTACAATCATTAAATGGTCCAAGTTTAGTAAAGTAAAATGCTACAATCATGTAATAACTAGAATGAGGCCCTCGTGATGTCGTGGGAAAAACTAAATTTTTTATGTAACAAATTGTCAAGCCAATGGATTATTTCAACATCATTATCTTTCTTAGAAAGAATGCTTTTGTTGAAACATAATTATATATCATTAGATTTAGGCTTAATCGTACCGTCTAACAACAATATCATAAAACTCTAATCTCTCATCCTAAATTTGATTTTCATATAATAAATTCACAAAGGGAACATTAATGGATTCATTGGTGGAAAAAAGGGAATTTAAAATTACTCTTTGCTTAAAAGAAAAGTTAAAAATTAACAAGGTTATTTCACTAATAGATTCACAAAAGTAACAAAATAAAGAGCAAAAAAAGGAAAAAAAAACTAAGCTATATGAAACCTTATGTTTTTGGAGGAGAAGAAATATAAACCTACTTTCAATAGTCTAGGAATGATATAAACTTCAATCCAACATGTCCTACACATAAGCAACACCTATGTAGCCTTTCCTCAACCTTTCCAATTCTTCCATTGTTATCTTTCGTCCCGGCTAGCATGTGATATCCCGTGTCACGTAAGCAAAGTTATGGCTGGATCTTATATACATTCGATCTCACTTCATGTTAGGTTTTCTAAACCTCATGTAAAGCACATAAACTGGATACATCCTATATCTTCTGGTCTTGCCTTTGGCCATCTCCAGTCGAAACCATCGACATTGGCATGCAAACGAAGGTCTGCGTTCAAACGTTTGATCAAGCTGAGATTTTACTGAGCAGAGAGGGCCAAATGGGTGCCCGTCACCAGACCTTTTCACGCCTTGCAAAGCTTTTAATTTCATCAGAATTCTCCGCCAAGAATCCGATGATCCAGAAGGTGTAGCCTACGCCGAATTAGAACATATTGTTCCTAAAATTACATTGCATCAAGATTCATCCGTGCAATATCTACAAGTCCGCAAGATCTACATGGCCCCAAGCTTCCAATGAAACAGAAAAGGGTCCTGTCTTTTTTGAAAAACTAGCTGTACAAAGCTACCGAACAATATCTGCTCATATCCCACCCGTGTGTCCGTCCAAGTACGATATAGCGACCGCTGCGTGGAGAGCGGCTCCGATGGGTAGAACTTCCTCATCAAGGAAAAAGTATGGGGAGTGCAGCGCCTTATCCGATCCCAGTGTTGCGTTTTTCATGCCGATCATGAAAAATGCGGTCCTCATCTTCTCCGAGTAGAAGCTGAAATCTTCTGCTCCCATGGTCATCGGCAGAAGGTGCACTCGGGATTCGCCAAGCAGGGCTTCGCTGACGCCTTTTGCATGCCCGTACATTGTCTCATCATTCACAGTAGCAGGGTAAGGCCTCATTTTTTCTTCCATGAAGTCGACCGTCGCGTTGCACCGATGCACGGCTGCCTGCAACTCTATTACCTGCAGCAGTTCAGGTGGCGGAAATTAAAGCTCATCCTCATTTCTAAGAAACTAAATGATAGATGAATGTTGCAATTTATGTATTACAACTTCAATAAAAACACACAATACAGGGAGCTTTCAACGCTTCTCTTATGTCATCTAATAAGGAGCAATCTCATGCAAACCAGACGACTTGGAAATTGACGGTAAATCTAGCGATGTATATGTGGAGCGACAGTCACCTCTTTGATCCTCTGTTTTAGACTATACAAGCCATCTGAAGTCATGCTCCTAAAAGTTCCTGCAAACCGGACGATCTCTGGTATTACGTTCAAAGCTTGGCCACCCTCAATGAAGCCCACCGTGATCACCTGTGCATGAGATCAAAATATACCAACTCTAATTGGGGGAATTCAGGCAATACATAAAAGGAAAAAGAAGTTACAGCACGCAAAAACAGAGAATGGTTTGGGTCATTTTGTTAAGGTGTTTAAGAATAATGAATTTACCCGGGCCACAAGAGGATCTGTTTCTCGGGATATGATATGCTGGAGTGCGGTAATTGCAGATGCAGCGGCGAGAATGGGATCGACAGTCACGTGTGGGTTCGCCGCATGCCCTCCCTTTCCTTGTATTGTGGCTGAGAATCTACCAGCCCCTGCTAGCATTGGACCAGGTCTCGAACCGACGCTGCCGGTTTCCATAAGTGGCAAAACATGTAAGCCAAAGATGGCTTGGAACTGATCGAGTGCCCCTTCTCGTAGCATATGGTATGCACCGGCACGACCTTCTTCTCCGGGTTGGAAGACGAGTTTGATCGTGCCCTTTCAGAAGACAATGCCCAAAAAGAGATCAGTCACGAAAGATCGAACTGGGAATGAGTAATTAGATTCTTCTAAGTTGCTCTGGACTATAATTTTACCTTCAAAGAATGCTTCTTGCCGCTGAGCAATCTGGCTGCTCCTAGAAGCATGGTTGTATGAGCATCATGACCACAAGCATGCATTTTGCCATCGTTCTTGCTCTTATGTTCCCACTCTACCAATTCCTTAGCTCGATCAAGGGGAAAAAAAGGGTGTTACTAACACTAAAATTGCTGCATTTCGGGATACAATTACTTAACAAGACGAAGATATATGGGGTCAGTACTCCATATATTAGAGGTGCATGATGGAATCAAGGAGTTTATGATCAATATTATGTCTTGTTTAATCTTGTTTGAAGCTAGGAATATGAGTATGCAAACCCAATAGCTCGCTAAGCCAGGAGAAAAACATGGCTTAAAAAGTGGGTTTTTCAATATCAAGAATGAGCGTATGAACTGCTTGGACCGGACTGGACTGAATTGACTGGTTTTGGGTGGTTCTAGGGGCGCCGATCCAGTTTTTAGTTCCAAAACTTATAATTTGGTTCTGGTCGGGAACGGACCTTCCTTCTTTCTGGTCAGGAACCGGACCTTCCTTCTAATCTCATTTTGCTTCTTTCATATTGCTGCACCAATTCATCCAACTTGCTCATTTTGTCTCTTGCTTCTTTCTTTATTTTACTTTCTTTCTTTTCCTGCAAAGATTCACCAATTTAACCTCCATCGTTTACTTGCACCTTCCTTAAATTTGGGAGTTTGTCAGATTATGGAAGAGAATCCATTGAATCCTCCTCCTTTTTTCAAGCGTACCCCTACAATCATGGCTCCATCATCTCTCAATTTTCTTCACAAATCTTGGACAAAGTTTCGAATTGTGACATGGATTAACAATTCAAGTGATCCAAAATTTGTAGCCAAGATATGTGAATCCACTAAATCAATTGGATTGCCCTAGAACCGTATTGATCGATCGAGTGTCAGGTGGTCTCGTTTCCAGTTCTAGAAATAGGGCATCGGTCCTCCTAGTCTAGTTCTCGATTTTAGGGTAGGACCCGACCGGACTGGAAATCAATCACCCCTCATCAATCCCTGCCTTCTCTTTTAGTTTTGTTGCTCAAAGATGGGATCCATACACGACGAAGAATCCTTATCGATCCATCTGATTCAGATCAGAATCTTGTAAAGCTACACATGGGAATCTCTTCGGTTGTCGTCGAGCTTTAAAAGAACATGTTTTTGTTGTGTTGGATGCGACGACCCCCGAGACCCACAAGCGGAATCTTTCTACTGCAGAAAGCCAATTCCAACTTGGAAACCTATGGAGAAACGACTTGCTCTCACGATGACGTAGCGTTTGACTCTGAAAGTCTAGAGAGAGAGAGAGAGAGAGAGAGAGAGAGAGAGAGAGGAACCTGAACAGGGAGGGCGTCCATGTCGGCCCGGAGAGCGAACCAGGGTTGGTCGCCTGACCCGATCGACGCCACGACCCCGGTCTCGGCCACCGGCCACTTGTACTCGATCCCGAGCGCGTCCAGCTCCGACCGGACGAGCCGACTCGTCTCGTGCTCTTGGAAAGCCAGTTCCGGGCGCTCGTGGATCCTCCTCCTGACGCTCCTCAACCAGCCGAAGAACTCCGGCTCCCTCGCCGCCGCCAACAGCTCCCGCCCCAGAGAACTCAGCTCCAAATCCGAACCCGTATCCGACGTGGATCCTGAAGCCCGTACGGTCTCACGGGCGAGCGCCGCCGCCGCCACCACCAGAAACGAGATGAAACAGTGATGGGGTTCCATCGCTGCTTTTCACGAGGAGAGTTTGGACTCTTTGGAACTACTCGGCGTTCGAATCTGTAGCGTTTCTGAAAGGAAGGCGAATGACGCGACGGCGGAAGGACCCGTGCGCTTTTATCGAATCATCATCCTCGGACACATCGACGGGCACAAAAACCAAACTAGGACCCGGTTTCTTGCTATTGGTTTTTCGCTCTCCGCTCCGAAAAGGACCGCCCGAAAATTTCTCGGCCTTCATGACAGCGCATCAGTAAAATTACTGTTGCATAGGATCCAACTTTTTTCACCCGAAACGATTTATCTTGCGATCATTCGGGGCCAAAATTGTTAAGGGCCATCGATTTTGGACAAGAAAACTACTTATTACGTAAGCGTTGGTTGATCAGCCATGTATTTTGATCTGACTATGATTTGCAGACTTTGTTTTTCAAAGTTTATTTACTGGGATTGTTTAGAAATTAGGGAAAATTATCCAAAAAATCATAAATCGATTATATTCGTATTAATTCGATTCATTAACTTTTCAATTGTGTCAATTTAGTTTTAAACATTTTTCACGTTTTATCAATTAAGTTTTTTTTGGTCGATTATCAATTAAGTTTATTCGGGTAATTTTGATTGGAAATTGCCGACGTAGGCATTGACTGTCCTACGTGGCACAATTAAAGCCGCATTGACATATTTTATAACTTTAAAATTTTTTTATTAGTTTTATTTTCTTTACTTTTATTTTACTAAGGGCGGACAAGTATCACCAGCTAACTCTAGCTGCCACATCCGAATCTAGGTGTCGCAACCCTCGCCCAAGCCCGGTGAGGGCTGCCACGTCATTGTCAGCCACAATGATGGCCCATGAATCTTCATTTAGGGCAACACATGAAAAGGTCTAGGACTAAAATTGAAAATTTTATGACTAAGTTGATAGAAGTACAATGGGTTTACAACTTTTTTAGTAATTTTCCTTGGGAATGGATAAAATCGATGCATAAAATCCTATCACTTATGAATGGATACTATATCATTCTACTGGTCAACAAGTAGGTGCACAAGGTGGAAATCAATTCGGATAATTACTTTTAATTAACCTACAAATTAAATATTTGTGTAATAACATTCAAATAAGATACTTTAGATGGAGACACCAGCTAAGTTAGTGAAATCCTTAATCATATAGTTTTGTTGTTTGTTTACAACTCAATTAAAAAAAATTACATGTACTTTAATACATGATACATAGTTTTATCATGTTGTGTCGGCGAAATAAAATTTTCTAAAAGTCATCCGAATTACTGCATCTATCTTTAAGGAATGTAGAAGTTAAATTTACTGGATATATCAGTCTACCAAAAGTCATAAAGGGCAACGCTAATTATGTTGAGGACTGAATTTCAAATTTGACATATTACGATGATGCGATATACTTTTCTCAGCATATGGTTTTCCACATTTGTACTTTTCTGATGACAACTGCCCATTGGAAATTGCCTTGATGAAATGCAGTCTATAAAGAAACAATCGATCATTTTTGTAAGGGTATGACGAGGTCTAAACCAAACCCTCTTTTTTGGAAATACACCATCCTTACGTGAGAGATTGGATTGCTGTCAATTCTTTGCAAATTTCCATCGCACGCAAACTTGAACAATGGCTAGAGGTCAGATTTATTCTATGTGTTGTTTTCTGCATGTGATTTTAGTTGATGCTTGAATTCTATTCTTCAATACATTATTAGAATCGATCATTTTGTCTTACAATGAAATCAATGGCTCCACTATCAATCGGACAGGATGCGATCATGGTCGACAGCTAGTCACCCAGGACCCTCACCCAGGGCGAAGCCTTCGGTGACCATGCTGGTCACTCATGAATTAAAAGAGCTGGGATGGAATTGATGGATTTGTACTGGAAGATGAATACCGGAGAGAAAGAAAGAAGGAGAGAGGCTTCACCTAATATTTTCTCACATTGGATCCCATTGCAAAGTAAAAATGGATGAAGTGGCCTTAATTGTACACGTGTCAAGTGATAACCGAGCAGTCGGGACTACCTAATATTTTCTCATGTTGATCACTCTGTGAGAATAAAATATATTATTTCTAATGAAATACGTAACTATAGTAATGGGTTCTTGTTCAACTAAGGGATCCCTTTGTTATAATTAATGTTATCAAGAAATATAAGCAAACATTATTATTTTTCGCAAAATATAGAGACACTTTTTCAGGTAATTGAATTGATTGCATAACACATTGTATATTTGCTTCTTCTTTAAAAAATGACAATGTTGAGGGCAACTATATAAAATTTTACAAATCACACGAATGTAAGAAAATTGACAAAAAAAGTGCTCGTCAAATTGATCTTTTTTGGGAGAATTACTAAAAAAGTCTTACACTTATTGTAATTGTGTCAATTCAGCTTTAAACTTTTTTTTTTGGCCAATTCAGTTCTAAAACTTTTGCATTTATGCTAGTTGGGTTCATTCGGACAATTTTGGCCAAGCAGAGTTGACATGGCACTATTGGTGCTGACGTAGCATTTTTAAAACAATTTTTTTAGTAATTTTTTGATTTTTTTAAAATAATTTTCTTTAATTTTCTCCCTTCCCCTTCCCTTAGAGCCAACGAGGGCATCTTGGCCCTTGCCAACTAGCGAGGGCCAAGATGCCCTTGCTTGATTTTCCCTCACTAGACTAGGTCAGGCAAGGCCGTTGCGGCCTTCGCTTGGCCAGATTTGGTGTTGCGGCCCTCGCCTATTGCCTACAACTTTCACTGGCTCTAAGGGGAAGGGGAAGGAGAAGAGGGAAAAAATTAAGATATTATTTTAAAAATTCCACGTGAGTGCAGGCTGGCCAAACTCAACTGGCACAAATAAAAAAAGTTTAGGATTGAATTGACAAAAAAAAAAGAGTTTAAGATTGAATTGACAAAAAAAAAAAAAGAGTTTAAGATTGAATTGACATAGCTACAATAGGTTTAGGATTTTTTTGGTAATTCTCCTGATCTTTTTTCTCGTAACAATTTCATCCACTATTAAAATGAATGCAGGCCTCCAAATTTGATAGCTAGAATGCTACCATCTTTAAATGGTCCAAGTTTAGTAAAGTAAAATGCTACAATAATGTAATAACTAGAATGAGGCCCTTGTGATGTCGTGGGAAAAACTAAATTTTTTATGTAACATTGTCAAGTCAACGGATTATTTCAACATCATTATCTTTCTTAAAAAGAATGCTTTTGTTGAAACATAATTATATATCATTAGAGTTAAGGTTAATCGTACCATCTGACAACAACATCATAAAATTTTAATTTATCATCCTAAATTTGATTTTCATATAATAAATTCACAAAGGGAACATTAATGGATTCATTGGTGGAAAAAAGGGAATTTAAAATTACTCTTTGCTTAAAAGAAAAGTTAAAAATTAACAAGGTTATTTCACTAATAGATTCACAAAAGTAACAAAATAAAGAGCCAAAAAAAGCAAAAAGACTAAGCTATATGAAATCTTATGTTTTTGGAGGAGAAGAAATATAAACCTACTTTCAATAGTCTAGGAATGGTATAAAGTTCAATCCAACATGTCCTACACATAAGTAATACCTATGTAGCCTTTCCTCAACTTTTCCAATTCTTCCATTGTTATCTTTCGTCCCGGCAAGCACGTGATATCCCGTGTCGCATAAGCGAAGTTATGTCTGGATCTTATATACATTTGATCTCACTTCATGTTAGGTTTTCTAAATCTCATGTAAAGCACATATACTGGATACATGCTATATCTTCTGGTCTTGCCTTTGGCCATCTCTAGTCGAAACCATCGACATTGGCATGCAAAGGAAGGTCTGCGTTCAAACGTTTGATCGAGCTGGGATTTTACTGAGCAGAGAGGGCCAAACGGGTGCCCGTCACCAGAACTTTTGATGCCTCGCAAAGCGCTTAATTTCATCAGAATTCTCCGCCAAGAATCTAATGATCCAGAATGTTTAGCCTATGCCGAATTAGAACATCTTGTTCCTAAAATTACACTGCATCAAGATTCATCCTTGCAATATCTACAAGTCCGCAAGATCTATATGGCCCCAAGAATCCAATAGAACAGAAAAAGGGTCCTGTCTTTTTTGCAAAAAACTAGCTGTACAAAGCTACTGAACAATATCTGCTCATATCCCACTTGCGTGTCCGTCCAGGTACGATATAGCGACCACCGCATGGAGAGCGTCTCCGATGGGCAGAACTTCCTCATCGAGGAAAAAGTATGGGGAGTGCAACGCCTTATCCGATCCCAGCGTCGTGTTCTTCACGCCGATCATGAAAAATGCGGTCTACATCTTCTCTGAGTAGAAGCTGCAATCCTCTGTTCCCATGGTCATGGGCAGAAGGTGCACTCAGGATTCGCTGAGCAGGGCTTCACCGACGCCTTTCGCATGCCTGTACATTGCCTCATCGTTCACAGTAGCAGGGTATGGCCTCATTTTTTCTTCCATGAAGCCAACTGTCGCATTGCACCGATGCACGGCTGCCTGCAACTCTATTACCTGCCGAAGTTCAGGTGGCTGAAGTTGGAGCTTATCCTCATTTCTAAGAAATTAAATGATGGATGAATATTGCAATCTAAGTAGTATAACTTCAATAAAATCACACAATACAAGGACCTTTAAACCCTTCTCTTATGTCATCTAATAAGGAGCAATCTCTTGCAAACCAGACGACTTGAAAATCGATGCTACGTATATGTAGAGCGACGGTCACCTTTTTGATCCTCTCTTTTAGACTATACAAGCCATCTGAAGTCATGCTCCTAAAAGTTCCTCCAAACCGGACCATCTCCGGTATCACGTTCAAAGCTTGGCCACCCTCGATGAAGCCCACCGTGATGACCTATGCATGATATCAAATATACCAATTCTAACTAGGGGAATTCAAGCAACACATCAAAGGAAATAGAAGTTACAGCAAGCAAAAACACAGAATGGTTTTGGGTCATTTTGTTGATGTGTTTAAAAATGATGAATTTACCCGGGCCTCAAGAGGATCCGTTTCTCGGGAAATGATATGCTGGAGCGCGGTAATTGCAGATGCAGCGGCAAGAACAGGATCTACAGTCAGGTGTGGGCTCGCGGCATGCCCTCCTTTTCCTTGTATTGTGACCAAGAACCTACCAGCCCCCGCTAGCATTGGACCAGGCCTTGAAGAAATGCTGCCGGTTTCCAAATGTGGCAAAACATGTAAGCCAAAGATGGCTTGCAGTTGATCGAGTGCTCCTTCTCGTAGCGTATGGTACGCACCGGCATGACCTTCTTCTCTGGGTTGGAATATGAGTTTGATCGTGCCCTTTGGGAAGACAGTAGCCAAAAAGAGATAGGCACTAAAGATCGAACTGGGGATTGAATAAATTATTCTAAGTTGCTCTGGACTGCAATTTTACCTTCAAAGAGTCCTTTTTGCTGCTGACCAATCTGGCTGCTCCAAGAAGCATAGTTGCATGAGCATCATGACCAAAAGCCTGCATTTTGCCATCGTTCTTGCTCTTATGTTCCCACTCTACCAATTCCTTAGCTCGATCAAGGGAAAGAAAAGGGTGTTACCGACATTTAAATTGCTGCATTTTGGGATACAATTACTTAACAAGACAGAAGATATATGGAGTCAGTATACGTAGTAGGCCCATGATGGAATCAAGGAGAAATCAGAGTGCTAGCCACTCTTTGCTGGGATTAGAAAGCTTATTATCTATTTTGACTACGTCTCGTTTAGTCTCGTTTGATGCAAGAAGTATGAGTATGCAAACCGAATAGCTCCCTAGGCCAGGAACAAAACTTGGCTTAAAAAATATACAACTATTCGGACTGGACTGAATCAGTCGTGTTTTGGGTGGTTCTAGGGGGCACAAATCCGGTTCCCGATTTCATAAAATTGAAACCTGTAATTCTCGGTCTAGTTCCTGGTTCCAAAGTGGGAACCATGTCCTTCTCACACCTCGCTTATTCTAAATGATGAAGCAAATCTTTGTTTCTTTCATATGACTGTACTGAGTCATCTAACTTGCTCCTTTTGTCTCTTGCTTCTTCCTTTATTTTACCTTTTTTTCTTTTCCTACAAAGATTCACCAATTTTACCTCCATCACATACTCACATTTTCCTTAAATTTGTGAGTTCGTTGTTTATGGAAAAGAATTCACCAAATCCTTCTCCTTTTTTCAGGCATGCCTCTACAATCACAGTCCCATTATCTCTCAGTCTTCTTCTCAAATCTTGGATGAAATCCCAATTTTGAATTGCAACATGGATTGACAATTCAATTAATCCAAAAATTTCGACTAAGATATGTAAATCCACCGGTTCAATTGAACCCCCTAGAATGGGACCAATTCCCAATTCCAGAAATGGGAAATCGATTCTCATAGTCCGGTTCTTGGTTCTTAGATGGGACTGGATCAGATCGGAAATCGGTCGCCCTTAATCAACTCCTAGCTTCTCTTTTCGTTTTGTTGCTCAAAGATGGGATCCATACGGCACGAAGAATCCTCATCGATCCATCTTATTGAGATCAGAATCTTCTAAAGCTATAGATGGGAATCTTTTCGGTTGTCGTCGAGCGTTAAAAAAAACATGCTTTGCTGTCTTGGATGCGACGACTCCTGAGACCATCAAGCGGAATCTTTCTACTGTAGTTAGCCGATTCCAACGTGAAAACCTATTGAGAAATGACGATGACGTCACTCCTCGAGCGTTTGACTTTGAAACCCTAGAGAGGGAGGGAGGGAAGGAGGGAGGGGCACAGAGAGAGAGAGAGAGAGAGAGAGAGAGAGAGAGTGGAAACTGAATAGGGAGGGCGTCCATGTCGGTCCGGAGAGCGAACCAGGGTGGGGGCACCCAACCCGATCAACGCCACGAACCCAGTCTCGGCCACTGGCCACTTGTACTCGATCCCAAGCGCACCCAGATCCAACCGGACGAGCCGGCTCGTCCCGTGCTCTTGGAAAGCCAGTTCCGGGCGCTCGTGGATCCTCCTCCTGACGCTTCTCAACCAACCGAAGAATCTCAGCTCCCTTGCCGCCGCCAGCAGCTCCCGCCCTAGAGAACTTAGCTCCAAATCCGAACCCGCATCCAACGTGGATTCTGAAGCCCGTGTGGTCTCACAGGAGAGCGCCGAGCGCCGGGGCCACCACCAGTAGCCAGATGAAACGGTGATGGGGTTTTACCGCTGCTTTTCGCGAGAGGGTTTCGGAATCTTTGGAACTACTTGGCGTTCGAATCTGTAGTGTTCCTAAAAGGAAGGCCAATGATGCGATGGCGAAGCATCCGTGCACTTTATCGAATCATCCTCTGACGCATCGACGGGAACGAAACCATCATGAGACCTACATGACGTCGCATCTTGCTATTTGTTTTTTCGCTCTCCCCTCCGAAAACGACCGCCCGCCTGCACAACAGCATATCAGTGGAATTACTGTCGCAAAGGATCTGACGTTTTTCCAATGGTTTTATCTTCAAATCATTGAGTTAGGTGGCATGCGATAATGAATAGATATATGAATTGAGATTTTTACTTTTTTTGATTATCACAAATATATTAGTTTGTGATTTTTTTTGTGATATTTATCTAATTTAATGGAAACTAATGAAAAATAAGTTTATCACAAATGTACCAATTTGGATTTTTTTGTCAAAATATTAGTTTTAAATAAATTTATCACAAATATAACAATTAAAGTTTTTTATGATATTATTTGCTGTTGCATTGGATCTAAAAATGCAAAATGATTTATCTTCCCATCACTCAGGCTCAAAATTGTTAAGGGCCTTCGATCCTTTTCGATTTTGAACAAGATGACTATTTATTATCTTGAGAGGTCTGAACCCCCGTATAAGGACAATACTATACGTGAGCGTTGGTTGATTAACTATATATTTTGATCTAACTATGAAGTGTAGACTTTGTATTTTGTTTTTTTTTTTATTATTTATTTATAGAAATTGGTTGTTTACATGGATTGTTTAGATACAGGGGAAAAATTATTGACAAATTCCGCGTCTATTACACTTATGCTAATTCAATCTAAAACTTTTTTATTGTGCCAATTTAGTTCTAGACATTTTCACATTTTACCAATTGAGTTTATCTAGATAATTTCGACCGAAAATGGCTAATATGGACACTAGCCGTCCTATGTGGCATGATTGGAGCAACATGGACATTTTTTTATATGATTTTTTTTTTTTTTACTTTTTAGTTTTTTTCTTTTATTTTCTTTACTTTATTTTTACTAAGGGTTGACATGTGTCATCAATCAACTATTATTGGCCACAGGCAAATCTGGGTATCGCAGACCTTGCTTGGGCGCCATGCCCTCGATATTTTGCAAGGACTTTAGGTGAGGACTACCACATCCTTGCCAGCTACGGTGAGGCCCACAACCCCTCGCCTAGGGCTAAACGTAAAAGTGTTTAAGACTAACTTGATACAATAGAAAATTTTATTACTGAATTGACACAAGCATAATAGGTTTATGACTTCTTTTTAGTAATTTTCCCTAGAAATGGATAATTCACAAAGTCCTATCACTTCATAATCGACACTATATCATCTTACTAGTACGCATCTAGGTGCACAAGGCAGAAATCAATTTGCATAATTGCTTTGAATTAACCTATATTTAAATGTTTATCTAATGACATTCAGATATGATACTTCAGAAGGAGATACTAGCTAAGTTAGTGAAATCCGTAATCATGCAGTTTGTTGTTTGTTGACAACTCATTTAAAAAAAAAAAAAAAACTACACTTACTTTAATACATTATACGTAGTTTTATCATATTATATAAGCAATAAATAAATAAATAAATCAGCGAGTCAATCTTTAAAATCCGAATTACTGCATCTACCTGTAAGGAACCTAGAAATTAATTTACTGGATATATACGTAACCTAAAAGTTATCAAGAGCAACGCTAATTATGTTGAAGACTGATTTTTAAATTTGACATATCAAAGCCATGTGACATACTTTTAAAAATACATTTAGTTATAAGTGCTTCATATTCAATCCCATAATTTGCCAAATCGCTTCCTAACAAATATGTAAATCAATCTTAGTATTTAAACTTTCCAAGTTGGAGAGCTAAGTGACATGGCATAAATTGAGCAATTAAATAAGTCAATCATTTTTCTTTCAAAGAAAGTTTAGAAAGTTGGGAGGTTCCCCATGTCAAGATTAGGGCATACCATATGTGACATCCCCAACACATCACGGCTAATGTAGCGCGGTTGTCTTATTCATTTTCCAACACATCTAAACTATAAGAAGGATTTCATATCCTAGACCTTAAACTAGCCTTACAAGGCGTTCTGCACGCCTTTAGAAATGGTAGTTGTTGTCTAAGTAAATGGGTTTTAAAAATTATGAAACTTTAACATAAGATAGAAAAGATCTAGAGGGACATTTTCTGTGAGGGACTCAAAGTCTGATTCAGCTCATACAGTTCTAAATAATTTTTAGTATATTGGGCCAAAACAGTAGGAATTTCCATAATGCGATGGAGTAGGAAAATAAGTGTTTCGCACTCTAAATGAGATAGAAAAATCATGGGAATTTTATAGGTGGTAGTATAGAATATACTTTACAACTTTCATGAGGGACACATGTTAAAATTCTCGACCAAAAATTTTGTGGAAAAAGGTCGGTTCAGTGACCCCAAAAACAGATTTCGAACCCTGTAGTTTTTCAAATATATTTTTGTCGTATGAAGTCCAAAAATTCTGAAATTAAAATATGTCGTAGAACAGCCAATAAGGGATGATTTCATGAAGAATGCCCATGAAATTCACCTCACATAATTCAGTACGAAATTAGCAAACTTGAAGGTCGGACTAAAATCGAGCCTGTCTCGAATAATATTTTCCTATTTTGGCTCAATCCTTCGGTATCTTCAGCCTAAGCACGTATGCCAACTTCATATACCACCTTCTCATAGCATATATACACATCCACGACTAAAGTTTCAACTTTCTAACTATATATTTTTTTATCCTAAACCTGCAACTAGGTGCTAACATCTCCAAAAACACTAGATTCAACAGATTTTTGAGGAAAGTCTCCTCGTCACATGACAAACGATTGATATAAAATAGAATGGAGGATATCCACTTGCCTCGGGTCCTCATGGACGATGGTCTTGACTTGGTGGGGCGATGCGTGCTGCTGACCTGGTGGTCGACGACTTGTTGTGCTACTGGCTGTAGAACAAAGGCGGGCGTACTTCTCTGTCATCTGTGAGTGAGCAACGAACGGAGAGTGGACTGCTTATTTGCTGGCTTCTGGCTTGCTGGCAAAGACTGGAATGAAGGCAGCTGAGAGGGGCACCAGAAGATTGGCGTGAGAAGCAGAAGAACGAGCGGCCCTCTCTCTCTCTCTCTCTCTCTCTCTCTCTCTCTCTCCCTCCCTACTTAATCTTCACCGTTTGTGAAGTGTCGCTTGCTGCAGGTTGGATGAGGAGCGAGTGACGCGGCGGTCATCCCCTGCTGACTTTGTGGAGAAGACGTGGCAGCGGTTTGAGTGTTCTGCGGGGAGAAGAGAGAACGAAGGGAAGGTGGCCTTTTCTTATGCTGCTTGTGGTCTTCGCGCCACGAAGAAGAATTCGGTGAATTCGCTAGCCGTCTGAGCAGGTCATCGAGCAGTCCTTGCGGTTGCCAAAGGTAATGTCGACTGGAGAGCGATGTGATGTCGCACAATGAAAACGGACATCAGATTTGTTGGCGATGAGGTAGCGGTGGCAAGTCGATGATGATGTAGATGCATCCTCGAATGAGGTAGAAATGGATGACGACATGATGATAATGCAAATGGTGTAGTTTGACAATGAGCTCATTAACTTGGCGTGGACCATTAAGCATTCAGGGTTAGCTATTTTGTCGAGCGACATTTTGAATGTCACACTATAGGCCTAGAAGGTCTTATACCTAAGTATGGCGTGCGGAGAATTCGAATATTACCGGCTAAGGCAACCCACTTTGGTAAGTCAATCATATTTAAAGTCCAATAAAAACATCTGTTACTATTTCACTTAATATCCTTATTTTCTAAAAAATTAAAGTTCCTCGTTAATTTAAGGGTTAATACCAAGAAAAATTCCAAACCGGTACACTTGTTATAAATTTACCTCAAACTAATTTTTTAACCATCAAAATTCCTATGTGACTCTGTAATGACTTTATCCAAAACTAATTTTTAATTACCAAAAGCTCCAAATTCATATGTTTGTGATAAATTTTACCTCATTTAATATCCGTTGAATTGAATTAATATCATGAAAAATCGGAAACTAATACATATGTGACAATTGAAAGGTAAAACTCCAAATTGGTACAACCGTCAACTATCACATGTCATTTAACTTGGTAATTTGACGATAAAATTTAACAGAAATTAACATGGAGTAAATTTATCACAAGTATATTATTTTAGGGTTTGTGATCAAAAAATTAGTTTATAATAAATTTGTCACAAGTATACCGGTTTGAGATTTTTTGTGATATTAACTCTTAAATTAACTTCTAATCAAATTGACTTGACATGGTTGGTTTCATTCTTAGATGATAGAATTTAGTGAATTCATCTCAAGTAGAACACGGTAGACAATCATCTCATGGCAAGATCGACAATGGGCCACACGCATACCACTCATATGCACGCCCAAGAATCTTGATCATCAATACCTCACTATAGTCCCAAGAATTGATTTAAGAGATAAGTTCACTGAAAATACTAAAACTTGTTACGAAAGTGTAATTGAATCCTAAAATTTTAAAAACTGCAATCAAGTTCTAAAACTTGTCACGAAAGTATAATTAAGTCATAAAACTTTTTAAAAATATAGTCAAATCCAGTATTAAAACTTTTTAAAAATAAAAGTGTAATCGAGTATTAAAACTTTCAAAAAGTGTAATCAATAGAAGGGCTTGATTGGATTAATTTGACAAGTTTTAGAACTTTATCACAATTTTTAAAAGTTTTAAAACTTAATTGTACTTTTGTGATAAGTTTTAGGATTTGATTGCATTTTTTAAAAATTTTAGGATTCAATTACACTTTCGTGATAAGTTTTAATATTTTCAATACACTTATCCCATAATTTAACTATGTTCATGTGAAGGTGGCTCTAAGAGCTTTCTCAAGAGGGGGATTGACCACGCTGCAGCCGCCGTCCACCACCAAGTTCTTGCCGCTCACATAATTGGCTTCGTCACTAGCCAGGTAAAGAGACGCTCGCGCAACGCCCTCAGGGCTTAAGGTCTGTCCCTTCTAGTTGCCCAATTCGCTCCGCCATTTCTCTGCTCTCACCATTTCAGCTTCATCCCTCTCCGTCTGCTTAAAGATCCCAGTCCTCGCGACCGCATAAGGCGACACGCAGTTGGCCCTTATCCCGTGCTTCCTGAGCTCAGCGGCCAAGTTCCTCACCAGACCCAGAATCGCATACTTCGAGGCTGCGTATGCATGGGTCGCAAGGCCGGCAACGGACGTACAAGCGCTAGCGGTGAAGAGTATTCAGCCCTCGCGGCATGCTTGGCTCCTAGGAAAACGCCTTACACGTTCACCTCGAAGAGCTTGTCCAGCTCCGTCTTGGTCCTGTCTAGTATGCTCCGGACAGCAAGATTGTCCATGACCCCACCGTTGCCGTACATTATGTCGAGCTTTCTGTGTTCGGCCACGGTGGTGTCGACGAGGTTGCAGACATCTTCCTCGTGTGACGTCACAATGGACGTAGCTAACTCTTTTGCCCAGCTCGCTGGTTAGGGCCTGCCCCGGTCGTCTTGGATATCGGCTATGATCAACCACGCGCCGTTCTCTTGGAAGAGACGCCCTGCGCTGGCTCCGATCCCGCTTGGGCCGCCTGTGACGATTGCCATTTTGGGGTGAAAAGGAAAAGAAGAGAAATTTATAGATCAGACTTACATGGCCGACCATTCACCTAGATGCGCGGAAGATGAAGAAATGCTAAGGCTCGGTTTATTTAATAATTTTAGAAATATTCTCATAAAATTGATCGCTTATATCACTTGAAATAATTAGTCAGTCAAAAATATTTTCATCGCTAGAAACAATTTATGTATAAATATTTTTGTAGAGGGATACAACCTATCATTTTTAGATGTTTTCTAAATCATTTATTTTTCATGAGTTTCACTAAAAATTTCATGATAAACAAAAATATTTTCTACGGAAATCATTTTCGAGTTTTCATTTGTTTAGTGATTTATGAAAAACGATGACCTTCTTACCAAATGGGGAAGTTGTTTTCTCCCAATCTAAATTTATTTTTAGTTCATGAAAAATATTTTTCGTAAATTGATTGATATCCCGTCATCCAAATATCCAAAAGTCAGAAAATAAATTTTTGGAAACAGATTTTCTTCATTCAAATAGACCCTAAGAGCATGATCTCACAAAACATATTTTGACAGAGGCTCTAACTTTAAGTGATTATAAAAAGAAAAAGAAAAAAGAAACCCTCTTTTTTCCCCACTCCATCTTGAAGATGTACCACAAACCCTAAGAACAAAATATCTCAATTTCATTTTGCATTTCCTCTACTCCTCAGCAACTAAAAAGAGCCCACCTTGCAATAGCAGCTAAATCTCCAACCCCAAAAAAGCAGAGAAACGCCGAAACTTGAGACTCCGGCAAAAAAATGAACATACACTAAAAAACCAAAGGATTTTGATAGAGACCATGTGTATTTCGTGTGTGGTGGCCAAAATAAAAATCGCCCAATCACATAGTTAGACATATATCGCCTGATTCTGAGTTTCTTCATCTAATTCTGAGTATCTCTTAGATCATAATCTCAATATTTTGATTGATTGTAATTTTTATTGTAATATTATGTTACTATAGATAGCCATTTTGTAAAGCCAATAAATTGGCTCATATATAGCATGATGAAATATACAGAAAATTCCATAATGTTATTTTCCATTTTACACTTATCACACATGAAGATATCTAACCATCAAGAGCAACATATTTCTAATGAGCAGTCTCTAGATCCCTCGTTGAAAAGTATATGCTTTCGTATACACTTCCATCAACATGTAACATAAAGGATCGATTTTTTATATTTGATGTTAGTTACTATCGTTATCAAAACAGGCTTTGAATGGACAAAAATGCGCATTGAACTCACACGTCCGTGTACACATACGTATATATTCACATTAACATACATGTAGAGTTACATCAAGACGAGGTTGTATTTGCTGATACATGTACCTTTCAGACAGAGTTAATGCAGAAACCATGCTTGCTTTCTCCTGAGGCGTTATTAGGAAGAGAATGTCATTCCGTTCGGTGGCTGATAACTTGTCTTCTTCCGTTTCTTCACTATATGTAGTAACATAGGGGGTGCATATGATAAAATATCATCCTAAAATCAAGCATCTTGATCTCTTTTGTCTCTCTCAAAATTTTAAATTCAAATCTGCAATTTGAGGATTCTTTCCTCCATTTAAGGACACATGTAATTGTGTATTTATTTAAATTCGTTTTGCACATGAATAGAAGCATCAAAGAAAATCAAAATTCAAAGCTTCCTTTACAATCTTTAACATCACTAATGTTATAAAATGCCTGTAAGATGGTTGACTAAAAATTAGATGATGCACCATTTGCGTGTTAATTAACGCAAGATCTGCTGCTGACCCATCAACGGCTCCCTCTCCACTTTCTTAAAAGATACAATCACGTCGTGCACTCCATCAGTAAGAGCAGTATCATTTAGGTGATGTTCGTAAAGCATTAGGACGTGGTTGACAAAACTAATGAATCCGCCATTTGCGTCTTGAAAAACACTGCAGTTGCCGTCCACTCTTATTAAAAATACGTGTAGGTAAAGCACTCCATCAAAAAGTTTGGTGAGAGTGCGTATTGTCTTTTAAATAAGATGGCCGGAGAGGGTCCTTTGACTAGCAAGTGCATGGTTGGAAAATCAAAATGCATTGAAGATAAATTTACTGGAAATTTAAAGGTAAAGATTGTTGGGTTGGTCGGATTCCCAAAATCGGATTCAACACTAAATCAAACCCCTAAAACGAATGCGGAAGACGAGCCCGAGAAATTCACATGTATCACCGATCCTAAACCACACTACGGAATCGAGCGTACCTTGTTAGCCACAGATTAAACACCGACGCCGATAAGAGGAAGAAAAACCGATCCCGTTCGATCTGATGACGTCAATTGGCCTTAAAGGAAAGATGAATTCGCCTTTTACTTACCGTTTTCTTTTGGAGCGTTTCAAGGGAGAGAGGGAGGAGGAACGTACGTTAAAAATGCCAAAAGGTACATTCCTCCCTCTCTCTTTCTCCTTTTATACATCCTAGAAAGGAACGTACCCCTTCATCATATCCCTCCATCCATGGGCCATAATCTTGTGGGCCGGGCTTTTAGGCCCATCATGGGCGGACGGGCCAACTTAGGCCATCACATTAAATGAAACCATCAAAGAGAAATTACAAAGAATATTGAGTTCGGTGATTGATTAGACAAGATTATAGAAAGAATACAATGTGGGTATTTATAACCCACCATCGACAGTTACTTACAAGTATTTACTGAATTTGAATCTACAAATAACTTACGGATCCTATCTGCATTTACAATATATTACACGCAATAGACACGATCTCCCATCTCCTATTATTTAGTAATGAATTTTTACAAGAAGATGCGTATTCCCAGGAATACTGGCTTCGCCGGTAAGTTCTGTCCTCGTGCCCATTCGCCATCCTTGATATGTTGGCTAGCCTCTGCTCATTAATTGCACCCGTTTCAAAACTTAGCCAAAATCCAAGATAGTTTGCCATGGATGACTTTTTCGATATAACTCCCCTTAAGTCCCAGCGAGGACTCTTATCGATAATTCACATTGTGTCTTGTCGGTTTTCTTGTTAACCGATGACTTCCATTCTGACCAGATTTCTTTCTTGTCGACTGAGCCTACTATTCATCAATTTCAAGAGTAGCAAAATGGTAATGCGGATAAACGTGTGTAACGGTTATTGGCACTGTCCTTGCAAACAGGAAAATGTGTAATGTGCAGTAGGAAGATCACTAAAGGTATTGAAAATGTCATATTCGACGCAATGGAAGGCCTGGCTAGTTTTTTCAAAGGCCTGTGCTCAACACTAAGAAGAAATTAGATAATCGTCTTAATTAAGAAAAATTGTGAGTACTTCCAGTTAATGAAGATGACAACTGATGGAGATAGAATTAAAAACAACTGATGAAAGATCTCCATATTGTTGAGTCGTGAATGCTCTCTATCAATTCTCTTCGAAATCACCACCATGCTGTCCATCTAAAGAAAAAGTTGTAGTCTGTTTTTTTGGCCCGGAAATATCATGGCACTTCATTCAACGAAGCCCGATCATGGGAGGATGCTTTTAGCATTGCCTAGAGCTCATCTTCTTTTTACATTGATTTACCAACTAATATGCACATTCATTACAATCTCACGTTACTACATAAAAGATTGAATGTTTGCTTTTATGTCCGGTGGAAGTTTGTTTGTAAAACAAATTAAGGGTGCCTTTGTTTCGCAAAATACACTTTCAGGGAAAACGTTTTCCTCATTTTCTGGCATTTGGATCGCTCAGGAAAATGGGTCAACGGAAAACGTTTTCCTAGTCAACAGAAAACGTTTTCATAACAAAGCTTAAATTCAGGAAAATGATTTTATCTTTGAAAGAACCGGAAAACATTTTCCGAATCGACCAAAACTTAGATTTGATGCTTGGTTTACAAACAATTATTCTTATAAAAATGTATTTAAAAAAATTGAATTTGAATTTTTATTTTTTAAAAATTAAAATTTGGAAAACATTTAAAAAAAAATCGAATTTGCTTATTTTTCCTTTTCTTTTCTTCCTTTCTCTTTTGCTTCTTCTTCACCCGTCATTGGCCACAAGGAAGGCCGGTGAGCTTTGGTCTCACCGAATCGAGCGATCTCATGGCCTTTGACAACAAGGCTTGAGCTTACTCGAGGCCGATGAGCCTCAAGCCTTGCTAAATCGGGTGAGCTCGTGGCCTCCAGTGATGAGGCTCAAACCTCGCCAGATTGGGCAAGCTCGCAACCTCTAGCGGCCAGCTGGCGAGCTTGGTGCCTCTGGCGATAGCTGGAACTCACCCCTTGTAAGCTAGCCAGGAAAAAAAAATTCTTGTGATGAAGTGTGAAATTATTTCTTTAATGGGATCTACACGGCAGAAAACATTTTCAATTATACATTGCCAAACAAAGGAAAACAAACTGTATTATTGGAATATGCTTTCTCGGAAAACATTTTCCTTTATCATTGAGTTTTCCGTGAAACAAACGCACCCTAAGTATATTTTTATTTGTCTCACATTAGAAAGTTGGGAGGAGATGGGCCGGTTAATAAGTGTAAGCCTTCTTTAATGTGTTTAAAAAAAAATTAGGTATGAACTAAAGCCTATCATACCTACATGCTGGTGCGTGATTATTAGGTGCACTTATCACTTTGCATGCTTGCACCCCAACGATTTAATTAGCACTACCTCATTTATTTTTATTTTATTTTGTATGGTTATCTTATTAAACTTTATTAGTTCAAAGGTTTTTTTTATTAAGTATTTTTGGAAATTTTTTATTTATTAAAAAAATTTATTTTATTATTTTTATTTTTATTTTCCGAATTTTTATATACATATCTTTTCAAGACAACCTTTAGAAATTATACTTGATCAATTTGCAACTTTACCTGAAGGGTTACATTTGTTCGCACCTTTGCACACTTGCAATTTTATTAGCACTAACTCATTATTTTTATTTTATTTCATACGTTATCTTATTAACCTTTATTAGTTCAAAGGTTGTTTTTTTTTATTAAGTATTTTTGGAAATTATGAAAATTCAAAATTTTATTTATTAAAAAATCATTATTTTTTATTAGTTTTATTATTCTAAATTTTTATATATGTATTTTTTCAAAATAACTTTTGGAAATTATACTCGTTCAATTTGCAACTTTTCTTGAAGGGTTGCATCTACTTTCAAAAGGATACATTTGTTTACTTTGCAACCTTTTGCAAAGAGTTGCCTATATTTTTTTAAAACTAACTTATATATACATATGTCATTTTTTTGGATGAACGAGTATGAGATCATTTTCGAATTTTCTTTCCAAAACTATAATCATATTTTTTAATTGTTTCCTAAAGAGACCTTGAAGATATGCTATAATTATTATCTAGTATTCTCATTTGAGACGTTGTTATATCTTGGAGGATATTTGCTGATGATCATTAGTTGGAAAATAAATCCTTAGTGATATGAGGCCTCAAAATCCGACTTGATTTCTTTAAAGATCCAATTCATTGTTTTATTGATTTGAAGCTAATATTTTCCAACAATTTTAAGGATTTATTTTTTTTCAACAATGGAGTCGGAGATAATCAAAGTCATGAATCAAGACATGGTCAAACTAGACCGGTTCAATGGGAACAACTTTTATTGCTGGAGGGACAACATGATGTTCCTACTCATTGCCCTGAAGAATTCCTACATACTGAATATTAACTTGACACCTATAGAAGATCCGAAGCCATATTTTCCCAACACTAGCTAGTGCAAGATTCCTCCACCTTTAATCAGTTGGATCCTACCTTTGAATAGCCTTCGAAGACCGCCTTCTTCCAGTGTTCGTTCTTTTACAAGAATGACCCCTTCTCTAGGAAACACACTTCAGTTGCTTTGGCATAATCTGCCTTGATCTCCTGACTAATGCCTCTAACAAATCTGCCTTCTCTAATCTCAAATTTCGACACCATTAGCTGCCTCTTTCGAAGTTTCGAAGCAAGCACCACCGCAATTCATTCTTGTAAAGTCTCTGTTAGGGCTCCTCCGTTCCTTCTCTAACTTCCTTCTGGATAGTGGTTTGTTGGGCATTCTTCTTCTTAAGCAGGGTTTTGTTCTCTAACTATCATTTCTCTACTTTTATTACTTCCACATCAGGTGGGAGCAGCCAAAGGTAGCCTCACATTTGTCTTTCTTAGCAAAGACCTCGTTCTTTGTAGCTTAGCTATCTAATCATCAAAGGTGGAGACTTTCCGCATGAAGCTAATTCCTGCACACTCAAACTTGGACCATTCGAGCATCTAGTCACAAGAAAAGTAGGATAATTTTGGATTGTTGGCAAAAATTTCTGAAGTGAATGGTAAATTTATAATAACATTAATAAAAAATTTATGACCACTAACCCCAATGTCTAGAAAACCAATTGTAAACTACCAATACCATCCAAAATTTATCAATACACCAGTAAAGCAATAAATTACCCATTCATTTGAAACTTTACCATCACGGTGAGTGAATTTACCAAGTTCTAACGAAAAAGTAAATTATCAACTCATTTGAAATTTTACCATCTTGGTAAGTAATCACCTAGACTGTTAAGAATTTCCTAGTGATTTCGTGTTTGCCAAGAGATTCTCAAAAAAATCGAGTGAAATTTTGAAAAAAGAAGATCACCCAAAAAAAATTATTTTCATGATAAGTCATCAACATTAACGAGTAAATGATGCTATGCAAATAATAATCAAGCCTGCGACTCGAATGGCAAGGCAAGCAAATGATGCTATGCAAATAAGAATTCGAACATGCAAATTCAAAGCGCAAAACAAGGGCATGATGTTATACAAGTAATAATTAAAAAATGCCAAGTAATTATATGATTTATATCATTGATTAGATTTGTAAATGTTACCTATTATGCAATTTATGTTCGTATATCCAACTCATTAATTACGTCCTATGGTATGTCAAGTGATTCATGTCATCTTGCACGTAATAGTTCATGGCTCATGCCATGTTTGGTTAAATATATATCATCTCATGTTTGAGTTTGAACTCATCCATTTTAGTTTGGGTTAATATCACGAAAAACCCAAAACTAATACAGATATGATAAATTTATCCCAAATTAATCTTTTGACAACCAAATATCCCAAACCGATACATTTGTGACAAATTTACTTTTTATTTGTCTTCGTTAAATTGGATTAATATTATAAAAAACTACAGATATACTTGTGATAAAGGGAAAGTAAAATCACAAATTAGTACACTCTTTATCTATTATGTGTACTCTAACATAGCAATTTAACGGTGAAATTTAAAGAAAATTAATGATGGTAAATTTGTCACAAGTACATCAGTTTGGAGTTTTTGGTGATATTAACTCTATTATTTTTGTTAGAGGTATAAGATATGGGGATAATTACAACAACAAAAATCATTAAATTCATTATATGTTTGTCAATTCAATTCTAAACTTTTTTTTTAATTTAGCCAATTTAATTTTAAACAATTCGAAAATTTATTAATGTAGTTCTTCTGACTAATTTTGACAAAAAAAATCAGTGATGTGGACGTCAGCTATCCTATGTACCTTGAATGTGGATAATCTTTACAATTTTTTTCTTTTTATTGTGGCTAGCAAGGGTCACCAGGGCCTCACTAGCCACTTGACAAAAGCCTCGAAGCCCTTGCGAGCCATTGGCAAGGGCTTGCTCGTCCTCCTTGATGATCTTTGCCATTCATAGTGAAAATATAAAATGTAAAATATAAAAAAAAAAGTCAGAATTTTTTAAATTAAAATATTCATGTAAGTACTAATCATATAAGGTAGGATCACTAGCATCCATGTCAATAATTTATGGTCAAAATTAGCTAGAATAGAGGAGGCCCAGCATCCTTCCTTCTTTTCCCTTCTCTTCCCGCCAAGCCCAGCCCAACCGATTTCTTTTTTTCCTTCCAACCTAGCCCCTTCCTCTTTCTTCATCTTCACTTGCTCTGACGATCTCTACAAAGAGTGGAGCAAGCTCGTACGAAAAAAAGCACAGGACGCAAGGCAAAGGATGGGGCAACGTCAAGAGGAGTTTTTAATTGGGATCAGGCCGACGGCGATAGAATGAGAGGGAGAGAAAGAAAGGCATGGTTGCTGGAAGGTTAAAGGTGGATTTTTGGGTGGTTCAAAGAGGACAAACCTGAGCGAGAGAGGAAGACGGAGAGGGAATGAGAAGGAGAGAGGGCATGGTTGTTGGAGGTTAAAGGTGGATTTTTGGGTGGTTTAGAGAGGATAGACCTGAGCGAGAGAGGAAGACGGAGAAGGAATGAGAAGAAGAGAAGGCCGAGATTTGCCTCTGTTGAGCCTTGCCTAGTCATCCTCGATGCAAATCTACCCCTCGCCGGCAACACCAAACCCGTGACCCCCTTTTCCATGGTTCTGAGTTTTCCGATGAGTTTCCCCATTTCTTTTGGTTCAATTTGGTCGATTTCCCAAGGATTCCAACATGGTGGTGTGCAAGGCCACAGAACGTAGTCCAGGTAGTGAGCATTGCTGACCCTTTTTGTCTTTACCCTGTTTTGCCTTGTTTCATGCTCGTTCGGATTGGGATTTGTTGTGGCCCAGCTCACACGAGTGCCGATCTCACTGGTCTTGCACTTGGCCATTTTTTGTCTTGACTGGTTGATTGTTGTAAATTCGAGTGCGAATCTAAGTCCGAATGGGTCAGTCGTCCCCATAATTAGAAGCTCCCCACGTGTTCGACGAAAGTGCCAAGTCAGATCCAAGAGAGGTTTGCTTGCCTTTCCCCGTCCTCTGCACTGGGTTAGTTGCTTTTTGGTTGTATCCACGGGATTAGGGTTTTGGCTTCCATGGAGAGGCCAAAAAGTGGCAATGAATGATGGCCACTTGCAATGACCACGGCCGTGAAAGGAGGACAGACCGACTAAGTTGAGGAGTGGTCTCGAGACCTTCGCTAGAAGCGGTTGACCGAACCAACCAATTGTTGGTGGCTTGTGGTGGCAATGGCCCTTCTTTAGCGTGGGCAACCGCGGTGGTGCAACACCACTGTAGTGACCAAGAGAGGAGATTGAGGACTTTTTTGGGGTCAAGCTTAAGGTTTGGAGGGCTAGCCCGGCTCCATTCGCTTCTCCGAAGCGAGAAAACATTGGCTGCAGCTCTAACTCCAACGTGTCTTCCTCTGAGTCCATTCACCGGGCGACACCTGTCCAACGACAGCCACGCTAGAGTCCGAGCTCACGGTTATTTTCGAAAAGGAACGGAAACTTAATTTCTCTCTCCTCCTGCACGTCTTGTCCTATCATTCAGCTCTGCAAGGAACGGAACTCCCCTGGAAGGAAATATTTGGTGGAGTCTTCACGTTCCCACGAAAATTTCGAACGCAACTCTCTCTCCCTCTCTCTATTGAACTGAACCCCTTTGTTCTTTGCTTTTCCTCCGACGAATGAGGGAGGCCGCCGTCCGACGAACCACGGGCTTGAATCTTTGGCTTTTGTGCTCGGCGGGTGCGGGTGGTCTCGGCCATTTCGAGCTCGGTGGTGAGCTCGTCGAGATCTTCGGTGCGCTCCATTGCCGTTCTTCCTCTGACGAACGAGGGAGGCCGCCGTTCGACGAACCATGCCGCCGTGAATCTCCGGCTTTTGTGCTCGGCAGGTGCGGGTGGTGAGGGTGGTCTCGGCCATTTCGAGCTCAGTGGTGAGCCTGTCGAGATCCTCAGTGTGCTCCATTGCCGCTCTTCCTTCGACGGATGAGGGAGGCCGCCGTCCGACGAACCACGCCGCCTTGAATCTTCGGCTTTTGTGCTCGGTGGGTGCGGGTGGTGTTGCACGTATTTGCCTGTTTAGATATTGAGGGTCGCGCACTCTTCTGCCCTCGCGTGGCAGAGCGCGGTCTGCATTCCGATCGCGAAGTGGGCGAGCGGGTGAGCAGCGACCAGCATTCCGATTGTGTGCCCCTGCCTGACTCCAACTATTACTCCTACGTCTTTGACGACTCCTCTGACTCCGAAGACGACAGTGGCAGCAGCAGCAGTGAAACCGCCGTCTTTTACGACGACTACAGCTACGACTCGCATTCCGATTGATTGATCCGGGTGGTCTCTTCCGTGAGGACCATTATCTTTTCTATGGTGTTACATTGATCAAACTGCAGAAGTTGTCGTACTTTTGCAAATTGTATGAGTTCTACCCAGCTTAAGGTAGCAAATACTTGAGATATTGTTGTGTGAAGAGCTCATGATGTTCTTTCTCATGCAAATCGTAACTATTGTCATACTCATGATACATTCTTTCCCATTTCATATGAGGGGTTTCGCATCTATTCAAGGAATCCTCTTAACCAATTAAAAGTACAAAGCCTTGCTTTTGCCTAGCCATATCTTTGATGATCATTGTTTTCTTGGAGCTGCTTCGCTTTTTTGGAGTTTCTAGTAACCTTGGACACGTGGACTGTGCAAGTACTGAGATGAGTGAACAGAAGGGTCGAAGGTGCACCATGAGAGAAAATAAGTTTCCACGTGTAATTTCTCCACTTAAGTCATAATAAGGGACGGGCTCTTTATCCTTTGAGTTGTCTTTCAAGCAGATATTTCCTAGGCACATGAAGGGCAATGTTCAATGTATTGTGTCTGGGAGCATTATTCAACAATCTGATAGAAAAAAACTGCTTGAAAGTGCTATCTCTGATTACTTTCGTGTGGGAGAATGGTGGCTTCACTCTTATTGTAAATTTTCCATTGCTTTAAGACTTATAGCATCTCATCATGAAGCCGCCAACTAAGGGAAACTATCTTGTGCTTATGATAATACGTGTAGTGATCTTGCACTTTTATGATATTAAGTGGAAGCACATGTTCTTAGTTGCATTGTTTATGCAGCTAATACCTTCTCTTAATTGGGGTTGATTTCTGCAATATTGATAGGCTGTTAAAATTTCGCATGTTGAAATTCCTTTTGCTGTTTATATATTTGAATGATACATTGACCTTGGCTTGATTTTCAGGTTGTTTGCCTACTGCTTTTGGTCGCCGATTTAATAGCATATGCCCTTTGGCTTTTGTGCTCGGCGGGTGTGGGTGGTGAGTGGGGTCTCGGCTATTTTGAGCTTGGTGGCGAGCTCGTCCGGATCCTTTTCTTTTGAACGTAAGTGTTTCTTTCTTCCTTTATTATTGCCATAAAAGGGTGTTGCACGTATTTGCCCATTCAAATACTAAGGGTCGTGCACTCTACATTACAAAGTATCATCAGGTTGCGCACTGTATGTAGCCTGCTTTATACCAATACCGATGTTATAAAACCCTACTCTAAAAGGATGAAGAATATCATCATCAAGAATAAATAAAATTTAATGAAACTGCACCTTTATCGCCTCCATTGTCTACATCTACCTAGGCTTCCTCTGGCCATTGCTTGCAACAAAAATATTGCTGAGTTTAATTTTATTTCAACTTGCATAGAATTTTTTAGCTGCGAATTTTTGCATTCGAAAATTAGGTTTGAGGTCGATTTGGTGGTTTGCTGCCTGTCTCAATTTGCTTAATCTAGAATACAGGAATTCGACAATCTCAGATACTTATCATCGTAAATTCTAAATTGTTGATGTTAGGTTAAGCATAAAAAAGGAAAAAGGACATCATTACCTTGATTGAATGATTAAAAAAAATTGGGTATGATGAAGCTGCACCTTTTCTAGGTGACCTTATCTCCTGCATTGTCTATTAAGCTATTCCAATTTATAGTCCCATGAAGTGATCTTTGCAGTTTAAGTGACTTATAGTGTTGTGTGGGGCTGACATAGATGAAGCACAATATGAATGATTTCATATTAACAATCGAACAAGAAATAACATGGTTATATTGCAGGTATATCATGTCGTCATCCAATGTGAATAAGGGTAAGGGTATTTCGAGCAGACTCACATTTCAAAATAAAAAGGTGTGATTGTGGCAAGCGTGCTGCCGTGATAATTTCGGAGTCTACAAGCAACAAAGAGAAGCTCTACTACAATTGTGAGGATAAAAAATGTGAATTATTTGCCTGGTGTCACCCTACAAATGATGTGCCTTCTATCACGAAGGCTTCGCTCGCAAAACTTGAAGATGACATGAAATACATTAAGCATTTGTTGGAAAAGCTAAATGCCTTGCTACTTTTTGTTTGTTTATTATTTGTTATTTTATTAGCACTACTTATCCAGAGAAAGTAGGTGGTTGAAATTGTAATGTTGCTAGCTAGCTTAGGTAATTTTATTTGCCTTTAGACATGTGAACGCACGCCTGTTTTCTAGCCTAATTGATTTGGGCTAGGAACTTTTTATGTGGTTTTTTGGTGGCCCTCTAATTTTGTTCCTTTTGGAGAATGAAGATGACTGCGCCTGGAGGAGGGGGGGAGAGCACGGCTACTTGTATTGTGGTTTAATGACCTTTAGATGGGGGCTTTTATATTGTGTACGGCTATTATAAGTAAACTCGATTTGTGACTATGTCCAACTTTTATTTTTCTTGTTGATGCTAGTGGTTTAATGACCTTGAAATGGCTTGGTGGATTAAATGTGGTATCTAATGTTATATTTATTGATGCTAGTTCATTGTGAAGAAGTTAGGTAGATAAAGAGATGTGATTCTCCCTAATTGCAATTTACGTTTACCCTAAGGAACAATGCTTTATTTTTTAGAATAAAGCTAATATGATAGCAACATATCTAATAGCTACCCACCTTAAGTTGGTGGTTTTGAGGAACTTGAGAGTTGCTATAGCCTTTTGCAAAGATAATGTCGCTATTTTTGGAAATTTTTGGCTCCTCCCCTTGACATCTTTGACACTATGGAATAGGTTTTGTTGCGCAACTACTTAGGACATTTCACAATGACAAAAAATTGAAGCACGGGTTCTTGCAAATCAACCAACATAGATAATGCATGGCAATACAAAAAAATAAACACCTGATCAAGTTAGAAAACTGGAAGCTTTTTATATTATAAAAAGCCATTTCTTTCCATGAAGATGCATTTTGTGAGAGAGAAATATAGTACATCCTACGTAACTTCTCACTTTTGTTTGGATATATTTACAGGTGTTGTATTTTGAAGGCAAAAGCTCTCTTATAGCATATTGAGCAAAGTTTTGCAATATCACAATAGACTAAAAAATGAAAGAAATGAAATGAAAGATACATGACCAGATTAATTCACTTGAACTTTGGGACTTCTACATAAAGGTCAAGACCTTTGATGGGTATCCAATTATCGATGCAACGCAAATGAAATAAGTGGCGATAGTGAGGCCAAAGTCTGCTATAATCTCAACAGGATGAGACTATGAAGAACTTTTGAACTGATTCTCCAGCATCAAGTTCTGTCATCGAAATGGTTGTTGTGTCTTTGGGCTGATCTTCATTATTTGCTACTGCAACATGAAGGCCTACCATTGGAGCACTGTTGCCATTTGGACTTGAAGATGTGCATATAAAACTGTCTAGTATAACCTCGTCAAGTCCTCCCACCTTTGTTATCACCTGAACCGGTGAACAATTAGTAAACACAGAAAAACAATTAATAAATGTGAAGTTGCCATATATTCACAATGTTTGAAAAATGTGAGACAATCAGTGAGATTCTCAAGTAATACTACTTAGGGGTAAAAGACATTAAACCTAACAGATTTAATAAATACACTGCACCCAAGCACATAAAAAGAAGCTCTTGTAGAGCTGGCAAGTGCTCAAGAAATACCTCTTTAGTTTTCTGCATGAAATGACTACTTCGGCAAATTGATATGCGCTTCTTCAGAATTGTTCAATTCATTCTCCCCAAGATGTTGAAAAGAGTTTGATGACTCATGTACAAACGAATAACCAATTTATTTTTACTAAATAAGTTACTAAATATGTCTCAAGTAATCTTATGAGACAAAACACAAGGCAAGTTGTACCTGACTCAAAATAGTTCCATGAGATATATTATGGTACTCCAACATCTATTTAGAAGAAACCATTGACAATATTACAATACTAACAAAAAAATGAAATAAAACTAAGATTAAATATGATTTCATATTAAGTACTTGATTAGTAAATTGTGAAAATCTATTCATAATCCCCGGCGGCATGACGTATGGTGATTGTATCTATATATAATAAATAACTCCATTAGCATAATGTAATTAGATTATTGTAATGGTTGTAACTTCTGCAAATGATGACTTTTTTATAATTGTAGAAAGGCACAATCTATCATAACTAAATTAATACACTAAATTATTAAGTACCTAATTAGGGAATGAATAAAATTCACTCATAGTTCCCGGTGGCATAATGTATGATGGTTGTTGCATCTATATAAAAATTGACCAAATTAATTACATATAAATACAAATGGAGGACTAAGAACGATATATATACTTATGAAAATTTAAATTTACCGTTGGACCACCAATGCCGCTAGGATAAAAGGCACGTAGAAACTGATTTGAATTACTAGAAATATTTGGAAAATGAGTATCATTGGGTGTTGCTTGGACAGCCAACTCTACATTACAAAGTAATAAATATATTAATCGACATCATGTAACATAAGTGAAAAATTTTATTAAAATAATATTTCATTCACCTTGACTTTCTATGTGGATTGGGAGTGCTCATTTCTTAGATTTTTTCTTCTTCTTCTCACTTGAACTTTTAAGCCTTCCATAAGCTATTCCCTTTTCTTTTCTTTGAAGGGGGTCCAACACCGAGACATCACACAAAGAGGCCTCATTATCATCATTACTAGCCTCATCAGTCATACCCACACTTGATTGGTATTATAATAGTTCAGCCTTCGTATTTTCCATGTTCTTCGACACTATTTCCATAGTGTTTACGCTTTCGGCTCCCAAATTCATCAATTCAAAAGATTGTTGCATTAACGTGAAAAATCGATTAAATTTAGATGAACCTAGTGACATTGGATGAAATTCATCACCTATAATCCCTTGTTTGGCCCCTTTAGTCCATATTTCCAAAATATAAGCAGATAGAATGCTTATAATCGACATATTCTCAGTCAACACTTTCAAGGCATGCAACCATCATTTTGCTTCAAATAATTTGTATTCACAAGAGACTGAAAAGTCCACAGGGTCAAATCTTACAATATTTTCACGTCGATTTCCCATACACTTCAGAGTATATAAATAAATCGATCCATCAAATGTAACACTCGAAATTTTCTCAGAGAGAATTTCCAAAAATTCTGCATTGAATTTGTTAAAAATGGTGCATGTATACACTGAAGCGGCATGGTTCAAAATCCCATTACTCGAAACCTGTAATTTGGGTTTCCCACGAGAAGCATAATCATCTTGACTTTCCACTTCTCTTATGTGCTTTAGTTGTTCTTCATAGTATGGGACAAATTCTATAAGATGTAATGTCTTCTTCGCCATACAGTGAAAGACATTATTGGTGCTTTCACTCCTTTGGCTTGATGTTATACCGC
Organism: Eucalyptus grandis; assembly: GCF_016545825.1. Lineage (NCBI taxonomy): Eukaryota > Viridiplantae > Streptophyta > Magnoliopsida > Myrtales > Myrtaceae > Eucalyptus > Eucalyptus grandis. Next base: position 26,549,457 of record NC_052622.1, on the reverse strand, counting down.
AAGTAAAGGTATCATGATCAAAAGCTAAACTCCATTTATGTCTAATGTCGTATAATCTCCGAAGCTAATTGTTATTCTTAGTATGCCACTCCACTTCCATTTCCTTCCAAGTGGATTCAAATTCATCTTCCGATCTGCATCTATACATAAGCTTGAAGAAATATTTATCCTTAAAACCTGGATTGTTGTAAAGATGTGGGATGTTTTTATTGGCATTTTTCCTAATGTGCCAAGTGCATAAACAATGTTGTGTATTTGGAAACACCGTTCTAATGACTTTTGCTATGGCTGCATCTTGATCAGTAAACATTGTTTTTTGAGCCTTATTTCCCATAGACTTCAAAAACACCTCAAATAACCAAATAAATGATTATGCAGTCTCGTCCATAAAAAATGCACGCCTGAATAGAGTATTCTTCCAATGGTGATTAACCCAAACAAAAGGTGCACATATAATTTCATATCTGTTGGTCCTATATGTAGTGTCAAATACTAAGACATCACCAAAAAAATCGTAATTAAATTTGGACAAGCTATCTCTCCAAAATAAATTTGTCAATCTACTATCTTGATCAACCTCTACAGCATAGAAAAACATAGGATTTTGCAATTACATACAATGAAAATGATTTAGAAGATTTTGACAATCTCCCCCACTTATAACCTTAGATCTTTTTGTCTGAAATAATTTTGACAATCACGCAAATTAAAACCCAAGTTTTGGCTTCCTCCAACTTCATTTGCTAAAAATTTATATGATGTAGTCCCTCCAATACTAGCTTTATTCATATCAACTAAAACACTTTTGCAAGTATTAGATATCAATCTTCCACATCTAATCATATGCTTTTGATCTTCTGGAATAAATGGATGGTTATGCTCAACAACATACTCTATGACTTCATAGATACTATTATCAACCTTATATTTGATATGAGCAAGACAGCCACATCTAACTTCATATCTCTGATAGTTCTTTTCCTTACCATCTGAGCTGTCAGAATACCCCTCACAATTACATACAAAGGTTCGTCGAGTTAGTTCTCCTTTACTATTTCTAAACATATTACCCTTCTTGACTCCAAATCCTTTGCCGATTGCATATGCCACATATTTATGATATGCTTCAAGTTGATTTGAAAACACCATTCCTACTGCAAATTCAATTTCTTTTTCCATATCACGTACTATATGTGAAAGATGGGAAGATTCATGCTGCAATTAAAATAACAAAAAATAATTAACATCGTGTTTTACAAGCATAATAAAATCTCATCCATTACTTAAGAAAGAAAAATATGTTTCTAAACATAGTATTATCGATGAATGACCTGTGATTTTGCCATTCGATAATTTGTATGTGGAAATTTGTACCCAAATTATACCTTCCAACATAATATTACCATATGAGTTGCATTAGATATAGCATTCAAGAGAACATGTATGGTGTATTCAAGTGCAGTATCTTCAAACATGACATATGCTACCCAACTGGAAAACAAAAGAAACAGAAGCAACAGAGCCTGCAGTTTTACCAGAATAACAGGAAAATAAGCATAACGAAGGGAAAACATCATGTAACGCACGCCATATATTGGCATTAATAGAGAAAATACTTGCTAAAATGTGATAATCTATCACTAACTTTAGTGAAACAAAATCGTGCAAGTGGAGCAATAGCAATTCAAATGAACAAAAGAGGGACTAAACGGCGACCAAAAGCAGTAGGCAAACAACCTGAAAATCAAGCCAAGGTCAATGTATCATTCAAATATATAAACAGCAAAAGGAATTTCGACATGCGAGATTTGAACAACCTATCGATATTGCATAAATCAACCTCAATTAAGAGAAGGTATTAGCTGTATAAACAATGCAACTAAGAACATGTGCTTCCACTTAATATCATAAAAGTGCAAGATCACTACACGTATTATCATAAGCACAAGATAGTTTCCCTTAGTTGGCAGCTTCATGATGAGATGCTATAAGTCTTAAAGCAATGGAAAATTTACAATAAGAGTGAAGCCACCATTCTCCCACACGAAAGTAATCAGAGATAGCACTTTCAAGCAGTTTTTTCTATCAGACTGTTGAATAATGCTCCCAGACACAATACATTGAACATTGCCTTTCATGTGCCTAGGAAATTATCTGCTTGAAAGACAACTCAAAGGATAAAGAGCCCGTCCCTTATTATGACTTAAGTGGAGAAATTACACATGGAAACTTATTTTCTCTCATGGTGCACCTTCGACCCTTCTGTTCACTCATCTCAGTACTTGCACAGTCCATGTGTCCAAGGTTACTAGAAACTCCAAAAAAGTGAAGCAGCTCCAAGAAAACAATGATCATCAAAGATATGGCTAGGAAAAAGCAAGGCTCTGTACTTTTAATTGGTTAAGAGGATTCCTTGAATAGATGCAAAACCCCTCATATGAAATGGGAAAGAATGCATGTATCATGAGTATGACAATAGTTACAATTTGCATGAGAAAGAACATCATGAGCTCTTCACACAACAATATCTCAAGTATTTGCTATCATAAGCTGGGTAGAACTCATACAATTTGCAAAAGTATGACAACTTCTGCAGTTTGATCAATGTAACACCATAGAAAAGATAATGGTCCTCACGAAAGAGACCACCTGGATCAATCAATCAGAATGCGAGTCGTAGCTATAGTCATTGTAAAAGACAGCGGTTTCGCTGCTGCTGCTGCCGCCGTCGTCTTCGGAGTCGGAGGAGTCGTCAGAGACGTAGGAGTAATAGTTGGAGTCGGGCGGGGGCACACAGAGGAAGGTCCAAATGAAAAGGGCGACGCGACCCAGCTAGTGGAGAGGGAACCAGCATACGAGATTGAGCAGTTGGTTGCTACTCACCCGCTCGCCCGCTCCGCGATCGGAATGCAGACCGCGCTCTGCCACGTGCGGGCAAAAGAGTGCGCGACCCTAAGTATATGAACAAGCAAATACGTGCAACACCACCTGCACTCGCCGAGCACAAAAGCCGGAGATTCAAGGCGGCGTGGTTCGTTGGACGGCGGCCTCCCTCGTCCGTCGGAGGAAGAGTGGCAATGGAGTGCATCGAGGATCTCAACGTGCTCACCACCGAGCTCGAAATGGCTGAGACCACCCTCACCACCTGCACCCGCCGAGCACAAAAGCCAGAGATTCAAGGTGGCGTGGTTCGTCAGATAGCGGCCTCCCTCATCCGTCGGAGGAAGAGCGGTAATGGAGCGCACCAAGGATCTCGACGGGCTCACCACCAAGCTCGAAATGGCTGAGACCACCCTCACCACCCGCACTTGCCGAGCACAAAAGCCAGAGATTCAAGCCCGTGGTTCGTCGGACGGCGGCCTCCCTTGTTCGTTGGAGGAAAAGCAAAGAACAGAGGGGTTCGGTTTAATGGAGAGAGGGAGAGAGAGTTGCGTTCGAAATTTTCGTGGAAACATGAAGATGCAAAGGAAATATTTGGTATATTTCCTTCCGGGAAGTTCCGTTCCTTGCAGAGCTGAATGACAGGACAAGACGTGCGGGAGGAGAGAGAAATTAAGGTAGCGCATGAGAATGCTTTTGTTTCTCATGATTTATGTTCTTTTGTTCCCCGGAACAAAAAAAGAACAGAAACTTGTTTGATAATGCCACATTATTTTTTTGTTCCCGGGAATAAAAACTTAGCCCGGGAATGGTTTAGGAATAGAAACAAGAAGCAAAAAAAAATTGCTTCTTGTTCCCGGGAACAAAAATAAGAAGCAATTTCTCTCCTCACGGCCCTTCTCTTTTTACGAACTCTTTTTTCTCCCTTCTCAACTCACGGCCCTTCTCTTTACGAACTCTAACTTCTCTTTCTCCCTTCGTCCGCTTGCCTCTCTTCGATCTCATCACCTCCGGTCGCCTCTCTCCGGTCCCGTCGCCGCCGGTCCGTTGCCGCCGGTCTCGTGGCCTCCAGTCCCGTAGCCGCCGGTCTCGTGCTCGTAGCTAGTCGCCTCTCTCTAATCCGGTCACTGCTTCTCTTCGGTTTGTCGTCTTCGGTCGCAATTCTCTTTCGCCTCTAGTTGGGTCGCCTTTGTCCGAGCCGGTTGCCTCCAGTCCCATCGCCTCTGCCTCTCTTGGCCTCCGGTTGGGTCGCCTCCCTCCGATCCCACCGCCTGCAGTCTTGTCACGACCTCTTTTTTTCGGCACTCGCAATCGGGTACGGGCGCCTAAGGAGGCTAATGGCTCGACTGAAATTAGTTATGCCCGAACTCTCCAAAGTCCACAAATTCACGACATTAATAATCTAAATTTTTAACCTGTAAATTAATTTTAAAACGGAGTCGCCACTAATCGGTTTGGGGTGGGCCGATTAGAAACCCAAGCGAAGTATTGGGAGGAATACTTGCTCTGCGCAACCAGAGAAATTACGATCGGGAACTTGATTACACTAGTTAATCACTAATGCCCTTTCGGTACCTAATCTTGTTTAAACCCTAAGGCTTTTTAGATGTTCGGGGGATTTTCCATGCATTTTTGGGAGGAAAAGCATTTTTTGAATCTTTTTCTCATTTTTGGATATAAAAGGGATTTTTTTTTTTTGGTATTTTTGGCTTTTTCATGAATTTTTGGCATTTTTTGGAAAATAAATATTTTTTAATATTTTTCAAAATATTTTTCAAAATATTTTTGGAAAATAAATTATTTTTTATTTTTCTTGATTTTTTTAAATAAGAAAATTTTCAACATTTTTCGATTTTTTGAAATTAAAACATTTTTTAATTTTTGATTTTTTAAATAAACCATTTATTTATTATTTATTAGAATATTATTTTATATTAAAAGAATAAAACAAGATAAAATCAACCCAGGTCGGATCCGCGGGTTGGGTCCGACCCGGTCAACCCCAAAATGCAGACGGGCCCGCTATGCGGGCCCGACTTTTTTATTTTAAAAATGACGCCGTGGCGGGCGTTTAGGGACACCGCCCGGCACGATGACCCGGCTCCACAACAACTTGCTTCAGCTCGCAACCCTATTTCTTCGGAACCCTACTCGACCCGGCTCCGGCACACGACCCGACTCGCAGCCGTCCCCCGAATCGCAAACCCTACCCGATTTTCCGAGTCCGGATCCGCTTTGCGACCCGGAAAATCGCAAACCCTAGGGTTTGCGAATCCGCGGCGCCGGGGAGGAGACCGAAGCGATAAGGCGGCGACAATGGCCACGGTGGTGAGGCGACAACGATGGGAACCACGACAACGGCGATAGCGACAGAACGGGGTTGCGATGGGCGGCAGGGACGACGGCGACGATTTTTACCTTTTCTTGAACGGAGGCGATGACGGTGACGATAGGAGTTGATCTACGACGGTGGCGGCCACGGCGAAGGTAGATTGATGGCGACGACTGCGGCGGACGACGACGGCGTCAGCGAGGCCTAGGCTCAGTCAATCTGGTCGGGGCTCTCTCTCTCGGGCTCGGGCTCGCTCTTCGAGCTTCGGAGGAGAGGCAGCTCATGGGGGACAGCAGCAGCAAATGGCGTCGGGATCTCGGTCGGGGCGAACGGCGGCAGCAGCAGCTGCAAAAAAAAACCATATCTAAGGTGCATATCTCGCGAAACCCTACCCTCGGCCTCAATCTTCTCTCACTCAGGCCAGATCCGAGCCTCCACCAACCGGATCTGACCTTCTCGAAGTCACTTGCCGCCTGCCTTCCCGAAGTCTCTCGGTGGGGGTGGGTTGAGCTCGCGACTCGAGCTCTCTCCTCCGCTCGCCCTTCGATCCTTCCCGATGTCTCTCAGTGAATGATCTCCGAGCTCGCCTGTGTCGTTCTTCGACGAAGGTGGTGCCCTTTTATAGGCGAGGGAATCCGGTCGACAGAGCTTCGATCGCCGGTCCCCTTCGTGCGCCGAGCGGTTCTCCTCGGCTGAACCGGCGTCCCATCCGAGCTCATCCAACGAAGTGTGCTCGACATTGATGGCGCTCGAGATCTTATCTTCTCCGGCTGACATTGGCCTACTCCCCTCGGCCATAGGCCATCCTTCGCGCTCGTCGTCGTCTTGTATGCGCGTGATTTGTAGAGGCGTAAGGGGAAGAAGAGGGAAGAATGAAGAAGAAGAAGAAAAGAAGGGGGCTGGGCTTTGGGGGAAAATGGCTGGGCCCTGGGCCTGCGTGGAAAAGAAAAAGAGGAGGCTGGGTGCGAAGACCCAGCCCAATGGGCTGCTTCTTTTCTGTTTTTTTTTTTTTTTTTCTTGTTTTTTTTGTTATTTGTTTTGTTTATTATCCGAAAAAGGAAAAATAAAGATTAAAAGAAATTAAAGCCTAATTAATAACCTAAATCAAAATTTAGGTGTCAACAAGTCTCTTCGCTCCTGTTGGGTCGCTTTGGTCGCGTCGCCTCATGGTTATCTTGCCCTAAATTAGGTTTGTTGCTTTGATTTTTTCTCAATTTACCTATTCTAGTGGTGATTGGGGCCTTTTCTGAAGTTGAAGGTCGCTTCGCTTTGGTCGCGTCGCCTCTCTCCAATCCCATCGCCTGCACTCTTCGCTCCGGTTGGGTCGCTTTGGTCACATCGCCCCGTGGTCATCTTGCCCTAAATCAGGTTTGCTGCTTTGATTTTTTCTCAATTTACCTATTCTAGTGGTGATTGGGGCCTTTTCTGGAGTTGAAGGTCACTTTGCTTTGGTCGCGTCGCCTCCGATTGGGTCGCCTCTCTCCGATCCCGCCGCCTGTAGTCTCTTCGCTCCAGTTGGGTCACTTTGGTTGCGTCGCCTCGTGGTCATCTTGCCCTAAATCAAGTTTGTTGCTTTGATTTTTACTCAATTAACATGTTCTAGTGGTGATTGGGGCCTTTTTTTAAGTTGAATTCACCACCTGCAGTGCCATCGCCTTTGATCGCCTCTTTCCGATCCCGTCGCCTCTAGTTCCGTCGCCGCTAGTCACCTTTCTCCAGTCGCATCGCCTCTAGTCGTGTTGCCTCATTGTCGTCTTGCCTTAAATCAGGTCTGTTGGTTTCGCGTGGTTGTTTTGGTGTGGGATTCTAGGATTCTGGGGGGATTTGGGTAAGATGCGGTTCTTTGAATGTGGTGAATCCGTGAATGCATGTTCTTGTTGTGGGGCGTGATTGGTCTTCCTTGCGTGGCTCATTATTAATGGTGAATGCGTGTTCTTGTTGTGGGGCGTGATTGGTCTCTCCTGCTCTGGTTTTTATGTTGCTGGTTAATGCGTGTTTTTGTTGTGGGGTGTGATTGGTCTCCCCTACGTGGCTCGTTGTTGCCGGTTAATGCGTGTTCTTGTTGTGGGGCGTGATCAGGGTGTGTCTCTAAGTAACACATGCATTGGTCATGGAAGATTGAAGGTAGCATGTTATGCCGAAGCATCTTTTGCTGTAGTTTCTTATATTTCTGTGTTTTTTCATTCTCTGGTGAAGTCCTCTAATTCCGAGCTTGTGATAAAGCATTATGTGAATACTAGAAAATCTTAAGTGCATAACCATATTAAAAAAAGAACAGATATGTCAAAACAACAATAGCTTGGTTTTACAAAATCCTTAGCTTTATTGTACATCTCTTATATAATCGATGTTTGTTTTGCTTTCCTAACGACAACTTTATATCAGAGTTGCCACCACAAAGAGAGTGTTCAGACTAGAGAAAGGACATAGAACATACTGCACGTGATTTGTTTACCTTGCTCTTCCCAAGTAAATCCATTCATCAATCATTGAGGAGATGGAAACTGAGACTTTCCATTAAAAATTTGCTATAGATTTCTTCTAAAGAAACAATACCAAACAAAACACTCAAGCATTATAACAATGCTTCGTAGTGGCTGAAAAAACAGCATTAAGGAACAATATATATATATATATATATATATATATATATATATATATATATAGATAAATGGCTTGAGTTCCCAACTTTGGAAGTGAAATTGTCTATGATCTTTCATTTTTCACCTCTCAAGTAAATCCACTAACAATATCAGCTTAGTAGACAAGAATTTTCTCACAAAGTAACCTTCATCTTCATGCTTTTTGTTAAACTTACAGAATCAATGGAAATGTTGAATCTTCCTTCCTCATATCTTCAATGAGTTGACTTGATCTATACATAGCTAAAAGCAGTACACTAAGGATACATCAAAGCACAATGGATGAATGATAAGGAAATTAGACCACTTCCTTCCAATGATCTAGAAAGCATCACGGGATGCATTTCATCCTTTGGAAAATGAAATAGTTGTTGGTGAATGTGTGTTCTTATTGTGTTCTTGCTGTGAGTGCATATCTATTTCATCCTTTGTGTATGTGTGTGCGTGTGCATGAGTAGTTGCAGCTGTCGATGCTCTGTTTTAGCGATAGGCTGTGATAAAGGCTCTGTTTTAAAGAGTAAAACAATATGTTGCACTCTTTTTTTAATTGTCTTGAACTCATATTATGCTCAACTAGTGAAGGATACATGGCATCCCAAAAAGAGGCATTCATCGCAAAGTGTATTGAATCTTTAACCAATTTGTACGTCAGTTTGTTGGTAGAAGAGGTCAAAAAGGGAAATCGCACCTCTTCTACTTTCAATAAAGCAGGGTGGAATTCCATACGGACATAATTCAATAAACGAGCAGAACTTCAATAACTCAAGTACAGTTGAAGAACAAGGTGAACAAATTGAGAAAGCAATATGGTAGTTTCAATAAGTTTCTTTCACAATCCGGATTTGGCTGAGATAATGTGAACAAAAAAGTTGTTGATAATCCAAGTATATGGGAATCGCACATCAAGGTATGCTTTAACCTTTGATCATTTTGAGATCACTATAGATGTACATACAATATGTTTAATTGTATTGCTGATATATGTTATCATTGTGAAAATTGCAGGATAATATTGAGTGGGCAAAATTCAAGAATGATGGGTTTCCTGAATATCCTAACTTGTGTATTGTATTTGGAGATACATATGCTACTAAGGATTATGCAATAGGAAATGCATAAGGTTTTGTGATGTCAGATGAACTTGGCATTGGTGGTGATGATGCAGACGATGGACTAGAGGACGTTGGTGAACACCATCTTGATGAGGGAGTTTTTCCGTCTGACAAAACTCTTACTCCAACTCATGACAAACATAGGATGGATAAAACTCCAAATAGTAAGAGGAGGAGGAGTGAATCATTTGGCATTGCTAGCACTTGCAAAGTCTTACAAGAGATTATCAAGAGCAGGGCTAGTCAATCTGTGAGTGGTTCCATCAACTCACAAGTCACATCACCACCTACAGACCCATTCTCCATATCTATTGTAATTGATCTCCTACTTGCCATTCCTATGTTGGAGCCGGATCTTTACAACAAAGCAGTGGAACGTAGGGGTGTGCAAAATACTTGGGGACCGCCCGGAACCGGACCGGAACCGCCTGGAACCGATGGTTCTTGAGGGAATCAGTTCGGTTCCCGATTCCAATTGTTGAGAATCGGTGGGAACCGGTCCGGTTCCCGGTTTTGTGGGCGGATCCGCCCGCTCGCCCACCCGAACCGGACCGGTACCTTTTTATAATAAAAAAAATACTAAACGAAAGTTATGAAACCCTAATTCGCATCTCATCTCTTCCGGTTTCATTATCTTTGGTTCTCTCTCTGTTTCTTCCTTAGTCTCTTCTATTTGTCTTCGATTCCTCCCCGAGCGTCGACGCCGCCGCTCCTCCTCCGCCACTGTCCACCCCCTCACTCAATCTCTTTGTCTTTGATTCCTCCCCGAGCGTCGTCGCCACTACCGCTGCTCCTCCTCCGCCGCTGTCCTCCCCCTCGCGCCGATCGCCACCCGCCATAGCCGCTACTCCTCTGCGTCTGCTATCCGTCCCCTCGCTACTGTCCGCCCCCTCGCTCAGTCCCTTCGTCTTTGATTCCTCCTCGAGTGTCAACGCCGCCGCCGCTGCTCCTCCGCTGCTGTTGTCCGCCCCCTCGTGCCGGTTGCCTCCCACCACAACCACTGCTCCTCCGCCTCTACTGTCTGCATCAAGATCGGTTCCATGGATCCACCCAGGAACCGGACTGGATCGGCGGTCTAGTTCCTTGGTGGATCCCGATTTCAATTTTTCGGAACTAGTCCTTAGCGAGTGGTTCCCGGTTCTAGGTCAGGAACCGCCCGCCCGGACCATGCACACCCCTAATAGAATGAGCCTGCATTAATCCCACATGGAGGGAGGCTTTTATCAAAACCTCAGTTGACATGAGATATGGGCTTCTCCAATATCTTTAGTGGATGTTAGGAATTGCATGGAGTTTTAGCAAACTATGTTTTTTATGTTGTTGGTTGTCATTTTGTTGTTGAAGATATTGATGTTAAGACTATGTTTTTTATGTTGCTGGTTGTCATTTTGCTGGTTTGGATATGATGGATTGTGTTGAATTTTTATATTTGGTTTGCTTTCATTCTATTACTTACGTTATTGGTTTCTATTGTTTTTTATTTTTATTTTTACATATATCTATATTAATTTTCTTGTATTTGTGTGATGACATAGGTACTATGGAAGATGAATCAAATAGTGTGTCTAATGAAGAAGTAGCAGCAATTGAATATTATATGGATGAGTTTGATATTGACCTAACAATAGGATGGTTATCTCTGGTTATTTTTGACAAGTCTTTGCATACAAGAGAGCTTATTAGGGATAGTAAATTATCAGGAGCCGAATGGGAAAGGGAAATTGTTTACGGACATTCATATAGGATATATGAAGCATTCAAGTTAGAGAGGCATATTTTTCTTAACCTATGTGATTTAATGAAGGCAAGAGGCTGGTTGAAAGATACTCGATATGTAAGGGTAGATGAACAAATTAGGATTTTCTTATCTATGGTTGGTCACAAAAACTCCAATAGAGATTTATGTGAGAGATTTCAACGTTCGGGACAAACAATCAGTAAGTTTTTTACTCTAGTATCGAAAGCATTTCTCGAATTATCAAAAGAAATTGTTAGGCCGCCTTCTTTTGATATTGTTCAAGAAGAGATTCTTCTTTATCCTAACCATGGACGTTACTTTAAGGTATGATTTTTATATCAATTTTACATTATTAAAATATATATAGCCGATAATATGGTCTAACGCTATACTTTCATAAAATCACAGGACTGCATTGGTGCTATTGATGGCACCCACGTTAATGCATCCGTCCCTATATTGTTACAAATCCTATTTAGAGGCAGGAAATTGACTAGCACTCAAAATATGATGTGTGCTTGTTCGTTTGATATGAGATTTACTTTCGTATATGCTGGGTGGGAAGGATCGCCAATGATTGTCGGGTTCTCTCAAAGAAGACTCGAGACTTCTCGATTGCAATTTCCTTGACCACCATCGGGTATTTGCTTTATTATGTCAAGTGATTTTCTTTATAATTGTATAGCTATTGCATATCATAACAAATTTATATATATATTATTGTAGGAAAATATTATGTAGTAGATTCTGGTTATGCAGCACTTCCAAGATTTTTAACTCCATTCAAAGGTGAACGGTATCATTTGAATGAATATAGGGGTAGAACAAGACGGCCCAGATCAGCAAAAGAATTGTTTAACCATAAGCATTCTTCATTGAGAAATGTTATTGAGAGGTCATTGGGGCATTAAAAAATCGCTTCCGAATTTTGAGACACATGCCTCCATTTTCAATTCAAAAGCAAGTATATATTGTAATCGCATGTTGTACTCTCCATAATTATATTTGCGACCAAAACAAGATGGACAAGAACTTTGCCTTATATGGAGATTTGGAGTTATCATTTGGACCTACACAAGACGATGTTGTAGATGATACATTACGTGATGAGGCGGCTGAGATAAACATGATCAGGAAAAATATTGCAAATATGATGGCAAGGGATCATAATATGCAAGAGATTCCATGACTTTTTATTTCTGACTTTTGCGATGTGTTTTTGTTTTTTGGTGAAAACTTTGGCGATGTGTTTATAAACTATTATGAATACATTTCTATTAATAGTATTAAGGTCATCCAATTCTATCTCCATGAGCACAAATGCCATTGAATGTATCATAAATGTGGACAAACAAAAGAAAAGCAAATTGTAAGCTATTGTATAGTTGACACTTCAAGACCTACAAACCGCCATCCGAAGCTTACATCCTATTCAAGAAAGAAAAAAAGCAAAAGAGGAGAGGAAAAACATCTCCCTTCATCAAAATTAGCCAAAACCTTATAAGCTTATGTGAAACACGAAAATGAAATAGTTTGTAATTTGAAAGAAGATGGGTAAAAAGTAGCATCAAGATGGGAAATTCCAACCCCAACCCGACATCCATATCAAGATTACAAGACTAAAATCCCCAAACCACGCATGCACTAGAATTACAATTTTTTTTAAAGAGTAAAAACTTATTCCCAAGGAAATTACTACAAATTCAATATGCCTTGTGCTTTTTTTCGTAATATTTGCTATACCAAACATTAAAATTTGCAAAAAGAAAATATATTAATCTAATAATATTTTGATCTTGTAAATTCTATGTAATATCTAATCTATTCATTTTTCTTATTTATTTTTATTTTTGTAAAAAAAATAAAATAAAATTTGGAATAGAAATTTTGTGTAATTATCAAACAGGTTTATGTTCTTTTTCTATTCCAGAAATAGAAATTTTGTACAGTTATCAAACGGGTTCTTTTGTTCAGAAATTGTTCTCCAGGAACAAAAATAGAAAAGAACTATTTCTGAAAAAAAAAAAAAAAAAAAAACTTCTCCGGAACGAAGCGTTGTCATGCGCAGCCTAAGTTTATATCAACTTTGCTCTGTTCCTTTTCAAAAATAACCGCGATGAGCTCGAACTCCAACATGGCTGCCGTTGGACAGGTGTTGCCCGGTGAATGGACTCGGAGGAAGACACGTTGGAGTCAGAGCTGCAGCCAATATTTTCTCCTTCGAACTGGACAAGTCCAATTTTGATATTTAGGCTTGATGGATTTTTTTCTTTTTTATGAGGGAGCGGATTGGGCTAGTCGTTTATGGGCTCAAATAGAATATTGGATTGTTTTCTCTCTTGGGTTGGGCTTATGGCCATTAGATAAGGGCTTTCAACTACATTAGGCCTAGTTCAACTAGAAGCCCGGAGCCTTGCAACCCAGGCCGGCCCTAGCTTGGGCTGGATCGGAGTATCCGACCCGAGTCTCTATTTTCAATTAAAAATGGGAAATATTAAAAATTAATTTTTTAAACATATTTTAAAAAATTTAAAAATCTGATTTTTGTTTTTGAAAACTAGGGAAAAGCATAATAGTTAGTTTTTTTTTTATAGTAATTTTATCATAAAATGTGTGAAAATCCTTTACAATAATTGTACCCAAAATGAATAATCCTTTAGGGTTCACCATGGGGATTTTCTAGATGCCATTTTCTTTTTCAGAGACATTGCTAGGTTGCCGCTTACGCTTTTCATTTCGATTGTACTTAATTATGCCTTCTTCATATATTGATTATTATTTTCAATTTTAGAATGATTAGAATGAATCTTAAAATTTTTGATAGGTTGCCATAACATTTTGGTTATTAAATAGTCAAGTCTAAGTACTGAAAGGCCGATAATTGTATAACAAGTGTAATCAAGTCCATGAGTCTGAAATCTCTACTTACGCATGCATCAAGATGACACTCCCAGTCTTAACTAGGGTTTCTAGCTAACCCTCAACAATGGCTAATGGTGGCTTCTTTTGAACAGATAGATTAGGAAAACTAATATCATGTGAGATATGAACGGAGAGTTTGTGTTTGTAATTGACAAATAAATACCTCATGTAATATTGATTTTCCAAATCTATGTGTTCAAAATGAGCTGCCACTAGCCATTATTAAGAGTTGGCTAGAAACCCTAATTAAAAGGCGAGTGTGTCGTCTTGATGCATGTTTAGAGGTATTTGTTTGTCAATTACAAACATGGACTCCCCCAAGTTCATATCTCACGTGAAATCCTAGTTAAGATGTAGGCATGTGATCTCGATGCACGCATAACCACATATTTCAGAATAAGAAACTTGATTGCACTAGTTATATAACTAGCGCCCTTTCGATGCCCAAATTTGACTATTTGATAACCAAAGTGTTAAGGCAACCTATCGACAATTTTAAGGTTCATCCTAACCATTCTAAAATTAAAAATAACAATCAATGTACGAAGAAGGTGCAATCAAGTATAATCGAAATGAAAAGTACAAAAAGTAATCTAGCACGTGCCTAAAAAAGAAAAGGGCATCCAAAAAAATCCCTATAGTGAAGCCCTAAAGGCTTATTCAATTTTAGGTACGATTTTTGTTAGGGATTTTCACACATTTTAAGATAAAATTACCAAAAAAAACTTAATTTAAGCCTTTTCCTAGGTTTTAAGCCCAACCCAAAAGAGGAAATAATTTATTAATCTGTTTGAGCCCACAAATGACGAGCCTAAACTAGCCTAAAAAACCGACCCATCAGGCCTAAATACCAAAATTGGACTAGCCTAGTCCAGGGAAGCAGATAGAGCCGAGAAAGCACTCGATCTCCTCTCTCGATCGCCACAATGGCATGGCACCTCTGCGGTTACCCACGCCGACAAAGGGCCATCGCCACAAGCCATCAACAGCTGGCTTGGTCGATCGCTTCTGGCCAGGGCCTCGCGACCACCATTCAACTTAGCCAGCTCGTCCTCCTCTTTTCATGGCTAGGGTCATCGCGAGAAGTCTGGACACAACCGAAGAGCAACTAAACCAGTGCAAAGCATGGGAAAAGGCAAGCAAACCTCTCTTGGATCTAACTCGAGACTTATATGTTAAAGAGGTGGGTGATGTCTAATAAGGGAGACAACCGACTCATTCAGGACTTGAATTCACACTTGAGTTTATAACAATCAACCGACTAAAACCGCCTTACCGAAAAAAAAAAAAAAATCGACTAAAACCGGGTTGAGCGCACGACCGACGAGACCAGCACTTGCGTAAGCTGGACCATGAGGAATCCCAATTGCGAGCTCGAAACAAGGCAAAGACAAAAGGGGTCGGCAGTGCTCCCTACCTGACTTAGTGGCGGCAAACGGGAGATGACCTCAATAACCGGACTAAATCTGGTCTGCCTCACGCCACCGAGCCAGAAACCTTGAGAAATTGACTGGATTGAACCAAAAGAAATATGAAACTCACCAGAAAACTCGAAATAGTGGAAAAGGGAGTTGCCGGTTTGGTGGTGCCGGCTAGGGGTATGTTTGTGGCGAGGATGACCGAGCGAGGCTTAGCCGAGGTAGATCTCAGCGCTCTCTCCTTCTCATTCCGTTGTTATTTATTTTTGTGATCCCACATTTTTTACCCAAATTTTCTCTTAAAGTTGTGACTGTTCGATCCACGCTTCGTACCCTTTCGTGACAACCGCCCGTCTTGATGGGAGACGATGTATAAATAGGAATGTACGTTCATTTCTGAAGGGTGATGACAAGGTCTAACTCAAACTCTCTCATTCAGAATACACCATCAGTACAAGAGTGAATTGGGTAGTAGAGTGTCACCAATTTTGTTTGATTTCAGGTTTTCTGACGAACGCGAACAAGAACAATGGCTGGAGGTTTGTCTTCGATTGATCTTGGCTTTCACATATGAATTATTTTGTCTTACATTTGGTATCAGAGCGTGTTAAAAGCCTCTGCCTTGTTTTGTTAAATTTTGGTGTATTTTCGGTGTATATTCGGGCTTTTAGTACATGAACAGTAACTTGAAGTTTTGAGGCCAAGAGAAATTCGCCGATTCCGGGCAAAATCCGGCGAACCATCCCTCGAATTCGGACCCGTACGGTCGCACCGCCATGAGGAATATTAGTCATGAGTTATTTCGGCATTTCGGTGTTCGCCGGAGGCTAATTGGGCAGCAGAAGTCGCAGTGGTTGAGGATATGTGTTTTGGGAATTTTCTTATGATTTGGGGCTTATTTCTTCGTCATTTTCGCTGAAACTTGTACCCATGTGGTCGTGCCAACGTGCTCTTCAAAACCCACTATTAATTTGTGTATGAAATGGGTTGCCGGAGAAGAAATGGCCGGCAAAACCGTGGCGGAACGGCGAAAAACGGTGAAGAAAACGCTTTTGTTCGCGAGGATGAAGGCACGTGGAGCCCACGCGCGCGCTGCGGTTGTAGGCGTGTGGAATCCACGCACCACGCGCTCTCTCACGCGCGCGGCAGTTGCCAGGCGCGTGCAACGCACATGCCTGCGCGCTGAACCACGCACGTGCTCGGCACAC
Source organism: Eucalyptus grandis (assembly GCF_016545825.1). Lineage (NCBI taxonomy): Eukaryota > Viridiplantae > Streptophyta > Magnoliopsida > Myrtales > Myrtaceae > Eucalyptus > Eucalyptus grandis. Next base: position 26,533,205 of record NC_052622.1, on the reverse strand, counting down.
GCCTATCGTCTCCCACCGCGGCTCCTTTTTTACACTTTTGCCCCAAATTTTTAAAATTTTTGCAATCATGCCCTTGGCCAATTTATTTATTTACTGTTCTACCCTTGATGTATTTATTTATTATGTCATTTCATGCATTTTTATGAATATTTTATGCATGAAATTAAATGTCCAATGGTCCATATATTTAATTAATTAGGAGTGGCCACATCATCTTTAATTAATTAAATTATATATTAAAAGCCTCTGGATCATATTTAGAAATGGACATTGATTGTAATTAATTATATTAATATGATGAATTTTATCCCACAAGAATTTTCATTATATTAATATGATTAATTAGGATGAAATATCATATTATTTTTCTTAATTTACCCACAGGGATTAAGAAAATGCATATAGTATGGTAGTTTCTTTGTGAAGTAATTATGAATCTATTTAAATTAAAAACTTAGCCCACAGGTAGTTTTTATGTTATGTGATTCATATTGTGACATGTTTACATTGGTAAAACATGATTTATTTATATTTGCCTCAAATTTTGTGACATAAGCATGATTATTTGATATGCAGTTTCGCAACCCGTGAATTTCTCGAATTTAAGTTTGATGTTCCCATACTTGAATGGTGAGAACTATAAAGTTTGGAAGGAGTCGGTTCTTCTTCAATTGGGGTGGATGGACATTGACTATGCTATAAGGAAAGATGAACCACCCGCTCCCTACCGATTCGAGCACTCCAGTGAGATAGCTTTTTATAACCAATGGGAGCGGTCCAACCGCGTTTGTGCCATGTTTATAAGAGCTAAGATATCTCCTAGTATTCGTGGTTCAGTTGCTCAGCATAACAATGCTAAGGCTTTATTGAAGGCCATAGATGCGCAATTTGAAAGTTTTGAGAAGGCGCATACCATGACCCTGATTATGAAGTTTTCATCATTGAAGCTCACTAGTGTTAGAGGTGTGCGTGAGCACATCATGCAAATGCAGAACATTGCAGCTCAGCTTAAGAACCTTGAGGTTGAGATATCTGAATCATTCCTTGTGTATTATATTCTGAACACTCTCCCACAACAGTATGCACCTTTCAAGATCTCTTATAACACACATAAGATGGTCTATTAATGAACTCATGACCATGTGTGTTCAAGAGGAAGAAAGACTGGTTATGGAATTGGGAGAAAGTGCTCATTTGGCAACACAAGGAAAGAATAAGGGCCATGGCAAGCATAAGGGAAAAGGTAAAATACCTCCTCAAGCTGACATTAAGAAAGAATCCAAATGCTTTTTTGTAAACAAAAGGGGCATATAAGGAAGGATTGTGTCAAATTTAAGGCCTGGCTCGAGAAGAAAGGTAATCTAATCTCTTGTATTTGTTATGAATCTAATATGACTGATGTAAGTCACAACACTTGGTGGATTGATTCTGGATCTACAATCCATATTTCGAATTTCATGCAGGGTTTTCAAAACCACAGGAAGCCAGTGGGAAGTGAACAAAGCATCTATTCATGAAACAAGATGCGTTTGCATGTGGAAGCTATTGGGACATATAGACTAGTTCTCAATAGTGGTTTTGTTTTAAATTTGGAAAAGACCTTTTATGTTCCTAGTTTTTCTAGAAACTTAATTTCAGTTTCAAAACTTGTACCTTTGGGATACTCTTTTAACTTTTCAGATTCAAACTTCTGTTTATCATTTAAATTTGAAATTGTCGGGAGTGGTACTTTGTCTGATGGTCTTTTTCGAATTAATTTACAAGACAATGCCTATTATGATGCGATGCATGTTCATGATAAAGCTTGTATAAAACGATGTGTTGTGAAAGAACATTCCTCTATGTTGTGGCATCGGAGATTGGGACATATCTCCATAGAAAGAATTAAGCGATTAGTAAATGATGGAGTACTCGGTACTTTAGATTTTACTGATTGTGATACTTGTGTGGACTGCATAAAGGGAAAGCAGACTAACAAGACAAAGAAAGGTGCCAAGAGGAGTATAAAAATGATATTTGTAGTTCGGATATGGACTCATGTGGTCAGAAATACTTCATCTCATTTATAGATGATTATTCACGTTATATGTATCTCTACTTGATTCATAATAAGTATGAAGCATTAGATGCCTTTAAGGTATTTAAGGCGGAAGTAGAGAAACAATGCGATAAGCAAATTAAGATCGTGAGATCAGATAGAGGTGGAGAATTCTATAGTAGATACACTGAAGATGGACAAGCACCTGGTCCATTTGCAAGATTTCTTCAAGAGCATGTGATAGTTGCCCAATATACTATGCCTGGTTCTCCGGACCAAAATGGCGTAGTGGAAAGAAGAAATCGGACCTTATTAGATATGGTGCATAGTATGCTTAGCGGCTCCAAACTTCCTAAATTCTTATGGACTGAAGCACTTAAGACGGCAGTGTACATATTAAACCGAGTTCCGACCAAGGCTGTCCCAAAGACACCTTTTGAGTTATTTAAAGGTTGGAAACCGAGTTTGCATCATGTGCGCATTTGGGGATGCCCGTTTAAAGTGAGATTTTATAATCCACAAGAAAAGAAGTTGGACCCAAGGACCATAAGTGGGCATTTCATTGGATATGCCGAAAGGTCTAAGGGATACAGGTTTTATTGTCCATCTCACACCACTAGGATTGTGGAATCAAGAAACGCTAAATTTCTTGAAAATGACTTGATCAGTGGGAGCGATCGATCGAATGACCTTGATTCTAAGAAAGATCATACAGATACTCAACCTTCCACCTCAAGTTTAAGATTGGTTGTTGCTCATAATGCCCCTTCAGTTCAACCAGCTATTGAACAACCAATCGTTGAAATTCCACAACCTGCTGATATTGATCTAATAGATCCAGTTGTTCAGCAATTACCAGAAACTGTTGAACAACCAGTTGAGCAACACGCTCCTCAAGAGAATTTTGATGCAACATTGAGAAGATCTTCTAGAATAAAGAAATCGGCTATTCCTAGTGATTATATTATGTATTTACAAGAGTCTGACTACAATATTGGAGCTGAGAATGATCCTGAAACGTTTTCACAAGCCATGGATGGTGATAAATCCAATTTGTGGTACAATGCCATGAAGGAAGAGATGAGTTCTATGGCATCTAACAAAGTCTGGATTTGGTTGAGTTACGATGGTACGAAGGCCATTGGTTGTAAATGGGTCTTCAAAACTAAGAAAGATTCATTGGGTAACATTGAAAGATATAAAATTAGACTTGTTGCCAAAGGATTCACTCAAAAGGAAGGAATCGATTACACGGAGAACTTTTCTCCTGTATCTAAGAAAGATTCACTTCGTATTGTTTTGGCATTGGTTGCCCATTTTGATATGGAATTACATCAGATGGATGTGAAAACGGCGTTCCTCAATGGAGAACTAGAGGAGGAGGTTTACATGAAACAACCTGAAGGATTCTCCTCTAGTAAAGGTGAGCATTTGGTGTGCAAGCTTAAGAAGTCTATATATGGCTTGAAACAAGCATCCTGCCAATGGTACATAAGGTTCCATGAAGTCATCTCTTCATTTGGTTTTGTAGAGAATGCCATGGATCAATGTATATACTAGAAGGTTAGTGGGAGCGAAATTTGTTTCCTTGTGCTGTATGTGGATGATATACTACTTGCAACCAATGATAAGGGGTTACTACATGAAGTGAAATAATTTTTCTCTTAGAGTTTTGACATGAAAGATATGGGTGAGACATCTTATGTCATTGGCATTAAGATCCATAGAGATAGGCCTCGAGGCATTTTAGGACTATCTCAAGAAACCTATATCAATAAAGTCTTAGAGAGATTTTGGATGAAAAATTGTTCACCAAGTATAGCACCCATTGTGAAGGGTGACAGGTTCAATTTGAACCAATGCCCAAAGAACGATCTAGAAAGGAAACAAATGTACAACATTCCATATGCTTCTGCTGTTGGAAGCTTGATGTATGCTCAGGTTTGCACTCGACCTGACATCGCTTTTGTTGTGGGAATATTGGGAAAATATCAGAGTAATCCAGGTTTAGACCACTGGAGAGCTGCAAAGAAAGTGATGAGATACCTTCAAGGTACCAAAGACTATATGCTTATGTATAGACGGACTGATAACCTGGAAGTGGTCGGTTATTCAGATTCGGACTTCGCGAGTTGCGTTGATTCACGAAAATCAACATCTGGATACATTTTCATGTTAGCTGGTGGAGCCGTGTCATGGAGAAGTGCTAAGCAAACTTTGACTGCTACTTCCACTATGGAGGCTGAGTTCGTTTCTTGTTTTGAGGCTACCTCACATGGTGTATGGTTGAAGAGTTTCATTGCTGGGCTTAGAATTATTGATTCAATTTCTAGACCATTAAGAATATATTGTGACAATTCAGCTGCGGTTTTTATGGCTAAAAATGCCAAAAGTGGCGGTCAAAGTAAACATATCGACATTAAGTATTTAGCCATAAGGGTTCGTGTTAAGGAGAATAAAGTGGTCATTGAACACGTTAGCACTGAATTGATGATAGCCGATCCTTTAACTAAAGGCATGCCACCAATAAAGTATAAGGATCATGTAACTAGTATGGGAATAGGTCCCATCATGTAATTTGTCGTCATATGAACGATTTTTGTTGTATGAAACTCTTATTCAGTTGTAATGTTGATTCTCAATTTTTGTGTACACATTTTGTTGTTTATGAGAATAACATTTATCCTTGGTTTTGGAATAAACATGGAGTTTATTCATTAAGATATGTTGTCACATATAGGCTGACATTAAAGAAATAAGATGCATTGTGATATACGGAAGATATTACTCACTCTTAGAGGACATGTCGCCATGATTCATGTGTTTTGTTTCTTTTCTTTAAGCATAAAGTTTTCGTAGAATTAGTTGAATAATTCGTATGATGAAAATGATGGGATCAAGTGGGAGAATGTTATTTATTTTTGTGATCCCACATTTTTTACCCAAATTTTCTCTTAAAGTTGTGACTGTTCGATCCACGCTTCGTACCATTTCGTGACAACCGCCCGTCTTGATGGGAGACGATGTATAAATAGGAACGTACGTTCATTTCTAAAGGGTGATGACAAGGTCTAACTCAAACTCTCTCATTCAAAATACACCATCAGTACGTTAGTGAATTGGGTAGTAGAGTGTCACCAATTTTGTTTGATTTCAAGTTTTCTGACGAACGCAAACAAGAACAATGGCTGGAGGTTTGTCTTCGATTGATCCTGACTTCCACATATGAATGATTTTGTCTTACATCCGTCTCTCTCAGATGTGCCCTCTTCGAACCACTCTGAACCACCCATAAAATTCCCTTTAACCTCATAGCAACCATGCCTCTCTTTCTCCCTCCTCCTCTATCGCTATTGGCCTGATCTCGACCAAGAAACTCCTCTCAACGTTGCCCTGTCCTTTGCCCTGTGTCATGCACTCTTTTCCGTATGAGCGTGCTTCACTCTCTACAGAGAGCATAAGAGAAAGTGAAGATGAAGGAGGAGGAAAGGGCTGGGCTAGATGGAAAAAAAGAAGAAGAAATGAGTTGGGCCAAGCCCTGCGGGAAGAGAAGGAAAAAGAATGAAAGATGCTGGGCTGGCCCATCTCTGGCCCGGTTTCGCTCTCTCTTTTGTTAAAATAAATAAATACATTATTTTATTCTCTTTTTAATCTACTACTATTAATGCAAATACTCTTAATGGCTGTGTAATTTAATAAAAATTATATTTTTAGGTTTTAATAACCCCTAATTTTTTATACTGTTAAATCCTAAATAAGCATTAAAAAATTTGGTGTCAATAAAAAAGAGAAGCTCTAGAAAGAGAATCTCTGAAGATTGTATTAACTTGTAAGATGAATACACAAAAGGGAAAGTAAATCCAATTATCTGCATTTATTATAAAGGTGTACATTTACAATATTCCGTGCTTCTCGGAATATTCTAGAACACACAAAAAAGACCTAGGACTTTGGATTTTTAAGATTTGTTTGTTTTTCGTAGGTTGGTTATGGTCCTTCGTTAAAAAAACCTCTCGATCGTATTGTTTCCATGGGTTGCGACACATGATATAGAGGCGAGAGATGAACACGTGTACGTATAAGTATCGTTTACCCATGGCAAGTGCAAATGAATTATTTTTCATTTTAAAAATATGAAAGAAAAAACATTTTCTTGGTCAATCTAAAGAGCTGGCGGTTTGTGTTTGCTTATGATAGCTGTACAGCAAATTTGTTTTAAGAATTTGATTTCTGTTATCACGTTGAAGAATCCGTTTATTAATTTAAAATAAGTCTGATCATGTTGGCGTTTAATCTAAAATAAGTTCAATCGTGAATTTCTTGACTCGTTCGTTAAAAAATAACATATAAAAAAATGATATATATATATATATATATATATATATATTTTAAGTTCTATTCACATTGCGATTTCATACTTATTCTAGATATGAACTTAACAGCATATGATAACACAGTTGACAAAATAAATCTATTGTATTATTCTAAAAAACACAGACCTCTTTTTCCATACTGATAAATTTCCGAGAAAACTAGTAGTGTTGGAAAAACATGTATAACAACAAGAACTTGAATTCTTGCTAAATTGGTTACCGATACTTTCATGAAACAGAGGTTTTTTTTGGCTATTTACACATGTAACAACAAGAACCTGAATTCTTGCTAACTTGGTTACCCCGATATTTCCATGAAGCTACTTAAGTTTTTTGGCAATTTACAAAGTACCAACTTCTCATGTCTGTTAGTTCCGACCGCGACCTGCTTGGGTTGCCTGGCTTTCAGAAGCTCAAATTGGTAAGCCGACCGTGGTTAAGGATAGCACCCCCACCTGTAAAAATCCCCAGCTTTACCTGCGAAAGGGAAAGCGCTAAAGAAGAAGGTCCCGAAACGACGCGGGACGGCGTAACATTGACTCTACTGAGCAGGGCATCTCTCTCTCTCTCTCTCTCTCTCTCCTTCCTCCGCGCTCCGCCATTTCCCTCCGACACCGAAGGGCCGAGGTCGCCGATCGAGGGATGCAGGAGGGGCGATCGGCGGCCCGTTCGGAAGCGTAAAAAGTCTCTCCCTTTCGTTCCTTCCTTCCTTCCTCCGGTTGTTTCTGCTTCTCTGTCTTGTAGCTACGCTTTTGATTAGGGTTTTGCGAAGTTATGGTTGTCGGTGCTGCTCCGCGGATGCTCCTTTTACCTTTTTAGTGCGGTTCTCGATCTGGGTTTGCGTTGAGAAGAGTTGGGTTCCGCTGCATTTTGGGCTAGTTGGGGGATAGGATTCAATTCACCCTCCAAGTTTTGAAATTCATGCTTAAGACTGCTTGGATTGATCATTGATGGTCGAGTCCGAACCGGGGAATTTCTGGGATGATCTTATTTTTCTACGATATTGGAAGGAGGATCGAGACATCAGAGTCAATTCTAGATTTGATTAACTTTGCACTTGAATGGTTCTCCAGTCATGAGGACGAGGGGGATGCACAATACCTATGGTAAATTGAAAAAATGCATGGGATTTGGATATTTAGTATTTAGCTGTGCCTTATGGAATTGGAATGCATCTTTTCCCCTGTTATTTTGTTGTTGCTGATTGTAGTGAACTATTTAACAAGAGAGTCCGGAGACTAGGAAATGATGTGTTCAATTTCATGCGCAGGTCGTATGAGAGGTTGCTATAAGGATGTCAAGGCCGTGGCTCCTTGTTTTCCTGCTTTTGCTCATTGTGTTTACATCTCAGTTTGAGTGGAAGCAGCAATTCGGTAATGAGAATGACCTGACTCCAGACAAGTCGCAGAAGGAGCAATATGTTTCTGAAAGGGAAGAAACCGTGAAAGAAAAGGTTAGGACTCTATTAATGCCTCTCTTGCACTTGTGTGTTTGACATTCTCCTATCTTTACAGAGGACGATTTTCTCCGCTTGTTTTGCAATTATATATCGTAAGAATCTTCTTTGTCTCAATTTCAGGTAGAAATGTGCTAAAGTGCTTTCTTTTCATACAATTACTTGTGCTATTTAAGTGGCAAGCTTCGCTCGATGCCACCACCTGCTTGACCTCCAACCCACGAGACCTCCTAGCCTGGGTAGTTCCCTATATGCCACCACTTTAACTATGAAAAAAGAAGGATTGCATATGTGATAAAGTCTTGGTTATGGGAACTTCAGTTGAATATAGGTTTACGGAATGTTTAGAAATCCTCTAAGACCTACACTGGAATAATCCTGATGATGAGTACAAGGTAGATTCTGGATGATCAGTTTGACGTACCTTCAAGGAGTGAAAAATAGCACAATTCTTTTTCTCAGGAAGAGGGTAAAGCAAACATAGAAAACCTATTAAGCAAAATTCTGTCTTTTGGCTGTTGAAATAACCTTCGTTCCCACATAGTAATGGTTTGGTAAGGTATAAACTAAAGCAAACCAGGGACAATCATTCCCCATTAGTAATATTCATGTCTCAGGAAGCCCATTTTGTTTTCCAGCGAACCACCAAATGCACTGTGTTTTCTTTTGATGCCATCAAGTGAGAAGAAGACTGACGCTGCGTTTGCAAGAATTTATAAGCCTTGAACACCTCAATTTGGGTTCTGTTAGTGACTTTCATATTAAGGATTCATCTGTCTCATTCCTATCAAAGCATAATGGAACCACTCAACACTATTTTGTCGCAATTATTGCATTTTTTTGTGCTAAGAAATAACGATCTCAGAAGCTGCTCGTTGCCACCAGTAATGAAACAGCATTCTCAAAGTGTTAGAAGCTCTGGCATAACTCAACCTGTAAATTTCCTTCCCTAACATAAGTCAGTGGTTGATGCATTGTCTCTCGATGGTCATTTCTTTATTGGCGTATATCCATGCATCCACTGGATTTTGTGGTGGATCTCTCATTGATAGCTCTGGCACCTAGCAGGGTGATCTGGACATAACATAGTTGCTCCATTTTCTTGGCCCAAAATTGAATACTAACGGTCATTAGTCTTTTCCCTTTTTTGTTAGGAATGGATTTGTGTTTGCTTGGCTTTTGCTTCCTTTTTCTTGTTTTATTTTTAGGGCAATGACTTTGATGAGGAGTGTTATAAGTTTTTTTTTTTTTCTGTTCCCACTCCCAACTTGGGCACATGCATGTGCGCACTTGATGAAACTCTTGGATTGGGGTAGATGAATGTATGATCCTCTGTTTTTTTTTGGTTGATCCACAAGTAGCTTCCTGTGAGTTCGTGGTGTATTGTGCTAACTTCCTTCCAATTCTCTGTGTAGTGAAGTATTGTGTCTGTAATTGCATGTCTTGACACAACCATGTTTGTCACTTGCCAGTCTGTATAGATTGTGTCCAAGACAAATGAGAATGTCAGCTCAGGTTGTGCGCAAGCTTGGTATTCCAAACATATCAAAGCTGAGTGCACATGAGGGGTTGGTTATTCATAATTCATTGCCTTAATGTGTGGGGTGTAAATGGGCTGTTCAATTTTTTTCTGAACTTTGTATTGAATTGAGCTGAAGTTTTCAAGCAGGGATTCAGCACTTGAAACCCAGAACTAAACTGAATGTCAAGGACATAGATAGTGTTAGAAAGTCCTATTCGAGAGTTTAACTTGTTAGGTGGAGAGAGATTACATGAAAACAAGGCCCATTGAAACTCTGTATTCAACAAAAGTGCGGTAACACTTTAGCGCATGCAAAGTGGAATATACAGTTTGGAAGAATCATGTGGAACCGATGGATGGGAATCACAGATGCGAAATAGACATGGGACATGAAGGACAATGAATGTCGTGTTAGAAAGCTCCACCAAAAGCTTAGGTGCAGGAAGACTACCCAGTGAAACTCTGTTTTCAAGTGTTTTGAGATAATGCTTTAAATACAAGAATTGATCAAACCAGTTTAGTCCTTTGGTTTGTGAGTTTTGATCAGTTTCTCCCCTCCCCTGGCCTTTCCCTTCACATTTTCCTTTCAGCTACTTTGTTCTATGACAAACAAACCCTTCATTGCTGTCTACTAGTAGGAGATAGACTCATATCTTTCCAACTTAAATAATGCCTTTCAACTAGTTTTGGGGACTGTTTGTTTCTGGAAGCTGTCTTTTGTAGTTAGCCAATCAACATAATGTCATAGAGTGGAGATTAAGGATGACTAGCAGCCATGTGAAGAGGATGAAAAAGAAGGCAAAGCCTGAATTGGCTAAGCAAAGGAAGGACTCTACAAAGGCAAGTGCTACAAGACCCTACTATGACGATGAATTAAGAGAACTGAGCTAAGGTAGAAAAGAGAAGAAGAATGACAGGGTGTAGAAGATGATGGCCATGACAGACGAGGTGTGATGTGCGGTTGTGAGTTTTGGGTGTTTTCAGCTTCACTGGTTATGGTTTACGTATCGTAGAACTGTGAAGCTAAGGACATGGGACCTTTTTCTTAATAGGTTAATCTGTGCAGCTCTGGCAAAAGGGTTTATCAAACTGATATTCTACAATTTAAATAGGCCCAGAAACTAATCAGGCTGGGGGGAAACCGACTTTTTGGGGTCAGTGCAGACTGTTCAGTTTGGGCTTTTGTGTTTTTCGGGCATTTTGAATCCCCTATGATTGTGACTCCAGGTATCATCTTTTGATATTCTCTTTAGAAAACTTGGGAGTGTGCTTGCTATCCATTCTGTTCTCTTCCTTTCATGCTTTTAAATAGCAAGAGCTGGGCGTCATTAGCTTTCTCTTTTCAGCAAAAGCAAGGTTTGATTAGTTGAACCGTCATGGAATGGTTAATGTTATAGAGAGAGTACAAATTTCTTATGAACCTTTGGTCCATAGTAACAGAGTTTATTTTGAGAACCATAGCCTACGTTAAATAGTGCTGTTGCTGCTTTATATGAAGAAATGATGATGTGTACCTGACCTTGTAGCTTCACCTGAATTACTAAATTTAGAACCACTACACTTGGTACTGGGATGGCATTGTATATGATTTAATGGACGACATTATTTGCTCTCTGGTCTTTTCATCCAATATAGCCTTGGTGCTATAGATTGTGTGATTTATTAGAGGAAATACTGACCCCATGAAACTCTTTACTTTATAATTTCATGTTGATTTGTTCTTATGTTGTACTGTATCAATCAATTATTCCATTTGGCAATCGCTTTTGTCTTGGTTGACTTGTAGTGTGATTGAAGTATACAGTCGATCTCCTCTTGAAACGGTGTACGCTTAGCTGTGGAAATGGGACATTAAAATCTAATGTTAGTTGACTTGACCTTTGCTTGAACTTTGTGACAGATTATCCTCTCTCAAGAGAAAAATATTCACAAACTCAATGAGCTTGTTCAAAATCTCCGCCAACAGCTGCATCAGTGTAGGGGCGAAAATGATAGCAGTGGTCCTTTAACAGAAATACTGACAGAGCTTGATCGGCATCCAATCTTGGAGGACTAGTCATGTAACATTACTGAGCTTTAAGGTTGTAAGTAACTAATTTATGTATTTCTATAGAAGCATTTTGTATGAGCTTGATATACCATGCCATCATTGGAGTTGACTGATGCATGCCTTCTTTGCTTCCACAAAATCTTTATGTTAATCACATTCATTAATTTTTGGGTCCTCATCTTGCTAAGCAATCTTGAGGGTGATCTGTGGTTTGACTCCGGTTATTTTGATTCAAGAGATCTATTTTTCTGTTTTTAGTGAACAGGTTTGAATATAGCTAGTTTATAAATGATGCAAGATAGTAGAGCTGCTCCATTGTTTCGTTTAGATGAAAAATGTCAAGCTCTTCTTATGCTATTCAGTTTATCGTTTGACTACTACTTTGTTGAGTGGGAGCAGTTGAGTATTAAAGTCCCCCTCATTTAGATGAAAAAAGGTTAAACGCTGTTCATGACTGTCGAAGTACTGTTCATGTTGTAGCAGTACTGTAGCAGAGCGAAAATTGTGTGATATGAGTCTATCAGCCGTAAAAGTCGTGTGTAAAAGTCGTATGATATGACTGTTAGTGTAAAAGTCAGTACAAATTATTGGCCATTGTCGGCCATAAGGGTCATCATAAATTATTGGTGATATCCAAAACTATCACCAATGATTAGATGTTAAGTGTTTATCTTAAGGGGTAAAGCTTTTTTCTATATTTCTTTCTACCTAGTATGATTATATAAAGCTATAAATGTTCTAATTAATCATGGTAGTATGCTCTGCACTTGCCACAATGTGGAAATTGTGCATCAAAATTTGGTTATTATAAAATTTTCTATAATATGAATCAAAAAGTGAAAAGGAGTTTGGTGACTAACAAGCAGTTTCTATTCTGAGGCTGGAAGGATTGTGCATGTGGGATAGCATAGGCCTTGCATGTTTTCATTTCTCAAAAGTGTTTATGAACAATTTTTTTTTTTGTTAAGGAACAAAAAAAGAATAAATGCGTTTGGTTGTGTTTTCTGTTCTTTTTTTGTTTAGAACACAAAAAAAGTAAACGAAAACAAAAAAAAAAAAAAAATTATTTTTTGTTTAAAACGATTTTGAAGAAACACTTCTCTTCTTCTTTTCTTCTTTGGCTAGTCGTCGGCCTCGGCCATGGTCAACGACCGGCCGTCGAGGGCTGGCGACACCGTTGATGGTCGGGGACCTCGCCGGAGCGTCGCCAGCCCTCGGCGAGCTTGGGCTCGCCTAGATTCGGCGAGGCCGAGCGTCGCCGGCCCCCGGCGAGGCTCGACCTTGCCCGCGCCGGCAACGCCGAGCCTCGCCTTGGCTGGGCGAGCTCGGGCTCGCCCAAATTCGGCGAGGCCGAGCGTCGCCGACCCCCGCCGAGGCTCGGCCTCGCTTGCGCCGGCGACGCCGAGCCTCGCCTTGGCCGGGCGAGCTCGAGCTTGCCCGAGATACGGCGAGGTGCCCGATCGAAAGAAGAAAAAATAAAAAGAAAGGAAAAATATGAAAATAAAATAAAAATATGAAAAATTAAAAGAAACAAAAAAATAACATAAATTTACCAAATGTGTTTCTATTCATTTTTAGTCCCGGGAACAAGTTTACCGAACACATCTTTTGATCAAAAATTGTTAGGATCGAAACACTTTTTTTCTATTTATGTTTCCTAGGCAGTTTTGAACAGAAACGTTACTAAACGTGCTCATACTTGCCATAAATTTTGTTTTCTTTTCCCTAGTTCATATCATAGGCCAATTTTATGGTATTTTTAAGTAAGTTGTGAGTCTCTTCGGAGACATCCATTAATTAAAAAAAAAAAAAGTTGTGAACCCATATTAATTTCAGTTTTACCATTTATGAGCCATTTACTGAATATAATTAATTTATATAATTATCTACCCCCATTAAATATGGGTTAAGAAAGGAGCTTATAACTCATTTTTGATTCCCATCTCCCCCATAATAACGAAAAAACTAACATGAACATTTTATTTCTTAATTTCCATTTTCATTCAGTTTGATTCTAATTAACCAAACAATTTCACAAAAAGGAACTAAGCCTTTCCCATTCCACTGGATTCATTCCCTATAACCCAACGCTCATCAAGATTTTCACTCCTAACAACTGTCGCTGATGGTGGATGACACAGCGATGCCTCCGGCACCCAATCGTTTCTCTCTCGAGTCAGCGACCGCTTTCGCGAAATTTTGCCAAATCGCAAATTTCACCACGCAGCTCCTCCTCATCTAAAGAACAATGTGCGGATCTCCTGGCCTTACCAGCAAAAACAACCAAAAAAACATCGATGCACCGAGGGTTGGGTCATCTTCCTCGTCAACTAGTGTCTTAAATGAAGTAGAGTCAAACAGGACCGGCTGCAGTAGTTTGGAATAGTGATGCGTGTGATTGAAACAAACTTATTCGTATGCCTTCCGCTGTTCATCGATTTGTCTCCCTCATTTATTACCTCTTTTGAAAACATATCTAATTGAGGAAGACAAGTGGCACCGGATCCCTCGTTTTTCGGCATGATGTCCTCTCGACCCCAAGAGCCCACGTGAAACATTAATTCCTATAGGTACAAAAATTTTGTAGTGAGTCAAAAAAATATTCTTATTGCAAGCATTATGTACTTCAACTTCAAAACATCACAAATATTGTTCCTCAATTTTTGGGATCGCAATCCAACTTGATTGTACCTGAGACCGAGGACCGAAGCAGCCTTATCTTGAGACCAATCGATTATATTTTTGTTTCAATTTTTTATATTCCTTGAAAAGACAAACATACTCTTTCAAATTACGTATCCATCAACAATGCGACATTAAGCAACCAAACTATGTATACCAATGCATATCAAACATAAATCTAAGATAAGGTAAGAATTGAAATCTCAATTTACAATTATGGAGCTATGTTCATGAGGCAGGCCAAGAGAGGCAAACAATTTCACCGGCTGAGCGGTGCTCGTGAGGCGAGTAAGTAAAGGCCATAAGCGAGTAGCGAGCAAGGCAAGCGAGGCCAAGGCAAGTGAATAAAACGAGGCAAGCAAAGAGGGTTTCTATTTTTATTTTTTTTGGTCTAATCAAAGTTAGGTTTTTACTTTTTAATTTACACAGTAAAACTACGTAAAACTATGTAACAAAGCACAAATGTGAAGGCACTAGGGGTCAATAGACAAAAATATATAATATATATGATATATACATATACATAATAACATATGCATACACATAATAACATATATATTATATGCAAGGTTAGACTAACTCTAAAGTTTCAAGATCAAGGATTAACCTACACAATACATAGGCTACACAATACATAGGCTAGGGGTCATAGGACACGATACAGCTATGAAATGCCAAAAGTCAAGGATTTGACGTGAATGATTTGATATGAATAGCCACACGGAGTTGAGCTATAGGAGGGACACGATACAGCTAACTCTTTCGTCTAATATATGGGAAGCTTTTAGTGAGATGGAGAGGTGTCTGCTGCCGCTTCAGATCTGGAATCGGGCTCCTGACTTTATAGGGCTCGGACGTGAATGTGGAATATTCTATGTATTTTTTCTTCTGCTTTTCTTTTGTACTTTGATAAACTCTAAGGACGTTGAATGCGCTCGGGTTGTTTTCAACGTAAGAAAAAATAGTTAGGTGATCTTATTTGATGTGTGACATGGTAAATAAAGTCGATCATATCTAAGGAGAATTCATAACTTGATAAATATTTCGTGACAGCCAAAACTGCTTGCATCATTACTTTTGTGTTAATGCTAGGGTTTTAAAGGGATCGTACATGTCATAAAATATGGAAAAGTGATAAAGAATTGTAATTTGTTCTGTCGATGAGATTTAGGAAAATGACACAAATAATCTATAAAACTGTACCTAAACTTTTAATTTGTTTAATGTGGTTCATAAACTTTTAATTTATTCAATGTGGTTCTTGAACTTTTGCTATATGTTCACTTTAGTTCTTGGACTTTGAAAATATCCTATATTGTCCCAAATTTAAGAGATGGTATTGGATATTTTCATACAGTCTTAGGATCAGTTTAATCGTTTACCAAAAAATTTAAGAATTACATTGAACAAATTAAAAATTCAAAGATTATATTGTACATTAGGCAAGTTTATGGACCACATTAAATAAATTAAAAATTCATGGACAACATTGTACATTGAGCTAAAGTTCATAGACCATTTATGCCATTATCCTTTGTGTTATCTTTATTATCCCAAGACTTACTAAAATAATGCTGAAGAAACTATAACGATTAAGAAGGCTTTGATCTGCGGTGGCTGAACAAATCTATCGACTTAATTTCCTTAAACCAAAAGCAGTTGAAAATTTATACCTTGACAACAAAGTCAACTATTACATCAACTCGGAGTTACTTAGCTCCGATGCTAATAATTGGGCAGTTTTATCATTAGCCTTGAAGTCTCCAGCGCAATTCTTCCCCACGCCGTAAACTCACTCTGGCTTGATCATGGTTGTAATTCAATGAAAAACATTGCCATTTCCACGAGATATGTCCTCTTGAATTTCTGCGGAGAATACATCAATTTAAGTGTTAGGAGTTAGGGTTTTCTTTCAAAGTGGTTAGACGAAACCGATTTGTTGAAACACTCACTTCCACAATCGAACCGATATAACTACAGTTGTGTCATGCATGGCGTCAAATGTCACCTTACTCGTGGTAAGCAAATATGGGTCTTTGTTCAAAGGTTGATCAAGGGTGCAATCTAAGATTGAGGAGAAAAGAAAAGAAGACTCTTCGATATCACTGAGTGATGGTGAGAAGATAATGTATAGACTTAGTCTGTGGATGAGATAGCAGACAAAACCAATCATAGTGTTGATACTATATAATTATTCTATTTTTATTTGGGACTTAGCAAGGGTTTCACATATTCTCGAAGATCAGTTAGCTTAGCCTATCAAATACTTTCTGGGGATCTTCTGGCAACATTAAGATGAGACCTAATACTAGACAGGTAATTACACCCCTGTATAGAGACATAAACAAACTAATGACAAGATCATATGATGTATGCACTCCATACCAAATTTCCATGGAAAGATTTCAAGCGTATACCTAAATTTTGTTGATGATAAACACATGATATTTCACTAGAACATTAGAATTTCAATGGTCCTGCGATGATAAGGGAAAAAGAAAAACAAGAAGGCAAAAGATAAAGAGTCAGGTAGACTTATTTTGTGGATATTTATATTAGTTTAGGCTGTTAAACCATTAAAACTTCTTTTGGTGCCCTATGTTACGGTCCGTGATTCTTTTTTACTCATCAACTCTTGTGAGAAAAGCTTGGGATTATCAAGTGAAGAGGTAGTGATTTGGATGGGATAAATATAATAAGTCTGTGGGAGTAGCATCATGACAGTTGGTGCTAAGAGTTCTAGGATAAAGGAATTATATTACTTAGGAGCTCTAAATGCGAGATTGGCCTCTTGTGCACAAATTGGTTGAGAGTTGATGCCGCTTTCCTGATGAGGCCATGGTAGGCCAAAACAAGTTGTTGAGCTTAAGTGATCTGTTGTCTCGCTCAATTGAGTAAACGCTCAAACTTAATTGAGTGTGGTACGATCTCATGAAAGGAAGCTAGTTGTCATATTGTTCTTTGGAACAACTATGAAAGGAAGGTTGGCCTAGTGTATTCCGCTTGCTAGGCATCGCACGAGTTATTCCGCAGCCAAGGAACTGTCAACCCATGACAAATGGCATTGGAGCAGGATCCCTCTAATAGGCAGGTGATTCAGGTGGAACCTATGGTCTTCTAGTCTTGTGAGGCGGAGAGTGATCATCGAGGCTAGGAGGGCTTGGACAATGTGTGGCTCTCATCTAACTTTTGGGATGGCATTGAGGGCACAAGAAAGAACCGAATTGCTCACTAATAGGATAACGTTTCTAGGTCAATTGGCGAATCTCAAGAGGAAGCTTGTTATCATGTTTCCAACAATGGGAGTACCCTTTGTTGGCTTGCGGAGATCAAGAGGAGCTTAGTAGGCGAAAGAAGTGCTGCTAAGGAATCACGATTGGCCAGGGATGCCACACTTATCAAGGAACATAAGTGATTGGAGATTCACAAATGGCTTTGATGGGGGAAAGCAACCATTGGATTGGGGTGGCCTATTGTTGGGCGAGCGTTGCCATCTATGTAATTCCTAGGAAGTGGCATCGATGGTTAAGGGAACATGGGGAAGTGACAAAACTGTCCACAACAAGGGCATTGAGGAATTAAGTAGGGGAGAATGTCATGGTCCGTGATTCTCTTGTACTTATGGACCCTTGTGAGTGGAGCTTGGGGTTATTGAGTGAAAAGTGAGTGATGTAGAGGGAATAGATACAACTAGCCCGTGAGAGTAGCATCAAGATGATTTATGTTAAGAGTTCTAGGATAGAAGGATTATATTATTTAGGAACTCTAAAAGCAGGGTTAGTTTCTTATGCACAAACTAGTCGGGAGCTAATTTCATCTCCTGATGAAGCTATAGTGGGTCGAAACCAGTTGTCAAGCCTAAAGTGATCTACTGTCTCGCTCAATGAACTAGACACCCAAGCAGCCGAACGTGGTACTATCTTGTTAAAGAAAGCTATTTGCCATATTGTTTTTTTGAAACAACTATAAAAGGAAGGCTAATCTTGTGTATTCCACTCGCTAGAAGCAACACGAGTTATTCCGAAGTCAAGGAACTATGGACCCGTGACACTTGCATCGGAAGTTTAGGTGGTGTTGGACTTTTACTAATAATGATTAGTGGTGGAAACTTTGGTTCTCTTCTGTAAGCACGTACACACTGCCAAATCGTGCAATGAATAAAGTCATCTTCCTTCACTTCCTTGTCCCCCACCCACCCCCTGTCTCTCTCTCTCCGGCATTTTAAAGAGACCAGCTCTCTCATTCCTCACTTCTCTTGTATAAAATGACCACAAATGTTCAGTTCAGCCACCAAAAAGCACGAAGTCCATGGTGTAATTCTGAGTATAGGTATCTTAACCGACATCAAGAAACCCTTGCCGATCACTCATGATACCCTGCATGATAAACTAGAAGAGCCATCTCCTATCCCTCTAGGCCGGCAAAAGTTCCCTGATCTCAAGGTATAGCACCATTCCCTAGCCCATTACAAGTTGTTTCTTTGCTACTTCCTGCTCCACGTTTCTTATTATGTCTACTTTTACGATAGAAAAATTGGAAAAAAATTTCAGGAAAGTTCTAAACCTTTTAATTGTGTCAATTCAATTCTAAACTTATTGACTTGATGCTAATTTAGTCATAAATCTTATAATCGCTGAATTTAATCATCAACTTTTTGAACTAGTACTAATTTAGTCCTAAACCTTTTAACTTTGTGTCAATTCAGTTCTTCTAGCTAATTTTGGCTAAATATTATTGATATAGATGTTGGCTAGCTTATGTGGCACCTCTAGCACTAACATAGACAATTTTTAATAATATTTTTATTATTTTTGTATTTTTATTTTTATTTTTATTTCTCTCCTTCCTTTCTTCTTCCCTTAGGGTTGCTGGCCACTAGCCATGGCCGGGGCAACTGGCCTTGCTTGGCCATCGTGTGGCAGAGCCCTAGTGATAGTCAACCTTGCTAGGCCAAATCTGGCAAGAGGAGCCCTTGTCGAGGCTCGACCTCGCCATGGCCAGACAAGGCCAACTTGCTTGGCCATCGCTTGTGGTTAGGTGGTCAACCACCGCCTAAGGGAAGAAGAAAGGAAAGAGAATAAAGAAAAAATAATAATAATGAAAAAATTATTAAAGTATTATTAAAATTGTTAATGTTAGCACTAGCGATATCACATAAGCTATATGATGTTCACGTTAGTAATATTAAGTCAAAATTAGCCAAAAGGACTAAATTGGCGCTATTTTAAAATGTTTGGGAGTAAATTTGCATTGTTAAAAACTTTAGAACTGAATTAACACTATTAAAATGTTCATGAATAAATTGGGTACTAATGCAATATGTTCATGATTTTTTTTGACACTTTTCCCTAGAAAAATCTGTTACAACATCACCATTTGATCATGATATAGACATAAAGATTCAATTATCAAAACTACTCCATCCCCCACATGCCCGAGTTGAAAATCTCTCTTGATGGACGTAGACCCCACGTAAGATCATTATTTGATCAATGTTTTTGATACGTGGGTTGTCAATGGATATTTCCGTCTTCATAAATGTACTAGTAATCTTTCTACAATTCTATTGGATATACATGAGTCAATCGCTTTCTTTGGGTGTGCACATGCAAGACAGGTGAGATTGATCACACAAAGGCTAGAGAGAATATGAGTTCCCGTGCCCGCGGCGGAGGAGCCGAACTCGACTTGGAGCTCAACCTTTCCCCTCCAACGGTAAACTCGATCACGGAATCTCCAACTGAATCCTTAAACACGTCACTGACTTCAAGCTCGTGCCTGTCGCTGGACTTGGACTCGGACAAGTTGTCATCACTCGCCTACTGTAGCAATAACAGCTCAGCAGTCGCCCCGATGGTGCTAGTGGGGTGTCACCGGTGCCTCATGTACGTGATGATCTCGAAGGAAGTATGCCTCAAATGCCCCAAATGCAAGAGCACTGATTTGCTCGATATCTTGCATGGTAAACCCAAGGCTGTGGATGACCCCAAGTTGGATAAAAAGGCTTCATGAACGTTCTCTTGACGCTCAGGAGAGGAGAGAAGAAGAAAAATCATATAAAAATACGTCTTGAATGCTGTTCTTAGTTACTTCTCAGTAGGAGTACGAATTATCTTCATACCGTCTTCTATGTTTTCTTTCTCTTCCCTTTGGTCAAACTGTACGCCCTGGGATCGATTGAACAAAAACAGAGAGCAAATGGGAGTATGTTTCCTCTAAATTAAAGCATCTCGTAGATATAGTTTCTTATTTTTCTTCTGTTCTTTTGGGCTCATTATACGATTGATCTTAAGGCCAAGTATTCCTTGATTTGTACATTAGGAAGCACTGTTTGTGTGAGTAGTGTCATTGGAGAAGGCAAGAAGCCTTGTTGGCTGATATTAACTATTCTAATATGCAATAATTTGAGGTCATCCTACCATCTTGATTAATCAAGTTACCATCTCACCATGCATCAGTATATAGACGGCATTGTAATTCCTCAGTAGTCATATGATACTATGCTAATGGTTCTGAGACAACTCCCATCGTGATTGATCTTGATTTCGTTGGATTAATAAATCTATGGTGTCGGCTTGGTTTTTAGAGAACGAGGTTACGTATGTGTTTTACCCACATGTCCCACACAACTTCGATTTCCCACCTCATCAAGTGTCCATTACACATTCCTAAGCAATACAAGACACGATAAACATGAATCTTATGTCCAAGAAATCCAAATCGAGCTGAGGAAAAGAAACGTCGGGGGGAGAGAGAGAGAGGTGATAATTTTGTCGATGAAGCGTGAAACTGGAATAGTGGGGGCGATGGCTGTTGTCTCAATCATCACGCTCACGAGCAAATGATATGAGCGGTCCACGGAAAGCCTGCGTCGTGCGCTTGAGAGAATGATTAGGGCCTCTATTCTCAAATTGATGGGCCTGTCTCCCTATCCATTCGATTGAGAGAGAGATTGACCGCCCGAGGTGATATTAAAACAATTTTCACTCGCTAAACTTTCATTCGTTTCACAAAAATAACTTTTAAAAAATATCTTTCGGATTTTTCTGTTTATTCACGAAAAATGAATTAATCAAGAAAAACATTTTTATCAATGAAAAAAAGTCTTCTTAAATAGGGAAAATGTTTTCTACTGTTCAAGTTTAGGAAAACATTTTTCATTTCTTCTTTCATCTCACTTTCTTTCACCAAACACTTTTTTTTTTTTTTAAAATATTTTTTAATTATCCTTTTTCTTTTTCTTCTTCCTTGGCTAGTCGTGAGCTCGAGCCTCACTGAATCTGGTGAGGCTCGAGCAACAGGCTGGGGGAGGCTCGAGCCTTGCTTGAGGTTGCTAGGCTCAAGACTCGCCCAACTTGCTAGTTCTAGCAAGGCTTGAGCTCGACTTTGCTGAATTAGGTAAGGCTTGACCTTGCTAATATTTAGCAAACTAGAGCCTGCCAATTAAAGAAGAAAAAGAAAAGAAAAAAATTAAAAATTCAATCAAAAAACAAACAAAAATTATCAAAAGGATTGCATGGAGGAAGATTTTTCTTATTGAATCAAGAAGCATTTTTAATTCATTTTCAAGTTTCGCCGAATATCAAAAAATATTATAATTTTCTTAGAAATTGACTTCTTGAAAAAATTTTTTATAGAGATGTTATATTCTTCGCGAAACGAACAGAACTTACTATGTTTATATCTCCACTTCGTAGTTAAGGGACAGCCTGCATAATCATGTTAAAACGTGTGCTAATTCGCGTGACTACCTGACCAAACGAAATAATGATAAATGATTTGTTGGACAATACTCAACACAGTTACCACAAAAACTACAAATTCCAAAATCAAGAAATAATGACTATATGAATAGATAAAATTTCCTCGTTACATCGACCCGTCATTATATGGAATCAAGTGGTTAAATGTGAAACCCAACTACCTCGATTTGTCAATTTCACGGTCTTGACTTATTCGGGTGACGTCATTAATGTTGATTTTGAAGTGGTCTCTCTCAAATTCATTTTTTTCTTTGTTGTCTTATGGTCGACCGATGACTACAGAACCCCCTTAATCGCTTCGAACCTTGTCCGAACGAACTTGTGGAACGACTCCCCTTTTAGCTCCATCGATGAGGATTGGTTACGGGAAAGCAAAAGTAAAACGTGTACGAACTCTCATTAGAAATTTCTTGTTCTAATAAAAATCATTGCTGATTTGTTAATCAAATCGTCAACCTAACTTAACCACTACATTGGCTTATAGCTAGAGATGTTGACCATATACACTACAAATTATTGGAGAAATTCAAGAGCTTAGCGTCATTGATATTCAATTTGGCTTTTTAACTTCAATTTTATTTAGCCCTCGAAACCTTATAATGTAAGCAAATTATTAGTTATGATCCATTTGGTCATGCTAAAAAACTCAGTTGAGCATCATCAGAAAAAATTAAAGAATTTAATATAAAAAAAAAATGAAGTGAAAGAAAGAGAGGAGGCGGGGGGAGGAACAAGCCATCCCTCCACCCACGAGCTGGCAACCCTCGCCCGGGTTTCAACCGGGGAAGCCAGCCCTCAGATAGCCACCGAGCAACAGTAAGTCAACCCTTACACGGTATCAACAAACATTGCCGCGACAACAATGGAAGAGCACTTGCCGTGCCAACTGAGCAAGGGGTCCACAACCCCCCTTGCAACTCAGTAAATGATTCGTAGATTCCCATAGTAACCAAAAACCAAATTAACTAGAATGACTAAATCGATTCTACTTGAGGGTACAAGAATCAACATTTAAATAGAATTAAAGTTCCAAAACCAAATTAAATATCGACAGTGAGTAATGTATTAATTTTTTACATTGCCCGAACTATACTGCCATATGTTGATAACTGTGGTTAGTTTTCCAACTTCCCTTCTTCAGTTCCCTCTCGTCTTCCTCTGTCAATTCTCCCTTTCATTTTAATTGAATGTCTGTGTCAAAGATGTGATGTACAGATGCGATTTATTCAAGACAGGAGGAAGCTTCCATCTATTTGACCAACGCTCGTGGTTGCATATGCATGCTGCGAATAAATAACACGAAGGCAATAAAAAAGAACCGTGCCAAATAAGAGAATGACCTCGCTGATCCCTTAAGCAATCATGCACCCGAGTCAAGCAAACCCTAATATTTTAATTCCCCTCTTACTGTTAATTAAATTTGTCGGCCGGAGGGAGTAAATTCGACAATTTATGTGCACATCTTTGTGCAAAAAAAAAAAAAAAAAGAGAGGGGAGTTGGATGAAGTCTTGTTGTCTCTTAGCAATCGAATGACTTTGAGATAATTGCCAAAAAAGTCATAAACTTATTATATGGCAACCGACTTAGTCCTAAACATTCAATTGTGCTAATTTAATCTCAAAACTTTTAACGATTTACCAGTTTGGTCATAAACCTTTTGATTTATCAATTTAGTCCTAAATCTTTTAGAAACTCGTCAATTTTGTCTTAAACTCATTATTTGAAAAATTAGCTTAGAGGTCTACATTGACAAGTTTGCAAAATGCTTAGGACTAAGTTGGTAAATTATCAAAAAGTTTATAATTAAATTGACACGATTAAAAGGTTTAAGACTAAAATGGCTAATATAGAATGGGCCTAGGACTTTTTTGACAATTTTCCCAATGACTCCTCTCTAAATCCAATTGTCTTTTTGTAAAACTCTTGGAAAGCTTCTTTCTTTGGACAAAGCAAATATGGGCGTTGCTCGAATCTCCTTTCCACCATTCTAAATACCCACACAAATGGACACACATGCAGACCCAATGTGAGACTAAAGCCCCAACCTCGATAGTGTGGGCCCCTTGCACGCTTGCATAGGACCACACAATTGGACATGCCCACAACAACGATCTTTTGAACGAAAAAAGATTAAAAAAAAAAATTCATGATGGGCATACGATTAATTTATCGAAATTTAGGACCTCCCTACCTATTAATTAGACAATTAATTTTCTCTCGACGAGATACGAGAAAAGGAAAAAGACAAAAAGATAGAACCAAAAAAACCAAACCCATGAAGTTGCTCATCCGCCCTCCAAACGCTCGCATATCCCCAAAATGACGTATTGAATCCCGGCGATCGCGTGTCTTCTTTCTCATACGTGAAGGCACGGTAAAGTAATGGCGGTTAAATTGACTA
Source organism: Eucalyptus grandis (assembly GCF_016545825.1). Lineage (NCBI taxonomy): Eukaryota > Viridiplantae > Streptophyta > Magnoliopsida > Myrtales > Myrtaceae > Eucalyptus > Eucalyptus grandis. The sequence continues at coordinate 26,508,919 of NC_052622.1, read as the reverse complement.
TTATACCCTTTCTACTTTAATAATTAATTTTCACTTTCGCGGGTCCCGCTGCCACTCAAAGCCAAAACTCCAAAAAAGGAAAAGAAATGAATTACAATAAAGATTAAAACAGGGGGGAAAAGAAATAAGAGCCAAAAGAAAAAGTAATTGACGTATTCCTGTGGTGGACCGGTTGGGGGACCGGTCGTTAATAACCGCCAAGAGAGAAAATCCGAGGAAAGGAGATCCCTGGACATGGTCAATTTCTCTCGATTAATCATGATGATTATGTGATTAACTTAATGCCAATGATCATCAAGGAATTTCAAAGTTGAATCGGACATGTTCATGTTGTCCTTTGATGTAAATTGCAAATTATAAACTCAATTTCCAGCAGAATTAATAGATGAAGAATCAAGACTTACGTATAGCTTGTAACATCAATCCCTAGAAAGTAACTTCAAGGAAAAGGTTATACACTACCTTGCATTGCGATACATGCTAAATCGGAAATTGACATGTGATAAATTTGACAAAATGCAAGTTTGAAGAAGGGAAAGAGACATTAGCAGAGATGAGCGACTCTTGTCGGAAGGAGGAAATGGGAGCTAGGGGTTAAGGTTCTTAGTGAGTGAAGCTAACTTGGCGATGTCGACCAAACTTCGTCATTTGACTTGTTTTCTCTGCTAATGTGTTATTTATTAAGGAGTTAGTTTATTTTCTGAGGGCAAAGGATCTCGATTCATTGTTATTACAAGTCATTACTAGAAAGAAAACGTACTCAAGACACTTGAGCAGAAGAGAATGATGATCATTTCACAAGTACAATTTCACGGGACATAAATATATTACCATAATGCAAGCAAGTTTACCTCTAGATGCTCTAGTTATAGGTTTCAAATTTGAGGCTTAAGAGTGTGTCCGACCGGCGTAGCAAGGGAGAACGGGCATTTTATCCATGGGATTGACCAAAATCTCATGATTTCATCTCGAGTCCATTGGATTCGCGACCCGTATCCCTCCACGTAATTTATATATATGCATAAGAAATCAGAAGACGGGCATGCGTAGTTGGAAAATGATACTATATTCTTAGGTCCCTTACATAACAAAAGCGATAATAGAGCATAGTTTGTAATTATGTCGTTTCCTTTCGATAAGCAGCACAGTGAAGGAGAATGAAAGAGTATGAAATAATTATTATTTTTATTTTATAGAAAGTGAGCATGTTTCTCAAATCCCCTCGAATGTCTTATGTTTTTCCGGTTATCCCCAATGAGATGTAGCAGGTATTTTGAGCAAACTATGGGCAACTCCCCCTAGGACACTCTTTTGAAGGGCACTTCCATGGCACATACTCAACGGACGCTTTTAGGTTTTTACGATGCCTCGTCATAATTATATATAAATTTATAGTGAAATAATAATCTCATGACATTGCTAGTGCCTTTTAGTTGAGTAGAAAATAATTGTAAAAGGTTATAGTATGATATATCGGTGCACCTTGGAATTTTCCACTCTCATCCTACATTGACACCAAGTTCCTAGGAAACTTTCATGTGAAAAATTCTGTTGGTATGTTTTTATCGAGATATTGTTTGTACGTGCATTTTATTGTTACATGCCACGTCAGCAATTCACGATAAAAATTGGTTGAAAGAATCACATTGAAATTTCACACAACGTTTAAGGGTAAATCGGTAAAATTGAAAAATGGATTGGTATTTATATAATAAATTTTAAATCGATAGGACAGTTTTCCCTTTTTTTTACGGCAGGCCACGCTTTTCTTGGTATATTATAATTGTTTGGGTTTTTGCGTGAATGTAATCAGGCGTGCTTGTGAAAATCTCTAAAGCAAACAAGAAACAAGAAGGTCAAAGAGTTTGGTTTGCAGAGGTTAATGACAGATGGTTGGCTCATGGGCAAGATTTAAGCAGAGGGATTATAATTAAAGGGCCGCCGGGTTGGAATCGATGGAGTCGCCCTCAACCGACGCGTTCGAGGGTGGAGGGAGGAGGGGAGGACGGAAGGAAGGTTCGATCGATGGGAAGTTCCTTAAGAAGATCAACTTATGAGAGGATTCATGTGAAAATGTATTCAACATACATCATTACATACCATCTAGTATCCATTTTACTTGGCAATTGTGTACCAAAGACTCAATTCTTTCGAACTTCTTCAATGCTTCAACATGGGTTCTCATTAAGTATACGAGTCTACGGTGATTCTCCGGCTTTGAAAGTTCTGAGGCATCTCTACCAAAGACCTTAACCATTTGTATCTATTTAATGGTTTGAACCGGTTTTTGTTCATCCTCGTGAACAATCTCTATCTGAATTTGTGTAAAAGATACAGATGTACTAAGGGCATTGCTATGCTATGCTTTGTTTTGGAAGGAAGGGGGTGGGGGTATGGGAAAGGAAAGTGGCGGTGAGTGTGGAAGGTAGAGAACAATTTTTTTTTTTTTTTGGTAAAGTAATATTATTTGTATTTTTGGGTTTGAGATGGAACGGAGTTTGAGAAGTTCAACGTTGGCACTTCTCGTTTTTAACGTCAAAAGACCAAAAACGAAACAAAACAACCGTCTCCTAAGTGTTGATTGTCATGACCTTTACCGTTTTGAGCCGCTCCACGCATCTTCCGGATAATCAGATTTATAATATCACATGTGGAAAGGTTCATACTTATTGAACTCATAAAGTAAATATGATGCTCTAAGCTTTTGATATGGGGCAAATAATCCAAAAATTGAGATAAGGCATGAATTTTATATTCGTAGGATTAAAATATCCCCACCTTTCAAAAATTCAAAGAAATATATGAACTTTCACTTGGGAAATTAACGGCAATAATGTGTAGACTCATTAGCAAGGAGAAAAGATGTTTCTTGTGACTACAAAACGACGTCATCCGTGAGTCCTCTAAATCAAGGACTCGTTTGTTTTGGCCAAAAAGAGAGAAATGAGCAATCCCTCTTTTATAGTTTCATTTAGATTTTTCAAAATTTACCATAGAACGCATTAGCATTTACCTGTGGATAAGCACATTAGTAGTATCATAACTTTAGTACGATGCTTACTTTGGTGTTATAATTTTCCAAACGATCATTTAAATGTCATAATTTATAATTAAAAAAAAAACGATAACTGTAAGTTCTATCGATGATTTTCCTAATATGAAAATTCTATGTGGCATTAGTTTGATATTAAATTAGACAGAGTGGCTCACCCAAAATTAATGCTAGATAAGATTTTCTGGCATGATATCTTTGCTATAACTTGAGTGATATGTTTTGAAAAGTTATGACACTTAAATGATCGCTTGAAAAGTTATAGCATGAAGATGATCATAGGAAAGTTTTAATAGTTTAAGTATCCTTTTCCTTATTAACTTGATATTTCATATGAATTATATGAATGTCAGGATCATTGATGTTAATGTTTCGGAAATGGGAAAATGGAGAGAATAAATTTGAATGGAACATCTATAATTTTCCACAATTTTTGGGAGAAGAGAAGGAAGAGTAAAAATAAATAATGGGTATTTTCTGCTCTCATGGTGATTCCAAACATAGCATGGAAGAAACAAAATAACATTCTGACAAAATACAGAGAAATAATTGCATTACCCTCAAATTGGGTATTACATGGGATCCACTTAATGAAGAGTCAGGGTCAGACTCAATAATGTCTCCAAGAGTAAGAACAAGATCGACCTTTCAAACAGGTGAATTGGATGGGGTTTGAATTTGCGTCAAATTGAACATTGTCTTACTCAAATTAACTCATTTAATCCATTTTGATTAATTTATCATGCAATACAAATCTTGTGATCCATATACAACTTGACTCATATTACTAAAACACTTTTATATTTAAGTCAATCTAAGAAAGTCATACACAAATTGAAGTAAGAGAATTGAGTGAATGAGGAGGGCAAGAGAGAGTTAGAGCTGACTTAATCTACGTAAGTTGTGAACCCATTTATTACTAACCTATCTACTGCATATAAGTACTTCGTATAATAACCCACTCTATCAAATATAGGTTAAAAAATAGATCTATATCCCAATTTGAAAAGTCTAGTTTATAGACAACATCAAACATTATTTAAGTTGACGACACTACACATCCGTAACACCTTTGATTGCAAGAGTTAGATACCTAGGGTGCGTTTAGTAATCATTCTATTTCCAAGAACCATTTCTACTTAGAAATAATTTTTTTTTATCATACATTTGGTAGGTTTCTTAAATTTTTTTAATTTTTTCAACTTTTTTAATTTTTCAACTTTTTTATATTCTTTTATTATTTCTCTTTTTTTTTCTTTTTCATTTTCTCTTCTTCTTTCTTCTTCTTTATGGCTATGGTTGGTGATAGGCTAGGTAAGGTCCAGTGAGCTCGTCGAAGCCTCGCTAAACCGCTAGCTAGGCTCATTGGGCTAGGCAAGGTTAAGCCATACTGATGGCCAGGCGAAACTCTAGCAAGCTCGCTAGACCTCACCCAGCTGGTTGTGCAACTGCCAGCGGTGGCAGTGGCCAACAATGGCCAGTGACCGCCTAGGAGGAGGAAGAAGAAGAGAGATGGAGAAAAGAAGAAAAGAAAAGAGAAAAATAAGTTTGGCTTAATTCTGGAATTATTCTTGAAAACAAAAAAGTAACTTTTTTTTTACTTCTACAAATCTATCCCTAGGAACAAAAAATTTGTTAAACGAATTTATAGTTTCAAATATATTTCTCGGAACAAAAGAATAGAATAAGTTACTATTTAGCCAGTTAATTAACATGCCCTTAATTATACATGAATCTTTTTCTTAACTCCTTGTTTTTAAACGAATGAAATGATGTAATAAGATAAAAGAATGTAGAATGGATTATGAGAAAAATACAATATGAATTAATTTAAAAACAACTGTATTTGTTGACATAATGGAATTGCAATTTATCTTTGTACACTATGAATTTATAGTTTCGAGTTGCTACATCTACTAGCAAATTAGTCGAGTGTCTTTCTTTACCATGTTAAATTCAATTTCATACAAAAGTTACAAAATCCAAGATTTAGCTAATGATCCTTAACCCATAAATCCACTTGCCCTTCTTAATAACTTATTCTCGCTTCTCTTCATTGATTCCCACCTCCCCCATGTTAATGAAAAATTAATAATACCACAATTTTCATTCCCAATTTCCATTTTCATTCCGTTCCATTCTAATTAACCAAACGATTTCACGACTGAGAACTAAGCCTTTCTGATTCCGCCGGATTTATTCTCGATTACCCAACAAACATTAAGATTTCTACTCCTTCCAACCATCGCCGACGGTGGACGACACAGTGATGCCTCCGGCATTCAATCTTTTCACTATCAAGATAGTTACCACTTTTCATGAAATGTTCCCAATTCATGAATTTCACAAATGCAGCTCCTCCTCATCTAAGAACAATGAGGGGGATCGCCTGTCCTTACCAGCAAAAGCAACCACAAAACATCAATGCATCAAGGGTTGGGTCATCTTCCTCGTCAACTAGCCTCTTTAATGAAGTAGAGTCAAACAGGACCGGTTGGAGTAGTTTGGAATAATGATGAGCGTGATTGAAACAAACTCATTCGCACCCCTTGCGTTGTTCAACATCGATTTGTTTCCCCATTTATTAACTCCTTTGAAAACATAACTGATTGAGGAAGACAAGTTGCAGTGAGGCCCTCGTTTTTGGGCATGTTGTCCACTCAGCCCCAAGAGTCCACGTGAAACATTAATTCCTATAGCTATAGAAACTTTGTATTGAATCAAAAATGATCTCGTTGCAAGCATTATCTACTTCAACTTCAAAAGATCACGCAGTAGCCACTAGCAATAGGTAGCTAAGATTCGTTGACTTTCTCATATTCTATTCGAGGGATATATATCATGATATGCTGTTGATTGCACAAGGAAAAAGTGATCTTGATTAGCTAATTCCCCTCGAGAGAGATCCACAAATAAAGGGGTCAAGCTATTTTTTAATGAAATGCCAAAGGTCAAAGATTTGATGAGAGTGGTTTGCTATGAAAAACCGAACCTAGTTGAGCTCTAGGAGGTCAACGATACAGCTAACTCTTTCGTCTAATTTATGGGAAGCTTGAAATTCAGTGAGATGGGTTTTTTTATTGCCATCCATAGAGATCAAACTTAATATTTATTATGCAACTCTATATAGTTTTTTTTTTTTTCATTTTTGTACTTCTCTTCTGTATTTTGATAAACTCTAAGGGCGTTAAATGGGCTAGGCTTGTTTGCAACGTAAGCAAAAATAGTTAGGTGATCCTATTTAATGTGCGACATGATAAATAAAGTCGATCATATCTGAAGATAATTCATAGCTTGAACAATTTTTCGTGACCACCAAAACTGCCCACATCATTATCCTTGTATTAATGCTAGGGTCTCTAACACTATTAATTAATGGGCTAGGCTTGTTCGCAACGTAAGCAAAAATAGTTAGGTGATCCTATTTATTGTTCCTTGCGATGTTCCTTATCTCTAACACTATTAATTAATCATATTATAGAACGATCGTACATGTCATAAAATATGGAAAAGAATTGTGAGTTTGTTCCGCACATGAGCTTTGAGATTTCATATCCAAAGAATTCCAACTTACTCTTCCACCAATGACCGCATTGTATTATCTTTAATATCCCAAGACCTACTAAAATAACGCTGAAGAAACTATAACGATTAAGAAACAAAATCTACAGACTTACTTATTAAGTCGTAATCAGTTGAAAAACTATACCTTGACAACAATGTCAACTACTTCATGAACTCGGAGTTACTCAGTTTTGAAGCAATTAATTAGGCCGTCTATCATGAGCCTTGAAGTCTCCAACGCAATTCTTCCCAGGACTTTCTTGCTTGATCATGGTCGTATTCAATGAAAGACATTATCATTTCCATGACACATCTCCTCTTACCTTGAAAATTTCTATGGAGAATAGATCATGTCAGGTGTGAGGACTTAAGAGTTTTCTCTCATGGAGTGATTAGAAGAAACCAATTTGTCGAAATGCTCGCTTGCACACTTGAATCGATAGAACTACATTTGTGTCATGCATGACATCAAATGTTACTCAGCCCTTGATAAGCAAATATGTGGTCTCTTTTCATGGGTTGATCAAGGGTGAAATCTAAGATAGACGAGAAAAGAAAAAAAAAACTCTTTAATATCAATGAGAAAATTTAGATGGTGAGAAGATAATATATAGATTGAGTCTGTAGATGAGATAGTGGACAGAACCAATCATAGGGTTGATACTAAATAATTATTGTATTTTTTCGTAGGACCTAGCACGGGTTTCACGAACTCCCGAAAATCAATCAGCATAACCTATTAAATACTTGTCGGGGGAACTTCTGGTAAAATTAAGATGAGACCTAATACTTGACCTAAATTTTGCTGATGATGAACACATGATGTTTCACCCGAACATTAGAGTATAAATTGATCATGCGATGATGGGTGCGTTTGGGAACTATTTTTGGGGAAAGTCCTTGGGAAAATGCAAAGACCTTTGAGTTAAAGGTGTTTTCAAAATGCAACCGTGTTTGGTAAATTGTACTTTGAAAAACTCTTTGTGAAGTACTTTGAACAAGATAAAGGAAAAAGAAAACCAAGGCGGCGAAAGATAAAGAGTCAGGCAGGCAGACTTATTTCGTGGATATTTATATTAGTTTAGGCTGTTACACCATCAAAAGTTCTTTTGGTGTCGTGCATCGGAGTTTTGGGTGGTGTTGGACTTTTGCTATTAATGTTCAGTTGTGGAAACTTTGGCTCTCTTCTATCGGTGACACACACACCGCCCAACCATGCGATGAATAAAGCCACCTTCCTTCTCTCTCTCTCTCTCTCTCTCTCTCTCTCTCTCTCTCTCGTTTAAGCTTTTTAAAGGGAGCAGCTCTCTCGCTCCTCACTTCTCTTGTATAAAATGATCACAGATGTTCAGTTCGGCCACCAACACTGCGAAGTCCATGGTGTAATTTCGAGCATAGGCGGTCCATATTCCGGCCTCAACTTAACCGGCATCGTAAGACCCTCACCAATCGCTCGCAATGTTGAACTAGAAGAGCCATATCCTCTCCCTTTAGGCTGGCAAAAGTTCCTTGATCTCAAGGTATAGCACAACCCCTCAGCCCATTACAAGTCGTTTCTTTGCTACTTCCTGCTCCGGGTTTCCTATGAGGTCTACTTTTACTGGAGAAAATTGTGTTACACCATCACCATTTGATCGTGATATAGATATAGATATTCAATTATCATAACTAGTTCATCCCCACATGCCTGAGTTGAAAATTGTTCTCTTGATGGACGTAAACCCTACGCAAATTATTGTTTGATAAATATCTTTGATACTGGGTTGTCAATGGAGATTTCGGTTTTCATAATTGTATCAGTAATCTTTCTACAAGATTGTATTGGATATACATGAGTCAATCGCTTTCTTGGGGTATGTACATGCCAGACAGGAGAGATTTATTACACAAAGGCTAGAGAGGATATGAGTTGCCGTGCCGCCGGCAGTGGAGCCGAACTTGACTTGAAGCTCAACCTTTCCCCTCCAATGGTAAACCCTATCATGGAGTCTTCAACTGAGTCCTTAACCGTGTCGCCGTCTTCAAGCTCGTGCCTGTCGCTGGAGGTGAGCTCGGACGAGTTTTCATCACTCGCCTGCTCTAGCGATAACAGCCCAGCAGTCATGCCGATGATGCTAGTCGGGTGTCAGCGGTGCCTCATGTACGTGATGATCTCAGAGGAAGGATACATCGAATGCCCCAAGTGCAAGAGCACTGTTTTGCTCGATATCTTGCATGGTAAACCAAAGGTTCTGGATTACCCCAAGTTCGATAAAAAGGCATCTTGAAGGTTCACATGACGCTAAGGAGAGAAAAGAAGAAGCAAAATCATACAAAAACACGTCTTGAATGACGTTCTTAGTTACTTCTTAGTAGGAGTATGAATGGTCTTCATACTATCTTCTATGTTCTCTCTCTTCCCTTTGGATAAACGGTACACCCTGGGATCGATTGATAAAAAACAGAGAGCAAATGGGAGTATGCTTCCTCTGAATAAAACCATATTTTATATATATTTTCTTATTTTTCTTCTGTTCTTTTGGGATTATCATAAGATTGATCATAAGGCTAAATATTCCTTGATTTTTTGCTTACCAATTTTTATTGGGAAGTGCTGTTTGTGTGAGTAGTGTCGTTAGAGAAGGCAAGAAGCCTTGTTGCTGGCATCAACTATTCTAAATATGCAAGAATTTGACGTCAGGCTACCATCTTGATTAATCAAGTTGCTAACCCACAACGCATCAATCAGTATATACTCTCATAATTCCTTGGTAGTCAGGGGATATTGTGCTACTGTTTCCGAGACAAGATTTTGGTTTGTTGAATTAATAAATCTATGGTTGTCGGGCTTGAATTTTAGAGAACAAGCTTATTTGTGCGGTTTATACATATATGTCACATACAAGTTCAATCTCCATCTTTTCAAGTGCTTGCGACACAATGCTAACCATTGTAAGATACGATGCACATGAATCCCATGTAGACAGATCCAAATCAAGCTGAGGAAAAGAAACGTTGGAGAGAGAGAGAGAGAGAGAGAGAGAGAGAGGGAGAGAGGGTGATCATTTAGAGGCGTGATCAACGAGGTTGCTTGTGGATGAAGCGTGAAACTGGAATTGTGGGGTGAGTGCTGTTTTCTCAATCATCACGGTCACGAGCAAATGATATGACCGGCCCACGGGAAGCCTGCCTCGTGCACTTGAGAGAATGATTGGGGCCTCGTCCTCAAATTGATGGGCCTATCTCCCTATTCATTCACTCGAAAGCAAGAGAGAGGGCTTGACCGCCCGGAGTGATATTTATTTTATTTTTTTTACTCACTTAGCTCCGCTAAATAAGGAACACCCGTGCTAATTCGCGTCAGAAATTGCCATCGTTCTCCACATTATTGCTTGCCAACGACAGGGCTCGCTCATCGTTGCCTCCAGCTTTGTGCAAGCTTCTTTGACCTAACTTTGCATTTGCCCGCGTGGTTGTTCGCGCCGTGCGTTCTGTTGTTCTTTTCTCCCGACCAGTTATTGAGCTCCCAAAATATGCAAGTGCTGTCTCGATGGACAAACCCTACTGGATGTCGTCACCTCCTCGATCGACCCGACGGTGGAAGAAGGTGCCCACTTTGCATTCAAGAATATGGAGTAGCTTCTAAAAACAATAACGGAGGATGTAGAGGAGCCTTAGCTTCGACGATGGCGGTGTGGCATGAGTGTATCTTCGAAGAAATTATCTCTAGAGTTTCAAGCATTCAATTGTGGTTTCCAAAGAGGAGACGAAAACAGGAGGATGAAAAAAAGAGACTAGAAACCTTCTTCGAAGCTTTGTTTCTTCGGATTTGGTCCACGCCGCGTTCTTAATTCCCTCGTCTCTTAATCATTAAACGAAGTCATCGCGCCAGCAATCACGGTTTGCACGAGGGACGATGGGCCCCACTTTAACAACCTTTGTACACCACTGGAAGATTCCTAATGCTACAGCATATTGCCGTTCCATTTGCCGATTTTATTTAATTCCGCCTTGTCAAATGCAACACAGCGCTGTAAATATAATTTTTTTTTTAAAAAAAATACCACATTAGAAAATGTTTCGCAGCGTCTAGTGCTCAATTACACTAAAGTATCTATAACGTCCCATGGTACATTATTGTACCATATAGAATTCAACGTTATTTGGGGACGCATGATAACAATTATGTTTCTTTATCTTTTTTATTTTTTTGTTCTTGAAAACAGGTTCGAAATAGAAATCTATTTGATAACACAATTTTATTTTTCTATTTCAAAAATAAACTTTTAGTCAGAAATAAGCGTGGAACATAAATAAAAAATTAAACTTTTTTACTAATTTATTTTTTGAACAAAATGAAAAATAAAAACTTTCTCATCACTTACCCTCTCTACTAATGGCCTGCCCACCACTCTCCATCCACCTCCCGCCATCCGTCACCAGTCACGTTGCCCGCCTACCACCACCTACTTGAGAAAGAGAAATTTCGTATCGTTATTTATCATATTTTTACTCCAAGAAAAGAAATTTTGTATCGTTATTAAATACGTATTTTTACTTAGAAATTTGTTTAGGGAATAGAAATTATAAAATTAATTTTTGGCCAGAAATTGATTTTTGAAACAGAATAGTTATTAGTCATGCCCTTAATCTCTGAGTATTGTAGTCTAGGTATCCCGCTTTCAAGTCCACCTTATATTACTATAAATGTATTGCAACTATGAGTTTGCTAAAAGCTGTATTCATAGTACTTTTAATTCATGCTTTAAAGCTGAGTCATCTCGAATCTTGGAGGGATGGCTAGCCAAAAGCTATTGCAATGCTGATTCAGAATGCTCGCTGAATTAATTTATGAGAATTACGTCGTCCCTTTTTAAAAAGATAAGTCATTGTGGAGAAATTATACTAACCATTTTCTTCACGCATCAAATCGCAAAACGTAGCAGGGGAATGCTCCTAAGCGATTTAAGCTCATGTAGATTGGCTTCTCATGTTGGGTGATGGTTGAATTGAGGGCCATCCAAGCTTCTGTCTCGAAAGGTGACTTATAGTAAATAGCCGTTACTAGCGCGGGGAAAGAAGAGAAAATAACACAGCTAGCTCAGAGAACAAATTACAGGTCGCCGGTGCCGCCGCCTAGCGTGGTGGTGAACAGGGTGGTGAAGGAGGAGGATGCATCTCTGATAGAGGCCCGCATGAGGGGAGGCAGGGAGGATAGTCGGTTGACAGTGGTGGTGACGATACTAAGGAGGTCGAGGAGCAGGGAGATGCTGAAGAGGGCAAAGCTAGGGTTTAGGGTGAGTAACAGATGTGTTGAAGTATGATCCATACTCCTCATTAACAAGATGGCATGACACTCTAGCTCCATGTCCTTAGTCTCGATTTTTCTTTTTTGCTTTTCCTCTCTAAATCTTTGTGATTGTGTGTCAAATCATGACAAGATAGTGTACCTAATTTCACTTAAACGGGTTTCAATTTGATTTCGGGTTTATAATCTAAACCGAACAACGAACATTTCAATACCCATTTGTTTAACTATTACCCTTACATGAAGAAGACCCAGCCCAAAAAGACCCAAAATTTGGGGTTGTGACGAGTCGGTCCGGGCATTCTTAACACATGCAGTTATGCAGACACATAAATATATACAATTCAGTTTTGATGGTTTTTGCTTGGTTATTATTTTCTAAATTACTCTAATTTATATCCAATTACTTAATTATTAAGAGTGTGATAAGCGATGTAGATGACATATGAAATCTTTTCTTAATTGCTTAAGACATAGTTCTAGAACATTGTCTGCTTAAGACCCAAGAAAATTCCGAACACGAATGTTTGTTTCTTCGAAACTAGGCGGTGCTGCCAAATTGCCTGATCTTGACTCTTGAGAAAACCTTCTTCGAAGCTTGCTTCTTTGATTCGGTCCAAGTCGCTTTCACACTTTCCTCGTCTCTTATATATTAAGAAAAAAAAAGGTGGAAAATCAAGAAATTGACTACGTGACCAAACGAAATAAAGGAGATAATGAATATATAAATAAACAAAATTTCCACGTCACATCGACCCCGCCATTATATGGAATCAAGTGGTTGAACGTGAACTTCAACCACCTTAATTTATCAATTTCAATGTCTTGACCTATTCGGGTGACGTCATCAATGTTGATTTTGATTGGGTCTTTCTTAAATTCATATTTTTCTTTTCTGTTGTCTTGTGGTTGACAGATGACTAGAGAGCCACCTTAATCGCTTCGAACTATGTTCCAACGAACTCGTGGAGGAACCTCCCTTTTTGCTCAGTCGATGAGGATTGGTTACGGGAAAGGAGAAAGTAAAACGTGGACGAACTCTCATTAGAAATTTCTTTCTTTAAGAGAAATCATTGTCGATTGGTGGATCAAATTGTCGACCTAACCCAACCACTACATCGGTTTATACCCAGAGACGTTGACCATATAGACTACTACGGGGAAATTCAAGAGCTTAGCATCCTCGACATTCAATTTGGTTTTTGAACTTCAATTTTAGTTAGCCCTTGAAATCTCATGATGTAAGCAAATAATTAGTTATGATCCATTTGGTCCTATTCGAAAACTTAGTTGAGCACCATCAGAAAAAATGAAGAGAAAGAAAGAGAGGAGGCGGGGAGAGGAAGAAGCCGTCCCTTCTTCATCCACTGGCCGGCAAACCTTGCCAATCTTGGCGAGGGGAGCCGGCCCTTAGATAGCCATCGAGCAATTGTAAGTCAACCCTCGCATGGTATTGGCGAACATTGGCACAACAACAGGAGAGCGCTTACCTCGCCCAATTCGGCAAAGGGGTCTAGAACTCCCGCATTGAAACCTTGGCAACCGATGCACAAAGTCCTATCGGCAAATGAGGATTCAAGAACCAAATTGATTAGAATGACTAAATTGATCGAGGGTACAAGAACCAAAATTTAAATAAAATTAAAGTTCATAAATCAAATTAAATATTAATTGAGAGTAAATGTATTAATTTTTCACGTTGCCCTAACTATATTGCAATATGTTGATAACTGTGATTAGTATTCTAATTTCCCTTTTTCATTTCCATCTCGTTTTACTTGGTCAATTCTTTTTTCTTTTTTCTTTTTTTCTATTGAATGTCTGTGTCAAAGATGTGATGTATAGATGTGATTTATTTGAGACAGGAGGAAGCTTCCGTAGATCTGACCAATGCTCGTGGTTGCGACTTGCATACGCATGCAGCAAACGAATTGCACGAAGGCAATAAAAAAGAACCGTGACAAATAAGATGATGACCTTGCTGACCCTTTGAGCAATCATCCAACCTTGTCGAGCAAATCCTAATATTCTAATTCTAGTCTTACTATTAGTTAAATTGGCCGGTTGGAGTGAGTAAATTCGACAATTATTGTGCAATACCGTGCAAAATAAGAGGAATCAAACGAAGTCAAACGACTTTAGAATTATTGTCAAAAAATTTATAGACCTATTATTTGGATAATTATCTGCAAGGACTAAATTTGCAAGTTTTCGAAAAGTTTATGATTAAATTGACAAATTATAAAAAATTCAATGATGACGTCCGATTAATTTATCGAAATTTAGGCAATTTGAAACTCCCCTTCCTATTAATTAGATGATTAATTTTCTCTCGATGACATACGAGAAAAAAAACAGACAAATACATAGAACTAAAAAAAAACCCTGAAGTTGCTCAGCTGCCCGCCAAATCGAAAGTCGATGTCCCCAAAATGACGTATTGAATCACAGTCATCGCGTGTCTTCTTTCGTCTCCGTGAAGGCACGGTAAGGTAATTGCGGTTGAATTGACTATTATACCCTTACTCCACTTTAATAATTAATTTTTTGACTTTCGCGGGTCCCACTCCCACCCAAAGCGAAAAGTCCCAAAAAAAAAAAAAAAAAAAAAAAGGGCAATTTCAATAAAGATTAAAAGAGGGGAAAAAGAAAAGAAATTAGAGCCAAAAGAAAAAGTAATTGACGCATTCCTACGGTGGACCGGTTGGGGAACCGGTCGTTAATAACCGCCAAGAGAGAAAATCCGAGGAAAGGAGATCCTTGGACACGGTCAATTTCTCTCAATAAATCATGATGATTATGTGATTAACTTAATGCCAATGATCATGAGGTAATTTTCAAAGTCGAATTGGACATGTTTACGTTGTCCTTTGATGTAAATTGCAAATTATAAACTTGATTTCCCGACAGGATTAATGGATGAAGAACCGAGACTAGATTAATAGATGAAGAATTGAGACTTACTTATTGCTCATAATGTCAATACCTAAAATGTAACTTTCAAGGAAAATATTATACTCTGCCTTGCATTGCGATGCTAAAACGAAAATTGACAAATGATAAGTTCAACAAAATGCAAGTTTGGAGAAGGGAAAAAAGACATTAGCAAATATGAGCGAACCATGTCGGAAGGAGGAAACGGGAGCTAGGGGTTAAGTTTTTTAGTGAGCGAAGCTAACTTGGTGACGTTGACTAAACTCAATCCTCTAACTCGTTTTCTTTGTTAATGTGTCATTTATTAAGGAGTTAGTTTATCTTCCAAGGGTAAAGGATCTCGATCCATTGTTATTGCAAGTCATGACTAGAAGAAAGAAAGGATACTCGAGACACTTGAGGAGAAGAGAATGATGACCCCTTCATGAGTACAATTTCATTTGACAAATTTATTACCAAAGTGCAAGCAAGTTAACATCTACATGCACTTGTTGTGGGTTTCCAATTTGAGGCCTAAAAGTATGCTCAATTGGTCTAGCGAGGGAGAACGGGCATTCTATCCATGAGATCGACAAAAAAATCTTGTGTTTTTATTTTAAGATCATTGAAGTTGCATCATGTGTCTCTCCATCTAACTTATATGTATGCATAAGAAATGAGAAGACGGGCATGCATAATTGGAAAATGATATTATACCCTTAGATCCCTTACATAACAAGAGCGATAATAGAGCATAGTTTGTAATTATGTCGTTTCCGTCGGATAAGTAGCCTAAAGCACGGTTTTGTCATTATGGTCAGACAATCACACGTCGAAGTCGAACCACGCAGACAAGTGGCATCATCATGGTCACGTGCCGAATTGACGAGGATGCCCCCTGTTCGGACCGGAAACGGCCCAACTGCTCTTCCGGCCCTGCCCGGAAAAGCAAGAATCCCAGGAAATGCCTTCCCCTGTGCTCTCTCTCTCTCTCTCTCTCTGCTCGCTGAATTGCGTGTTAAACTACAACCGAAGCGTCCTCCCCAAGAAAACGCGACCCCTCCTTCCATTTTTTTGGCACTTTATTCAGCGTCTCTCTCTCTCTCTCTCTCTCTCTGTATATTTATATAGATGCGAATGAACCTTGAGCGAGGACTAGTCTTCTGCAGAATAAACAAAGCCGTCCTCCCCTGGTTGACGAACTCCCCGCTTCTTCTTAAATCTTTCTCGTTTTCCTCGCGACGCGGTCCACATCCTCCTCCTCTGCATTCCCAATCTCTTCCGTGCAAGAGAGGTCCTCCTCCCCTTCAAAGCCTTAAACTCTGGTCGCGTCCGGAGACGCCCCAACCCGACTCCGTCATCAACTTCCTGTTTTTGCAAGCAAGACAAGTTCCTGAATCCAACTCCGCTTGAATCTGCCGTGCGGCTTCTTCTTTTTCGTCTTCTGGAGAGGCGGCAGGAATAAGAATTTCTGGAGATACTGAGTGCTGCTGGGTCGCTGGTAATTGTTCTTTCTTCTTCGTGTGCTCTGCTCTCTTCTAGACGAACTTAGCATAGTTTTCTGCAGAATTCCATTTCCTTTATACAAAGTATTGGTGACCCGGAAATCTTTTCTTGACTCCCTTTCGACAGTGAGATAAAGAAAAAGATTTCGACCAAAGGGTGTCTGGTCTGACCGAAGAAGATGATGGAAGATTTCATCACGCGATCCCTCCTGTAAGTCGTGAATCCACCTGTTTTTTCGAATGCCCGGTTCTTTTTTCGTTTCTTCTTTTGTGTTGGACGATCACGAATCTTTGGTTCGAAGATTGCAATATCAATCAATCTCCCTGAATCCCGTTTTCGCTGGTTTCGGCAGGATGATCCTGGGGTACGCTTACCCAGCATTTCAGTGCTTCAAGACGATGGAGAAAAGCAGAGCCCACAGCGACGAACTCCGCTTCTGGTGTCAATACTGGTAATTCCCAGAAACGCCTCTTCGTACTTTACGTGGTGTAGTTACGGCGTATTGGATTGGATCGGATTATTTTACTCCTATCAAGAAATTCAGCTACTTTTTTGAATTCGGTCTGCGCCGGCCTAATTTTTGGCAAACCTGGTCATCTATGGTCAATTAGCTCAACCTACCTATAGATCTGTTGTAGTTATTACTCTGGATAATAATCGTACATGGCCTGTCTAAACGAATTTCAGCTATTGGGGTTAGGGAGTAGCTAAATAAACTTTTGAACATTGGTTCCGTTTTTGTCGACTGCTGATCATGTTTGCTGTATATGCAGGATAATTATGGCAATCCTGACGATATTGGAGAGAATTGCGGATGCGGTAATCTCCTGGTAAGCAAATTCTGCTTCTGCTCCACGTTCTCTCTGTTCTAGGATGCAACGATTCTGTTCCTTAATGTCTGAGTGATTGATCCCTTAGGGTGCCGATGTATGGCGAGCTCAAGCTGGCGTTTATCATCTACTTGTGGTATCCGAAAACTAAGGTAACTGAACCGAATGGGATTTTATGGGTCTTGTTCGCATCCGGCGTGGGGTTCATAGTTTACATGGCAATCTATTCTTGCAGGGAAGTGGCTACATCTACGAAAGGCTGCTGCGCCCATTCGTGACGGACCATGAGACGGACTTTGAGACGAGGTTGACACAGTGGCGAGACAAAGCCTGGGATTTGGCCTTCTTCTATTATCAGAACTGCTCGGAATTGGGTAAGCAGTCATTCTTCCAAGTCCTCGAGTACATGGCTGGTCAGTCTAGCAAGAAGACACAATCCATCACCAAGGTGAGACTTTACTCTTCATCATTTGCCTGTTGTCTGCTTATAGCTCTAACTTGCTCGTGCTGGTATTTGATTTGATGCAATGGCATCAACAAAGTAATAGGCAGTTTCATGCTTGATATAAGTTCATCGAGTAGAATTTACATTCACAAAGCGTGAAATCGATAAGGGCATATCAGTTGTTTCGAGTAGAGAGTGAGATTGTGAATATAACAACGAGAACGCATTGTGATTTTCCAAAGTCCCATTGCACATCCCTCTCACATATGCCACTATTTCGAATCTCCTATGGATAAGTCATGTAACTATGACAGCAACATCCAGATCATAGCGCACTTAATCCAGATTGCCTATCATGTCTTAAACTCAACCTTTTTGCAGAAGAGCAAGAAGAATCCACTCCCACCACCAAACGAAACCCCCACTTTCTACAAACCAGGGAAGACCAAGAGGCATGAGTACTAGGCACCCAGATCAAACTCAAGTGCAGTGCAACGCCAGAACGGAGTACATGCACATTATTGATGACAACATGCCAGAAGAACCAGGATCTCATCTCGGCAGCAAGCTCTCATCTTCATTATAGGCGCTGAGAGACATGCCTTTGAAGAATACAAATCACTGTACAAAACCACAATCTGAAACACCCTTTTTTCGTTTTCCATAGTGTAAAATTATTGGATGTAGTTCCTCCATTGGTGTGAGATTCTTTTGTGTATTTTTCAATGCTTGTATCAAGTGAAATACTACAGTTTGAATTTTTAGTCACCAAGATAGATTTTAAAGACAATGGATTCGATCAGTGAGACATTCTGGGCTAGTCGAAGCAACCTAATTTGCTCAACTTCTATTTTCCTTAAATTCAAGCTTGAAGTCAAGTTCATGCCTTTTCATGCCCTTTATTCTACATAAAATAGTGACTCGACACACAAACTGAGACATGAATTCAAGATTGCCATACTGCAAAAAGGATCTACGCTAATGTGAGACATCACCACATCCTTTTTAATGGTAACCACCGGAGAAAACATGCAATTATCATCTAGATATTTCTCCTCCAAAATGAGATGAAATAGAGGTGTTTTAAGAATTTCAAGAGCAAATACTATCGAGTGACAAAGTTCCTATCGTGTAAACTAGGAGAATTAAAGCCGTAGCTATTTGCTAAACCAATTTCAGGTTCTTCCAGAAAAATGACACGTGAACTAAAAATTTCTGTGCTGGGCATAAGCAAGAATAAACAGGCAAGCAACTGGGAACAATTCAGAATAATCATATAATTCTCAATGGATATGATCTCACAAAGTGGCACCTTTAAAGATCGAATAACTACTGCACAAATAATGCTGGAAGACCAACTAATAAATCTGCACAAAATCAACTAGCACTCCTGTGATGACCCTTTCTTCATATATTTTCCTCCTAAACATTACATGAAATAAGAGGCCCACATCCCAAAAGGTTTGGACTACTTTTTACAGGTTAGTGGAATCTCTACACCCAAAATCCAAACCATCAACGCCACAAGGTTTCATGCTCCAATATAACTTACACCATTCCAAACTCATTGCTATATGGGACGTGGATAGGACATACAGCTCGCTGGAATAATAGTGGGATAGCTTAAACAGGACAATCTGCTTTTCCAAGGAGTTTTTAGTATTCAGAGTGAAAAAAAGGAGACAACAGAGCATTGTGTTGGTATATCTAACATTTGTTGGTCCACTACAGTGAAAGATTGACACTAAGTTCTCTGTACTATATTCACTACTTCCTCCAGCCCAGCCCACAAATAGGAGGCAGGGAGAGGGGGGGGTGGAGAGAGAGAGAGAGAGAGAGAGAGTTTGCCATGAACTAATGCAGACTCATGAGAGACAGACTTTGCCGTGAACTAATGCAGATTTTATCCCAGGCAATGTGTTCCTATTCACAAGAATAGAAGTTAGAATTGGTTAAATGATCAGTTCAATTACAAGAGTAGCGAAGATGTTTCTGATTTGAATAAATGTCAATCAATCAAGCATAGAACTTCAGCAACTGTTTGGATGTGAGTCAAGATCAGAGAACAAACTACAAGAACTCTACCAAAGATGTGGGAGTACTAGCTGTTAATGGGTCAAATAAAGACATCATCAAACATGTAAGCTTTGCCTGTTGTTGCTCTCTCATGAAAGATTGTCTCTCCTCTCCTGGCAGCTTTTACTCATAGCTAATGGCTACAGCCAGTCACTGTGACAATTTCCATCCATAATCAATAGTCTAAACAAGAACTATAAAGTCGAATGACACATGTTCTGAGCTTAGTGAATAGGCACCATTTACCATTCACATGTTGGGCCGCAGAAGAGCCTCTGCCACTTCCGTCCAGTTTCTTTCAGTCACAAGAGTCAGAAGCAATCAACTCCTAACTCAGCTAATCACTACGAAAATGAAGATATGCGACATAACACAACACCAAGCACCCGATACACCCATCTCAAATACAAGCACTGTGGCATTGTAACTCGCATTTCAAGAAAGAAGTGATTAGCGCACCCTACAGCAAATCAGATTTTTCTCACCATGTAGACCAAAAACAGAATCACGGGCACATAATGTTTTGAAAGAATTTTCAGCTGCAAGAATCGCAACATCCTCTATATATTCAATTAAGCTTCACAATTTGTACACCACAAGGGAGATGAGGACAGGGGCAACGATGAGTTACAACAAATGTCCAGTCTTTTTTGAAACTGTTCTTCGCTGGTCTTTAACAATACTGGGAGAGGGAAACAAACCCCCTTCTCGACACAGCATTGGTGCCTAGGTTTGATCCTATTCTCTAAGCTAAACGAGAAATAATGCGGGAACTCCTTCAACTCCTTCAAGTCCCTGCCCATCTCCACCACGAAGTAATTGAACTTAGGCTCCAAATTCTCCTTTATACTGTAACAGAACAACTGCGGGAACCGCCTGAACATCACGATCGCGTCCCGATGCGAGAACCCGACATTCTTGAAGTACTCGATCCGAGGGACAAACTTATCCTCGACGCTACAGGAGAGGAGAGAAGTATACTTGTTTACCTCGGCGATGCCAATGCTCTGGAGGAAATAGAGGGTGGGACGGAGCCGGTGCTTGACGCTGCAGACGAGCAGCCGGGGCCGCCGGTTGACGACCCTCCGGAGGTCGGAGCCGTTCACCTTCGCCTCGCGGAGGAGGAAGGTGAGGACGGGGAGGACGTCGGAGACCCGGGAGGTGAGGACCTCGGGGCACATGCCCACGATGCGGCGGAGGTCGACGGCGGTGAAGCCCATGGAGGAGAGGAAGTGGACGGTGGACTTGAGGTCGGGGAGGGGGGCGGCGGCGACGGCGGGGTGGCGGCCGACGAGGGAGAAGAAGTCGATGCCGAAGGAGTCGAGGAAGAGCATCTTCTCCTCGAATTCGGCGTGGGAGGGGAGTTGGGTAGGAGGAGGGGGAGGAGGGGGGGGGAGGAATGGACTACGGTGGTCTTGGGGGTTTGGGAGGGAGGGAGATGGTGGCGGCGGCGGCGGCGGCGGCGGAGGAGGAGGATTTGGAGGAGACGGCGGCGGCGGCGGGGAGGCGGAGGGTTCTTGGTGGGTGGAGAGACGGCGAGGGGGAGATCATGGGGAGGGAGGGGGAAGTGATGGGGATGATTGAAATGGAGGGAGAGTGGGTCTTGCATGATGCTACATGGCTTGGGGAGGAGGGGGAATGACGAAGAGGAAGCGAGCTGACGGTGGCTTTTGTGTTTTTGGTGGATGTGAGGATAAGAGGATGGAGAATTTCCTGACTCTGCAGATTGCTTGTGATAATGCAATGACAAAGGAGAGTCCCGGAAGATGAGAGAGACACACACACACACACAGAGCCGCAGCGGGAGGAGGAGGAGGAGGAGCTATTGGGCCTGTCCAACATCCATGGGCCTTGTCCCAAAGAAATAACGTGAAATGTCAGAAATGTGCCCAAGTAAAAAGTTCAAGAACAGGAAGCATGTATCTTCAAATAGAACTTTTTCATCACTTTGGAGAGCATTATCACGTAGGGGTCGAAATATTCGCATTAAGTCATAATTACTCCATATTATCTAGGATCCGAAGGGTCTGAGGTTGGCCTACTCGCCACCATGGCCTCATCAAAAGCAGTTTCTTTGCATGAATATACCCAAGCTGTTGAAAATTTAGATAAAATGTGTGTATTTAATTTGACTTTTGAAAGAATTCTTTGGGAAAATGTAGTGGAATTTAGGTTAAAGAGGTTTTCTAAAATGGACATAATGTTTGTTGGATTGTAATTTAAAAGTGCATTGAGATACAATTTTGGTTTAAATAGCGTTTGAAATATCACACTTTGTAAAGGACAATTGCTATTTCTTTAACTGAAAAACAAAAAATCAAAACTGGCAAAGAGTTTGGCATTGGTGACCATTGCCTCAGGTTGCACAACTTTAGGCGAGAACTACGTAGAGTTGCTAGGAGTCGCACAATCTCATGCCACCTCCCTAAGATCACACTATCTCATGTAAGACTGCCGATGCCACATTTGAGTTGCCAAAAACTAGATATAGCCTTGTCGGCAATGTCATGCAAGGTGAGGACACTTGAAATTATGAAAGTTTGGCAACGGTAGAGTTTGAGGGGAAAAAAGTGTTAATATTCCAAAGATGTTGAAAACTCGAAACACCTCTGGAATTGCTTTGAATTAAAGGCCTCTAGAGGCATTTTGAAATGCATTTGCATCTCATGCAAAATTCTCCAAAAAATTTACCAAACCCTATTTGCCTAGCGGAAATGCTTTTAAAGCCCCCAAGGGCCTTTGGCATTGCATTGTCAAATACAATATCATAAAAGAAGGCCCAATACCAAAAAAAGAAAAAAAAATTCTTCAACTTTAGGTTTAGTCCTAATTCTACCCCAAATTTTATTTTTTGTCTTCCCTCAAAATTTTCTTTTGTCCCAAATTTATCTCTGTTAACTTTTTTTTTTTTTTTTTGGTGAAAGTAAGTGAAATCTCTGTTAACTTTCCCTCCAAAGTGTTCATTAATGAACCTTTATGGCATTTCCACGTCATAATGAAATTCACTTCAAAGAGAAAATATTGCTTGCACCTTTGATTTCAGCTGGTCCACTCACCGAGCAACACATGTCGCATGGTGGCACGTTAGAATCAAACTTCCTTTGGAAAAGAAAAAAAAAATTGGTTCTCTCTCCCATTAGGCCTAGCAAGATCCCTATCTCTCGGTCAATTTCAAAAATTCGGCTCTCTCACTACAAGTAAATATTAGCTGGGCCTCACTGGAGATCCTTCTTTCTTACAATTAATTTGAATGGAATCATCGGACTTTCTCTCTCTTCATTTTTTTGTTTGACTCTTGCCCTTCGCTCTCTCCAACGGAAACGAAGCCTACCATTGGATGAACCACGCCATCGCCGCCGCTTTCGCATCCGCTTCTAACACACTTCCTCTGCATTCACTGACACCATTTCCTTCCTAAGAATCTCTCCAGGTCACTCTACCCTTTGCTTTTTCTCTAATGAACAACAAAGCCCACAACAAACCATGCCGTCGCTGCTACTTTTGCATATGCCTCATCCACTACCTCTGCATAGGCGTTATCCGTTGCCTTTGCATCCGCATTCACTCATCTCTCTCAACTCACTCTCACCCTCTCTGCCGTTGCCCAACGAACCACTCTGCTTGTGCCTCTGCCTCACTACCGATTTTCTTATATTTTCTCCAACATTGTATTTTTATTTTTTTTATCATCGATTTGTAATTTAAAGATTTTCGTTCGACCTTAGGTTTTTTTTTTTTTTTGTCCTTCCCTATTCTCACCCTCACCGTGGTGACAAGTGGTCTTACTGATGTGCTTTTGTTGTGCCAGTGAGGTGAGTCCAAAATCTTCACATTTCATTTTCTAGATTTGATCTTTTGGATGTATCTAGGCCATATCATTGACATGAGAAACCACTACCCACGAGTTTGCCACTATCCACTCAAAAAATCAAGGTATTGCCCAACGAACCATACCATTGCCAGCCGATGAACCGCTCTCCTTAGGTACCAATTTTATTACATTTTCTCCAACATTGTGTGTGTGTATTTTTTTTTTTTTTTTGCCATCAATTTGTAAATTTAGTGTTTTATTTGAATTCAAGGGTTTTTTCCTTGCCCTAGCCGCCCAACAAACGTGTCTGCATCCGCCTCATCTCGTTGTTCGACCAAACCACGCCAAATGATGCCTCACTCTGTCTTAGGCCACCCCTACTTTTTCTACCTCTACTAGGTACTAAACACTTTGTCTTTCCAGCCTTATGATTAATTAAGGATGAAAAAAATGCATTGTGTCACGAATTTATAGATCTTAGGTCCCTAGAATTGTGTAATTTGCCTCTCGGCAAAGTGGTGTTTATGTTCTCGTAGTTAGAACAATGTTTATAAAGCATATGATAGTGTCTTTACCTAAATTATAGTCAAAACTTAAAGAGTGATATTGCAAATGTCTTGAATCAATACCATATTCACAGATGAGAAGCATCCCAACGCTACTCCCACCTCCAACCCCCACCCAAAACTTAAAAAAAAAAAAAAAAAAAAAACCTCTAAAAAGGCTGATGTGGCTTTCTAAATATTTTTACACTAGAAAAAAAGTAAATTATTCAGTTTGATCGTATGCAACTAACTTTATTTAGATATAGATTAACATAAGCCATTAATTTAAAACATAACAACTCAACTGTGTAGTTACGAATGAGTAAAAAAGATAAAGACTTAGAGATTAAGCAAATTATATTTCTTCTCACCCTTCAACATACTGAAAAATGAAAAAATATATATGACAAAACTATTGTCATCAAGAGAAGATAAAACAAGGATAAATCATATAAATATACAAAAAGTATCTCCATAATCATTCGAGGGTTGGTATATAAATAGTTCAAGCTAACAAGACGTATAAAATTGATAAAAGATTTCATTATCTAAATTCATTAAGTAATGGACTAAATTATCCAATATATTTCCTAGGATTTCACACTCTTTCCGTAGAAATGTTAGGAATATGTTCCAAAAAAAAAAGATGATGAAGATAATGCTGACAACTTAAAATAAAATCAATGAACAATCTCTTTGGCTAGTGATTGGAAGAGCAAACAATAGAGAAGTAGAGGAGAAACATCCCTTACAAAGGACGCCTAACTAGCTATGATATAGTAAAGTGGGGCAAAAAAAAAAAAAAAAAAAAAACAAAAAATCTGACACTTCAATTATATAACAAGGTATTACATTCTTTGCCATAAGATGAAAATGGGCTATTCGTCAATATGCCAAAGAACATTGAATCTGCAAAAAGCTTAATATCTCTAAATCTTTGAAAAATGTCATTCAAGTAAAATTAAATGGTTTCATGAGAGATGAGAACAACTTCTCCTTGGAACAGGTTTTATAGTTTTATACTTGTAAATATTGCTAAATGTAGGTTCTCTTCAATCTTCGAGCAAGTTACTAATTAGTAAAGATGAAGAATCATGTTGTTTGCTTGTCTATATTGAAACATGGTTTATATTGCAAAAAATGACGTCAACTATGAATTAGAATGAAACCTCATTGTTTTTATGCATTATGATTGATTAATAAGCTCAATATATTTCATTGAATTAGATCAATTAATTGAGTAGCAAGTGAGTGGATTTACTTGCAATTAGTGGATAAATTCTTGTCTTCGATTTTTTATCTTATAAGAGTGAATATGATCACACGGTTCAATTCGAGAGTCACTAGTTATACATGACATTAAGCATGCATAATTTTGTCAAATATGGAGGATCTAATATATGTTTTTAGCTTTACCAATTTTTTTTTTTACATATATATACATTTTTAGGATATCCAAATGATTAGTTAAATAACAAATGATACTTACAATTGAAACAAAACTCTAGAGATGAATTAATCTACTTTATGTTGTTTATGTAATTAGGTTAGATTGTTGTTTTGGCCAAAACTGCTTAAACCCACAGGACTTAACTTCGAAGCTTGCTTGTCGGGATTATTTTGGTGTCATTTCACTCCAAATTTGGTATAATTTGGGTGCGATTTTACACGTATATATTTATCGAATAGCAAAATCATAATGAATTCTTCGCTCATACTATGTGAAACATATTTTGCTTTCTTAAGTAACATATAAGATTTTATTAAACTTGTAAAAGCACTATCTTATTTACTTTTTGTTATTTTAATTATAACATGAAACTTCTCATCTTTCACATGTAATAAGTGATATGGAAAAAGATTTTGAATTTGCAGTAGGAATGGTGTTTTCAAATAAACTTGAACATAACATAAATATGTGGCCTATGCAATCAGTAAAGGATTTAGAGTGAGCGAGAGTAATATGTTTATAAATAATAATAAAAAAATTAATCTGACGGACTTTTGTATGTAATTGTGAGGAGTATTCTGACAGTTCATGTAGTAAAGAAAAAAAACATGAGAGATATGAAGTTGGATGTGGCTATTTTGCTCATATCAAATTTAAAGTTGAAAATAGTATCTATGAAGTCCTAGAGTATATTTTTGAGTATAATCATCCATTTGTCCCAAAATATCCAAAGTACTTGATTAGATATGGAGGATTAATATATGATACTTGCAAAACTATTTTAGTTGACATAATTAAAGCTGACATTGGAGGGATTACGTCATATAAGTTTTTAGCAAATAAAGCCGAATGAAGCAAAAACTCGAGTTTTAATTTGCGTGATTGTCAAAATTATTTCTAAACAAAAAAATCCAATGGTATAAGTAGGGGAGATTATCAAAATCTCTTGAATCATTTTCATTGCATGCAAATGCAAAACCCAATATTTTTCTACGCTGTACAAGTAGATAAAAATGGTAGATATTGAGAAATAACTTATTCAAATTTGATTACAATTATATCGATATTGTGTTGGCGTTTAACACCATGTATTGCACCAATAAAAATAATATGATATGTGTACATTTTATTAGGGTTAATCATCATTTGAAAAATATTATATTTTGGTGTACATATTTGTTGGATACGACTATAAAATCATTTATTTGATTATTTAAGGCTTTTTTGAACTTTATGGAAGATAAGGCTCTGAAAACCATGTTAACTAATCAAGACATAACCATGGAACAGTGTTTCCAAACACACAATATCGTTTATGTGTTTGGCACATTGGGAAAAATGCTAAAAAAAAAACATTCCACATTTTTACAATAAACCAGTTTTAATGATAAATATTTCTTAACGATTATGTATAAATACAATTCGGAGGGAAAATTTGAATTTACTTGAAAAGAAATGGAATAAGAGTAGCATATTGAGAATAATAATTGGTTTCGAAAATTATACAATCTTAGACATAAATGAAGTTTAACTTTTGATTGTGATATATTTACATGTGGTATAACGTCAAATTAAGGAGTGATGACACCAATAATGTCTTCCAATGTATGTCGAAGAAGAACAACTGAAACACATACAAGAAATTGAAAGTCAAGATGATTACACATCTCGTGGGAAGCCCAAATTGCAGGTTTCGAATAATAGGATTTTGGACCATACCACTTCAGTACATACATACACCATTTTTAACAAGTTAACACAAAATTTTTGTAAATTCTCTCCACGCATATTTCAAATGCTACATTTGATAGATCGATATATTTATATATACTCAAGTGTATGGAGAATCAATATGAAAATATTGTTAGATTTGACACTGTAGACTTTTCAGTTTCTTGTTAATGCAAATTATTTGAATCAAAATGATGGTTGTACGTTATGAATTGAAAGTGCTAATTGAGAACATGTCGATTACGAGCATTTCATTTGTTTATATTTTGAAAAGATGAACTAAAGGAGCTAAATAAGCAATTGTAAGTGGTAAATCTCATTTAATATCACTAGGTTTATCTAGATTTAATTGATTTTCCACATTAATGCAACAATTTTTTGAACTAATAAGTATATGAGCTAAAAATGTAAACACTATGAGATTAGTGTCGAAGAACATGGAAAATACAAAAGTTGAGCTATCATTATACTAATCAAGTGTGATTGTGATTGATGATGCTAGTGATGATGATAATGAGATTTCTTTGTGCGATGTTTTGGTATTAGACCCCTTTGAAGGAAAGAAAATGGAAGAATAACTTATGAAAGACTTAAAAGTTCAAGTAAGAAGAAGAAAAAAAAAATCTAAGAAATGAATATTCCCAACACAGATAAAAAGTCAAAATGAGTAACATATTATTCTAGTAAATATGATTAGGTAAAATTTTCGCTTATGATACGTGATGCCAATTAACATATTTATTGCTTTATAATATAAAGTTGGCAATCTAAGCAACACTCGATGAGACTTATTTTCCAAATTATTTGAGCAATTCAAATTAGTTTCCACATTTATTTTATCTAAGCAACATTGGTGGTTAATGATAAATCTAAACTTTTATAAGCATATATACCGTTCTTGATCATATACTCATATTTACATGTTACTAATTTTGTCAATTTTTACATAGATGCAACAGTCTCCATACATCATGTTGTTGGGGATTATAAGTGAATTTTGCCTATTCCCTAATAGGTATTTAATAGTTTGGCGTATTAATTTAGTTAAAATAGATTGTACTTTTCTACAACTATAGAAAACTCATCCTCAACAGAAGTTACAATCATTACAATAATTTAATTTCATTATGTTAATTGAGTCATTTATAATATATAGATGCAATCATCATACATCATACCATCGGAAATTATGAATACATTTTCACAATTTACTAATCAAGTGTTTATTATGAAATCCATTTTAATCTTAGTGTTATTTCATCTTTTTGTTATTATTGTAATATTGTAAATGGTTTCTTCTAAATAGATATTGGAGTATTATAATATATCTTATGGAATTATTTTGAGTTAGCTATAATTTGTTTTGCGTTTTGTCTCATGAGATTACTTGAGACATATTTATCTTAGTAACTTATTTAATAAAATGTAAATAAATTGATTATTCGTTTGTATAAAGGTTATCAAACTCTTTTCAACATCTTGGGATGAATGGATTGAACAATTTTGAAGAAGCACATACCAATTCACTAAAATAGTTATTTCGGTAGGGGAATGAAAGAAAATGTAAGAAAACATTATAAAATTAGTAGTTCTTATTATAGGAGACAATTGGTTATCGATTAGCAGATATTATATAACTATGGAGCAAACAATCATGCATAGATGGGAGGTGAATATCTTTGCTCGATTCTAGAGAGAATATATATTTAAAAGCAAGAGAATGAAAGAAAATCAGAAGAGAAGAAAACATTGGCACTTCACATTGATAGAACATCATTGTTCTCTTTGTTGTTCTACCTTGAGGCAATTTCTTTATATATTATTCCTCAATGGCATCTAATGAAAAATAGAATGGAAATATTGCAATTCATATAGTTCATCTTTTTATCTCTATGCCCAGTTCCTATTAAAAATATATATATTCAACTATTAGCTAAAATTTTGCCAACTTCAGTCAAATAATGTACTGCAATTTAATTGTCACAATATCGAGCCCCTTAAGTTTGACCACTAATTTAACTTGTCCTTGGAGGTTATGAAGTTCTTTAAATCTAGGTAAGTATAGAAATAGAAAGAAGTTGAGATTATCTGATTAATAAAATGTCAGATGCAATTTATTACTAACTTGCAGTCTCGGCATATTTCCTATCCTATGCTACAATCACAGATAGCTCTGGGTAGGTGCTATTGTCATGCTTCAAGTGGCAAGTGTTTGCGTTGCATGCTTTGCTCCCTCGCCCACTGAGCTTGTTTGTCTCATCTTCTATAAAAAAATTTCGTACTAAAGCTGTATGTAAGAGATATAATATGCAATGATGAGCATGATATAATAACAAACTGCAAGAGAGGCAAACAATATATAGCTTTATGCAAATAGTCTATGTTTACCAATTTCCTTATCATAAGTGAAAAGATGAAGATGATACGTTATCATGTACTATAATATCCCAAGTCTCGTTACTCAATGTGTACCAAATTATGAACTTAAGAATATCTAAAGGAATATACGATATTATACTCCATAGCCAAGTGACACTAGCCCATTCCTAACCAATGTCAATCATCCTTGTGAAACCCTAATTGGCATACATGGTCAAGAGAGTCGCAATCTAACAAGCATAAACCAGATGAGTCATGAACTTGTTACTCTTCAACGATATTATATCAATTATCAACATCGCATTTTTATTCCTTACTAGCTATGTAACAATGAAGGCTAATATAAGCTAGAGACTTGGGCATTCAATGTTAACCAACTGCGAGATCAAGTAACAAAGATAAGTACCTAATTCCTCATACTCACCTAGAGAAAGATAGCTATTGTAAGCTTGTGTGGATAGTTTCTAATTGACTTCACTCCAAATTTGTTTTGTGAAGCCAAATAATGAGTTAAAAACTTCAATCCTAAAGGAGAAAGGCCAAATTGTAAATAATTTATATATGCAATCCAAAAGGAAGCATCCCCATCTCGGTCACACATAGATGTTCACAAACTATAGAATATTCATCAATTCTAAGAAGGTCACCTTCCAAACGATAGGTATCTATTGGAATAATATCCCTAAGCTTAATATAGATCACCTATGAAGCACAGACACGTTCTAGAAGTTTCAGTGTCGTGTCGGACACCTCGACATGTGCCCAACACACTCGAACACGTGGTTAACACGTGTCGGAAAATTCAACACACGATCAACTTTTTCTGACACACTCCAACTCGCGTGTCCAGAAATTGTGAGAGACATGGTGTTTTCTGGGGTGGGTCTGCAAGTGCGAAGGGAGAGAAAATTGTTAAAGAAGGCGACAAAAGGTGGAGGCAAAGGTGAGAGAGCAGAGGCAAGGCCGCAATTGCAAGGAGGAGGGCCGCGACTGCGATGCCGCAATTGAGAATCGGAAGTGAGGCTATGGCTGCAAAGGAGGGAGGGCCACAAGCGAGGTGGCAAGTGATTACGACGAGGTGATTAAGAAAGAGCAGAGATCAAAATGAAGAGAATCAAGCAAGGAGGAACAAGAGGCTGTGGAGGAGGGTTTCAAATTTTGACAAGAAGAGAAGATAAAAAAGAAAAATTAAATTGGGGATTCTAAAGTGGAGGGATGACCGTGCGGGATGACTTTAATTTTTAAGGGAAGTGACAGCCTTGACAGGTGATGGGGGAAAGAAATGAGGGAAGAAACCAGGGGCGGAAAGTGGGGGTTAGTAGGATGGCAATTTTTTTGTGTGTGGGGAGGGGGTTGGGGGTGGCGGTTTCATGTTTTGAGAGGGGAGCAGAATGAGGGAGGAAATTGGGCGGCGGGACTTTTTTTGTTAGAAAAATAAATAAATAATGCTAAAAGTGATTTCAAAAAATTAAAATACTGAATACTAAATAATAACAAATTTTGATCATTATAAAATATCATAAATTTATATAAATAAGTTGATTCTAATCTTTTGTTAGTCATTAAGTTCATCGATAATTTTTATTAAAGTTAGAAACATGTTTCCAAATATGGGTACACATTAACTATGGATATGTCTTTCGAATTTCCTATGAATAAATTTATTAATATTATTAGTGTAAATTCATTGTAAGCTCTTTTTTATTATTTATTTATTTGTGAATTCGAATCAAATTAATTAAAAGTAAAAATATTCATTTAATATATAACGTGTCATAACGTATTAGAATTCTCTATTTTTGAAAAATGACGTGTCGGTGTGTTGTGTTGTATCGCATGTCCATGTCACGTGTCGGTGTTACTTAGTAGATCACATCTCCAAGAACCAAAATGGTTGCTTCTTGCTCTCTCCATGTCCCATCTCTAAGGACCTTCAAAATTTAGTTAAGCAAACATAAATATTCAGTTTAGTGTAAAGAGAAAAAAAAAATACACCATTTGCCGAGCTGTGCGTCAAGCAACCCCATTCTACTCTATAATATAACCTTCAACTGAAAATAAGGTTAGCATCATGCTGACTTGCTTGAATGTATTGATTTTACAAAACATGCTTCTCACCGCATTTCTAAAGACTTACATTTTTTTTTTTTTTTGATGACTCAGGGAAACTTGTAAGCCGATAGCCGGCGGACAAACCCTGAGGCCCACAGAGTAACCCACCACCCTCGTGAAGCGGGTAAGTCCACCTGCGACGTGTTGGGGATTCGAACTTCTCCTCTTCGTGAGAGAGAGAAAGCCCGAAGCCAGCAGCGCCACTCAGTACGGTGGTTAAAAACTTACATCTTTTTATCACTAGATTTTGCAAAAATCAAAGATAGGTCAATATACTTAACTAGAAGTATACCTTTCAAAAAATCACTTATAATGGTCAATTATTCATGAGGTATTCAACACAACTAGCTAAAGGAGTTTAGTTTTTTGCACAACTCAAAATAGTTATCAAAAGATCCCAAATACAAAATTACATTGTTGACTCCCCAAATGCATAATTTATAGCCAAATCCACATACAAACACCACAAAAATTAACCCATCCATGGGCAGCCACGTTGGCAAGAACTTGGCGCCCTCATCTCGAAGGTCGTATGTTCGAATTGCGTGGTTGTTATCGCGATTTAAGTGGGGGGCCCTAGTGGTGGGATGCTGGACGAGTCCCCCCTGAGGTATTGACGTGACTATTAGGGCGTACAGTCAACAGTACCCCGGTATTGACGTGACTATCAAGGCGTACACTCAACGGTACCCCAGGACGTAAGCTCGGAGGAGGCCGTGGATCCTCGATCATTAAAAAAAAAAAAAAAAAACCACAAAAATTGCCATTTTCAGTCTACAACTCAATATCATCATCTAATAATAATACTAGCATTTTCCATTCTACAACTTCATAGTTTACCAATTCGAGATTCGTGAGTGCATTAAGGTTTTGAGAAATCAATTGCATTTTGACTTGGTAAAACTTGAATATTTTATTGTTTGTTTGTTGAAGATTGATGGACCTCCAATTTGAATAACTCCATCCATACCACACATCTAAAATGAAAAAAAAAAAAAAAAAAAGAGAACGTAAACTTGCATTTCTTTTCAACATACATATAAAACATTAGACAAGGAGATTATCCTTATATATAAATTCTCATTAGTTTAGACATGAAAAGTTCGTCAATACAAAATGAGCATTAAAGTGCTAATCATAATATAAATTTATTGTGAAGAAAATACATGTCTAAAAAAACCTAATTTGTGCCATCTCTTTACTAATGATAGTGGAGTCTTTATAAGAATATACACAAGTCTGTGTACCAACAACCTTCTTCTATCTTCCTCTTTTGGCTTATATATAAATAAATAAATAATAAGAAATAATAATGCTATAAATCATGATAACTCAATAAAAAAAAATCTCATTAAAAATATAATACTTGCTCAAGATGGCCTTATTGTGATAAAAAAAAAAAGGCGGCCTTATTGCTGTAGAATTATTGCACGTCTTTTTATAATGCCCATATTAAAGACAATTTGTACATCACATTTGAACTTCAAATTTCATCAATTTCTTACCATTGCTACTTCGTTTATCCTTATCATTGATTATGTTTTTATTTTCTCTCCCCATTTTTCCTCTTGTAAGGTGAGGCTTTAATTGGCTTATCACTAACTTTGGGTCACATTTTTTTGTTTTTCTGTTTATTGTAGGGAATGTATATTGGTAGCATCTTTCATAAGACTCTTTCTTGAAACAATCATTAACATAATCATTGAAATCTAATTTCATAAAAGTACTATAACGTATGGCGTGTTTATATGGTATTCCGAATATATTCCATTCCCTTTAAGGACAAGTCTTCCCATGCAAGTCAACCACAAATTTATCATTATATATTTTAATCTAAAATTTACTCCTCATTGCTAATATAACAATACAATGCATAGACTCCAATTTATTTTTCTCCAATTTGAAATTAATTCTTAGGCAAATAGGATCTATTTGATCAACCATTAACTGACTTCTCTGCCATTTTCTCCATCAACATTGTTCTTATTTCTTCAAGCATCTCAAATATAGGTTTTTTTTTTTTTTTTAATCTTAGTATGCAAATGTGCCCATTGAATGTCTCATTTAAGTTTTTATGAACCATATCACAGTTGGCTCCTGTCTTGATGAAAGCCCTATAAAAGTGCTCAAGGCCTTATCACATGAAGTCTTTGTAACCTTAAGTGCACCCCATCTTCAAATCAGTTATTTATTGGTCAGAATCAACTTGAAATGTATGGCTCATAGCCCTCAAAAAGAGATGCTTAGGAGCATCCCCTTTACGCAATTTTTTTTCCAATCTTGTACAATTTGATAACATTAGTCCTAAATCAAAATTAGCCAATACAAAACAAACAAAGAACATCAATGATTACTAGTGTTGTGTAACAATCAACAAAGACAAAATGTGAAATATTACATTTTTCTTATTACTAATGAAAGTCTTTCCCTTGTCTTTGCCCACCATTAGGTCATTGAATAATAGGGTCAACTTTAA
Organism: Eucalyptus grandis; assembly: GCF_016545825.1. NCBI lineage: Eukaryota > Viridiplantae > Streptophyta > Magnoliopsida > Myrtales > Myrtaceae > Eucalyptus > Eucalyptus grandis. The sequence goes on along the minus strand of NC_052622.1, from coordinate 26,474,742 downwards.
AAATAGTCCAAGCTATTAGAAACATTTGATTATTTTTACCTTGTCCAACAGAACACAATAACATACCCTTCAATCCATTCTTAAGGAAGCACCCATCCAAGCTTACGATATGCCTACATCTTGTTAAAAATCCGCATTCAACTCTACAAACCCCACATAAAACCTCTCAAATACTTTAGTTGCTAGTTTAACTTCCATCTTAAATATTCCATACTCACTAACTCTCTTAAGGTTTGCCAAGTAAAATCTACATATTTTATTTCTACTCTATTGGGCCCATTATAAGACTAAGAGCTTTTGATATGGTTATAATATATATATATATATATATATATATATAAGTTAAATAAGTTAGTACGTCCTTAATCTTAAATATGTATTCATGAGCAAGCATATAGTTAGATTTCGAGTGCAATTATGCGGGTCTCCAACTCTTTTTTTTTTTTATACAATTCTTCTCGTTATAAATCCAACTATCATACAATCTCCAACCACATCCTTCTACACACTTCGCTATCATTCTTTTCTCTTGACTCTTTTGCCAAGATATGTCAAATCCATTAATTACTGCATATTTTTTCAAAGTATTCTTGAATTGTTCATGATAATCAAATCTCATACCTGCATTGAACATATTCCCATCATGGTCACACATAGGATCATACCTCTAAGCTATTTGCCCTATCATGACACTTTCAAAATTATCATCGTCAGGGCCACTTAGAGGTTCGGTATCAAAAACCCGTGTCTTATCTGATGTTCTTAGTTTCTTATTACTTAATTCCGATGAATTATCATTACCGTCTCTTTCATTCTATTAAAAAACACAGCAGTAAACTAAAAATTAGAAACGATATTTGAACATATGGCTAAAAATTGAATAAACTCACTATTGCTTTTCATTCAATGCAATAATACTTTAATTTTTAATGAGCAAATTACGAGTGAAACCACAATCGACCTCCAAAGGTAAATTAATAAAAAAAACGAATTAATGAAAACTAAAACATTAATATGAAAAGAAAGGGTAGTAAGACGTAATCAGACATTACCTTCAAAAGCGAGATATGGAAGACTACCTAAGCGCGAGATGTCTAAACATCTCGAACCTAGGAGCAAGAGATGGAGGACTTTGAATACGAGATATGGAAGACTCCTAGCATCTCGAGCCAAGAGATGGACGACTACAAGCATCTTGAGCCTAGGTCTGCAAGATATGAAGGATTCTGAGCGTCTCGAACCAAGCGACGGAGGACCCAGAGCATGATAGATGAAGGACCACGAGCATCTCAAGCCTAGGAGCGCAAGAGATGTAGTACTCTGAGCGCCAGAAATGGAGGAGTGCCATGGAATATTTGAGCGAGATGGAAGGGAGACGGGATGATTTGAAGAGCAAGAGAGAGGGAGAGAGTAATTGAAAAACTAAACCCAGATTGCTCATAAAAGAAGACGTGGTTTTGTAGAGTATTTGTCAATGTCAATTTGCTGAGGTAAATTTCATTAATGACGTGGAAATGCCATCTAGGTTCACTAATGGCCACAGTTTGGACAGCATGCTAATGGTGGTGGTAGATTTGGAACAAAAGTAAAAGTTGAGAGGCTTTTTACGAGACAAAAAAAAAAAAAAATTGTTTTGGGTAAAATTAGAAATGATCTCGAAGTCGGAGCTTTTTTTGGGTATTGGGCCCATAAAAGAAGTACGTGCGGTTAGCCCATTGACAGTAGGGCTAACCCCACGAGTTACCTGCTTCCTTCCTTTCCCCATATCAAAGCATTTCTCTGAAAACAAATTGGGTCGAAAGGGCTATAGAACTGGGCCGATCAGTGATTCACCCAGAAGCCCAGCGAGACCCAAAGCCCCCGACGCCATAGAAGAAGAAGCTCCGCACGTGAAAAGGGAGAGACTTTTTACCTAGAGTTCCAAGTGCTTCCCCCGAAAGCGTGGAGCCGCAACGCTCGGTCTCCCGAGATCATCCCCTCCACCAACCCGAGAAAGCCCAGACCCTTCTTCACTTTATCTTCTTCTCCCCCTCTCACCAACCATTTCTCAACCTTAGATTTCACACCCACCACTACTGACCTCAGAGGGAGAGAGAGAGACACGCAGACAGACGCCTAGCTAGCTCACTCAGTCTCCCTCATCTCCTCTCGCTCAGGGTCTCTTTCCGTTGCAGACCAAGGAAGCTAACAACGATGGCCTGCTCAGCTGCTTCGACCACCCTCATCTCCTCCAACCCCGCCTCCTCCTCCTCCTCCTCCTCCTTGGCCAAGAAGTCCCTGTCCCCCGTGATGCTCTCCTCCCCCCGGAGCGTCGCTGTCCCCAAGTCCATCTCCGCTCTCGCCAACCCCTTCCTCTCTTCTCGCATCCCCAGATCGGTCGCTCCCTCCCGCGCCTCCAATTCCAGGCGCAGCAGCTTCTCCGTCAAGGCCTCCGTACGTGTTTTCCCAAGAAACTTAATTCGTTGTTGGTGATTGAGTGCATTTGGGTTGTCAAGATGGTAGTTTCTGGGAATTGTTTTTATGGGATTGCCGTGAATTGCTGGTTGTCGTCCTTGAGTCATAGCATTTGGGAGAGAGGAAAAAATGGTTTGAGGTTTTCTTTGTTGTTAGTGGTTTATGGTGTGATTAGCCCTGTGCTATGCGTGTGTGTTCTTTTCGGGTTGTAGTTTTATCACCGCTTAGGACTTATTTCAGATGAGGTTGATGCGATGCGTCCGTGCGCTACTCGGTTCTCTATCTGTCTGCTGAACTGGTCTGTAGTGATGTAGATTCCTAGTGCGAGCCTGCACAGCGTAGTTGAGTAATCATATTAACTTTCAAATGTTGATGTCGTTGGCTAGTTGGGCCCGGCCAGTTCCTACAAGAATTCATAATGTGTGCCGACGTTACTGTGGAGCCAAAGGTTGTTCGTAGAGAAATGATGAGGTTTATGGTTCTGTGTTCTTGATCATTTGAAGCACACTTCTGCCTGGCTGCCTGTAAATCTCAATTGGAGCTCACGGGCTGAGTGTAGAACTCAATGAGATCGCCAGAACCTCCTAAAGCTATTCACGTGTGATTGTTTTTCCATGACCCTTGTCATTGACTCGATCAGAATTCCCAAACTTGACACAAACTTCCAAACTTCGCCCTTCATCGTGCTCCTGTTTACTTTGTGATACTTGTTGACCATGTCATTGATTTTCACTTTTTATGTTCAATTTGTATTCAAACTGAATGTATCATCTCACATCTTTGTTCAGAGTGAGCTTCCCCTTGTTGGAAATGTAGCACCAAATTTCGAGGCAGAGGCTGTCTTTGATCAGGAGTTCATCAATGTAGGTTATTCAATTCAGGACTTCATAAAGTCTGCAAGCATTTTTATTGGTTTTTTACAGTCACAACTTGATATCTAACAGATTGATTCCTGGAGAATCAAATATGCAGCCTCTCATGAAGGTTCTTCTTAGTTTGCATATGTATTCTGCATTTCAGGTTAAGCTGTCAGATTACATTGGGAAGAAATATGTGATTCTCTTCTTCTACCCATTAGACTTCACTTTTGTCTGCCCAACAGGTTAGATGCTGAAGCATAGAAGTGCTTCTTAATCTCTGCAATATATTTAGTTTAATATAATTTGGTTTGTTTGGGTGTAACATGATGTTTACAATTAACTAAGTTTTCTCTTCTTCTTGTAGAGATCACTGCATTTAGTGACCGACATGCAGAGTTCGAAAAGTTGAACACGGAAGTACTGGGTGTTTCTGTTGATAGTGTGGTGAGTTCTTTCTCCAAACTACGTTGAAACTTTAAATAGCCAGTATGCACATGAAGATACATGGTAAAGTTTCAGTATTCTCTAATTGCTTAGAGCTGGTAGAAGTTTTCACTTGTAGCATGATTAAGTGAGGTCATATGCAATCTCTTGAGCCGGTGAAAATTCCCTTGTTACCAGAAAGAGGGAAAATAAAATGAACCATTATGATATGTTGTGATTTCCTTCTTCAACCCTGACACTGGGATGTCTGTGTGATTATAAAACACCGTCGCTCTGCAAAAGTGATGCCAATCAGCAAAATTTCATGTTGTATTCATGTTTTGAAACATCTAGATGCTTCATCATTATTTTTAGAATTTCCAGTGGATACCACTCATACCCTCTTGGGTGTTGTGCTAATGGCCAAAACTTCTTGCTATGTATGGTAGCTTCTGAAGTGATTAAAATTCGGGTGATGGTAGGGCCAAGGTACTGTTTTGTGCTAATGATTATATCTCGTCCTCCTTGCAGTTTTCCCACCTTGCATGGATTCAAACAGATAGAAAGTCAGGTGGTCTTGGTGATCTTAAGTATCCACTTATATCTGATGTCACCAAATCCATTTCAAAGTCATATGATGTACTTATCCCCGATCAGGTATGATGACATTAATTCAGATACTTAAGTGGCATTTGTTTTCATGCTTTGCTCTGCATCATTGATTGGTCTCAATTCTGGACTAAAGGGATGTTTCTTTCTGCGGTGTGTACTCTAGTCTCGCCATCTCTGTATTTAGACAAGAAATATCCTTCCATCAAGTGCTTGATTCATGCAAAACTTCCAAACATAAAACCTGTCTTTTTTCCCTACAATCTGCTGTCATTTTCTTGATGTTGCTCATAATAGATGATAATCTGATCTGAATAGAATCTATTTCTTTGTTCTACTAGTCAAATTATATATATAGATATATAACAAGTTCTTCTCACTGCATCAGGGAATTGCATTGAGAGGACTCTTTATCATTGACAAGGAAGGAGTTATTCAGCATTCCACCATCAATAATCTTGCCATTGGCCGCAGTGTTGACGAAACATTGAGGACATTGCAGGTAACTTAATTACGGTGGCTCTGCATGCTGCCAAGATACTATAATATGCTAGCTTAGGTCACTCTTACATAAAAGACTCAAAATATATCATCTTCACCATTGGGAACTTTCGTGTCTGCAGGCCTTGCAGTACGTGCAGGAAAACCCCGATGAGGTTTGCCCAGCTGGGTGGAAGCCTGGGGAGAAGTCCATGAAGCCAGACCCTAAGCTCAGCAAGGAGTACTTTGCGGCCATATAGGAATAGAACCTCGGTTTGCCTAGTTTGATGTTGTGAAAGAGTTTGTATCATCTTTGCTGTTTCAATTTTTCATTGCGTCTTTTTTGGTCGAAAAGAGTTTCGAGCTGCATTTGCCAGAGAATGAATGGAATCGGACTAGACGTTTTCCATCTCCTCTGTTCTAAAATTTATTAGAGTCAAACCCCTGATTCGGCCAAGAGTCAACCCCTGCATCAGTGTAGCAAAGTCTTTTGCTTTTGCCCTATATGCCTTGAAATGGTTGTTTCCTCTAGAAAGTCACAGGGTAACACCGGCTAGCTCATGGTTTTGTCTCTAAACTATGAATATCATTAGCGAGTGGTAAACCATTCCTATAGGTATAAAGTTCGAGTATAGTTAGTGTAAATGCTATGAACCTAGGGACGAAATGTCAAAACGATGGAGCCACTTCACTTACTAACCGACCTCACAATTTCCCGTGGGTGTTTGAAGATGAATCGTCCAATTCACGGGTTCCATTGTTTTATTACGCTACAAAAATCTGCCGCATCGCTTCACCAACCAAGCTGAGTTATTTCTTAGTACATCCAGGATTTTCCATGTCAAAAACAGCTGCGTGGGGAAAATGACACGGTTGGTCATCTTTATCTTTTGGGGAAGAACGAAGGAGATAGTCTTTGGTCCGATATGACTATGGGCAGAGGAAAGGAATGATTGCCTTGAAGGAGGGCGATGAGGCTATACGGTGGGCTGGCTTTTCGTTTCATATCCTTTTTGACCAAGAAAAGGAGAACCCCAGCTGAGATGAGAGGCAGTATATAACGCTTGTCCTAAGTGAACTGACCAGTTCCAACTTGGAAATTGGTGCTCTTGTTCTTTGCCCACGTGAAAAGCGAATGAAGCGAAAAGGCTAACCAACTAGAGAGTTTTCGCCTGTATTGACTCTCTGAGGTTTTGCACTGCCACTTCTTCCGGAGCATTCCCATAGTCCAGTTTCGCTTTCAGATGACCGACCTCCAAAAGAGAAAATCACTTTTTCGGTAAAATTTTGAAAATTATTCTTTCAAGTAATAAAATTAAGAATTAGGAAGATGTTTTACGTGTCATGTGATAATTTGAAATACTTCAAATAATAAGGAGAGGTCATGAAACACATCAGCAGATGGTGTGATTATTCATAAGGGAACTACATAGTATATATATATATATATATATATATATATATATATATATATATATATATATATAATATATATATATTTTGTGATTTTCAGTTGCCAAGTCGGAGTCGGATTGAGCTTGGAGAACCAAGTCAGACTCGTGCTTGGAGACGTAATAAACCTTCTTGAACACAGATTAGCTCAACAAGCAAAACCATTCTAACTAAAGAAAGGAAATGGAGGTAATTAGAGGCTCCTGGCTTAGGAGACATTTGAATCTAAGGAAGGTGTTCTGAGTATCTTGTAGCTGTCTTTGATTGACAGAAATATTAAATCGAATAAGATAGGATAAGAAAAGAGCAGGTTTTGTAATATCAAATTTGGTTATTTGGATAATTATTGGACAAAAAGCTAAATATGAACACATACTTGTGTTTGGTGTCTTGATACATGATTAAATATGAAATTAAAGAGAGCACCCATGATTAAATTTGAAATTAAAGAGAGCAAAAGGCAATTTTATAATAAGAAAGGGAACTTTTAGTTTGTCAAAACTTATACTTGTGTTTGGTGTCTTGACCCATGATTAAATTTGAAATTAAAGAGAGCAAAAGGCAATTTTATGATAAAAAAAAAAGGAACTTTTAGTTTGTCAAAACTTATACTTGTGTTTGGTGTCTTGACCCATGATTAAATTTGAAATTAAAGAGAGCAAAAGGAAATTTTATAATAAAGAAGGAGCTTTGTCAAAACTTTGTACAAACAAAAAGAAATCTGGCACTTTGTTTTGGATTGAGGGAAACTTTGGGGAATGAATTGAGGCGTGGTACGGGAGATTCTACTGTCTTGGAGAAAGAGGGAAGATGGAAGTGGCGAAAACAGATGCATTTGGGCCCCCCAATCCTCATTCTTCCAATTGTTGTTTGGAAAACCTACAAAAAGTAAAGAAAAACTATCACATACTTTCTAGTTACCCTTAAAAAGGAATTTCATAGTTGAAGATAACTTTAATTACACTACGCGGAATGTTGAAAAATAAAGCTCTCGGAATCCGTCACAGGTTACCACGTGTCGATGGATGATTGTGCTACCACTTAAAATATGTGAAAGTTAAGGAACCTAGTGATAAGGCAGCTATCATTGCTAGCAGGTTGAAAGCGTGCATTCGAATCTTTGGGCTGTGGATTCACATTCTGTTTGTTTTACAAAACTAAATGATTCGAAAATTATTTTTTTAAAAGGATATCATTTGATATAACTATTCAATGGAAAACATTTTATTATTGAGAATAATTCATGCATAAGTATTTTCTTAAAAGATAAAAATATTTTTTGTCCATTCATTTTTATAAATGGTACGAGCGATTGTTTTTAGAAAAGAAAATTTCAAATTATTTATTTTCCGATAGAAAATAGAGCTTTTCTTCGTATTCGGTATTATCTTTCGTTTTCTTTTCCATGTTCTTTTATCTACGCTAAACAAATCAACGATTTCACCTTTTGCTTTTCATTGTTGGGCTTTTCTTATTTTTCTCTAATCAAAGAAATTTCAATTTTTAATCTATTCCATATCAAGTCCAAATTTAAAGCATAGAATTGGAATTGTGCCTTTGAGATCTCCTCCGACTTCATTTATTTGTCATTTGACTCGTGGGTTGATACTTCTCTTCTTTACTTCGATCTTTTTACGTTAAAAATGCTTTATTAATATCAACAATCAAATCCAAATGAATTATTGCGTTTTCTCCAATTTAATTGCCATATGAAATCAATCTTTAAACCAAAAAAGATCCTGTGATATTATTGTCAAATGCTATTGTAGTGTGCAATTTCTATTTTCTTTGACTTATAATTACCGTGTCATTAATACAATGAACAAATAATCTACAGTTATTTTCTTTTGCATCACATGTGAATGTCTTATTTGTTCTTGTGTGTGTGTGCTAAATGGATTAATGTAGATTTGACTTTTTCTTAGCAAGCAAGCATGTATGTGTGTATGTACGTATGTATGTATGTAAGTGTACCTACCTAAGTAGAATTGATCTTTTTCAGGTGATCCTTTTCCCCTTTTCCAGTTTCTTATTTGTTATTTTCTCCTTAACAAGTTTTGTGGCGAAAAATTAGGTTTCCTCTTTTCAATGTCATCTAATTTTTTTTTTCAATTATTTTATAAACAGACGTTCATTTATATCATTTCCCAACCTATCTTTTTATAATGATATTCATTTTATCAACAAAAGATATGAGTTTGTACATCTCTCTTTACTCCAATTTTGTTTTTATACAACATTCAAACCCTCGGCCATGGCCGTCCTCTCGAGCACGACGAGCTGTATGCTGCCCTCTTCAATTTGTAATGTATTTCAATCCTGCAACAATTGTCACGGAGTACATACTTTCATCAAGATCTCGAAATATGAGACACTTCGGGTATCATAGTGTCGCGACCTGAATCAAATAGTCCGGCACAGGCTGATCAAGAGCTATGCGTGAGTTGTGCACTCGAGCTGGACATGGCATGCACGAACAAGTGCGATGGACAAGCTAGGCAAGAACGAGTCCAAGTACATTCTCTTGAAGTTTGTGGTCGGTTCATGCCTTAGGATTAGCCGAAGTGTGCTCGAGGATGGGGATGAAACTTAATACGCTGCATTAGGAAGCGTTTAAGGGATATGCATCTAGTTCTAGCACTCACATGCTAGGAATAGTTGTGACACTGTCGATGGTTGCACTTCAGTCGCTTGCAATTATCGTTGAACCCGCCAATTCTTTGATTAGTGTACGTATTCCTTTCTCCTAAAACTAGTGTGCAAAGGTGATCGTGAAGTGCTACTCTCTTGAACGAGCTCGTGAGATCCTCTAGTCTTTAAACTTGTACTACCGAAATACGAGAGCAAAAGGTAACAGGAAACACTGGTGAGAGGGCAAGCGACACGACCGAATGAATACGAGGCACTAACCGTCCCTTCCTCTTGCTTTTGGAACATTCTCACACGCAATTCAGTTTCGGATGCCGCAAACATATCCCAACCTAGAAACAAAAAAGCACTAAAGAACGAAAGGAGCAGACAGAAGAAAATTACAATATTCCTTTCTTCAGACCATATATATCGTTCGAGACAAGAGTCTCACTGCTTCAAATTCCCAAAAAGAGCAAAATGTAAACTGTCCTGTGCTGAAGATTGTACCCCCACAGCCCTTTTTTTTAATAATATATTTAGAGTAAACTAAACGATGGCGCAGCATCGTTTGATATTTTGACACTGATTATTTTTTCGTCACATGGTCACGCTCGATCCAGACCCGTAACTCAGTCTGTCCACCTCCTCCCACACGAGCGTGGTCGTCACGTCCTTGCATTGCGGGACATATTCCTGAAACAACCACTCAAAACATTCAATCTCTTCACCTTAAATTCTTTAAACGAAAAAACCTAAATTCGTATTCACTCATGTCCATCCTCTTTTAGAAGCAAAAGGTGGTCGGCGCGGGACACCATTTTCAATGCAGGATGGGAGTCAATGCTTTCGACGCATTCGGATGCGGAATGCATAAAGGTCATTGACATTCAATGTCCCCGGCAATTACTAAAGTTGACTTTTCTCCTAGTTATTATTTAATTAAATTGCAAATGGTACTTCCTCAAGATGTTACCTCAAGCAGCCTGACTAGTTCTTTTGCGGTGGGAGCAGACACGATGATGTTCCGCGCACTGGTCGAGATGAAGCCTTCATCGACAGCCTTGTCCACGAAAGACAACAAAGAATTGTAGTATCCATCCACATTCAAAAGACCCACCTGCACAATATTCACATAAACTATAGTAAATGCCTAAAGTAAAGTGACTATATACCATTATCCAAATTCCATGGACAAAAAATCGAAAATTGACCCCAAGCAAAAGTTAGAAGAAACAAGAGCTAGCTAGAGGAAAAAATATATATAATAATAATATAAAAGAAAGAAGGGGGGACAGCCTCCTTTTGACCAACAAGTCTACTTTAATCAATGTTTAATTAGACTATAAATTTCTCCCGTTCCCATTCATACGGAGATGCTTCCAATCAAGCTCCTCCTAAAAATCACACAATGCACCGCCACGACTAAGATATGGAAAAAATCTCGTGCTATCTTTCCATGTGAACCGAATGATACAACACATGCATTGATTCTCTCATTCGCCCATCACTGCATGATCAGATCTGTTGACCAGTAAGCATCCTCGCTCTAATCTCTCCCCTTCCAAGAACATCGAAATCTTGATCAGCTAAATTAATTAAATTAGACACCATAAGACCCGCAAGAAGATTATTGCAAAAAAGAAACCCTATAATGGGCACGAACATGCAAACGACAAGTTGCGCAGCAACTTATAATCTCTAAATGATTTAACTAATGCTTCCCATCTACTAAATAGAGTCGATTTAAGGATCACGAAACCAAATAGATTCTAAGTAAGATACAGCTGTTCCCCTGTGGATACTGTGATCTCGTCCTTGACCATAGGGTCCAAGAGGAAATGATTTATCGTGCTGCGTTTTTCGGGGGATGCACAGAACAAAAATGAATTTAGCATCTATTTTTGGTTGTAAATGATAATGTCGGAGGTGAGAAAAGAATAGAGGGGAAATGTCTCACAGGCTTGCAGTGAATGCCGAGCTGAGCCCAGGTAATGACTTCAAGCAACTCCTCGAGGGTGCCGTAGCCACCTGATGATATACAATGATTTGTAGTTGGTTAAGAAACAATGGTATGATCAGAAGGATAACTAAAATATTGTTTCCTCTGTGAGATCTGATGTTGGTCCAAACGATCGAGAGTAGTACCTGGAAGGGCGATGAATGCGTCAGCCTGACGGGCCATCTCGGCTTTCCTTTGGTGCATGTCTGATACGGTCCTTGTTTCCCCAACTTCATTACCACATAACTGCAAAAAAGCTTCAAATTCATAACCCTTGCATTAACATTTAACACCAAACGTTACCCTCCATTACTAAAGTCTTCGATGCTATTGTTGTCAAAAGGGCATGTATTTTCACAACTCAGCTACTTTTAAAAGGAATTGCTCTTATGCGATTTTTTTTTCTTTTTTGTTGGTGGTTGGTGATAGCAATGGAAGCTCAACTTTTGGAAAAGAAAAGAGGAATGAACCGGGACAGCTAGAGCCATTTTGCCATAAGCGTCCCATCACATAGTGCCCCGTTCAGTTTGATTTGCCCTTCTTGACTAGATGTCTCATCATTACGGCTAAAACACTTCACGCAACGGCCACAAGCAGAAAAACAGATAACCAAGAAAACATAAAAATACAAATACTCATCTCCATACCGATGGGGTCAAAAGAATCCTCGGAATGATCCTGCAAAATAAACAAATAATGAGATCAGTAAAGGCGAAGCGTAAACCAGATAAAGTGGTAGTTTTTTTCCGAGTGTGAACAATCTCAGCAGCTAATCGTGGCACAAAGCGGTAGATTTCTGAAAATTTTGCTTAGAAACCACTTTTGAAGTTACAATTCCACTGAGTGATGTAACCTTTACCCTCGAACTCAAGCAAAATGTCAAGCCCATTGAATTCATGCTTTCCACTCGTAATTATGGGACAAAGACTTGTGGCTCGATTTTGTGTGCCCTTTTTCAAGTAAAATTCTGTCAAACGAAATCAATGATTTTGACAGGGCTAGCCCCAGTTATCCTGGGAAAAAGTTCCCATCATTCTTGATTAGTCCTTTCATCTCCTCCCCTTTTTGAGAGGGAGGCCCTCTCCAGTGTGTAGTGTGTACTGCTGACATTTTCAAGGACAGAAATGGATTCACTTTTGATCAAAGCCTGGTCCAAAAAGCCACCATATCTCAGCAAAAAAGAGGGCAACCTTTTATCTATTCCATCTGATGTTATGTGTCCGTAGGCCAGATAAACTTTTAGTTCATCCAACAGCAGTCAAAAAAGAGTGCACTGCCAGAAAAATTAATTTCCTACATAAATATTAATGGATCTAATGTTTACTCGAAAGGACATGATTTGTTCCTTTTTGTCAGCCCAGCATTTGATCCCATGATGTTTGCCTTTGCCCGGAATATAAGACCCACTTGAAAAGAAGTTCATAACTTGCATGGTTCGAGAAGTTTTGTCTTCGAAAAAGAAAACAACATGAATGGATGATAAATGATGCATGTTTCTCGAGACCCGCATATGCTCATGTCCTTCTTCGATGTTTGTGTGTATGTGTGGGGAAGAGAGAGAGAGAGAGAGAAAGAGAGAACAAACCCTAGAACATGGCGTCCACCATCATGAACAGTCTGAGAAACAAGGCCCATCAATCCCACGCTCCCACCTCCATACACCAAATCAATCCTTCTCTCCACCTTCATTTCCTCATCGATAAACACGAACCCACCAAAGGAAAAAGAAAAAAAACCCATCAACACACGTGTCAGAGAGCCCATCACCGTCATCAGGACAAAAGAAATCATGCCTTTCTTTCTCCAAGAGACGAAACAAGATGACAACAATTAAACTAAACAAATAAAGCACTATCGAGCTTGGAATGTTGTCGCTGTGTGGGAGTGTGAAGAAGCTCCCCCCTCTACACGAGGAGAGGCTCGTGAGGGACGTGAATATAATTATGGAACCCCATGAATCCTTTGTAAAAAATAGGAAAAAAAATTTAAAAAAATTCATGGGGTTTTGGAGTTTGGTTAGAGGGGGATAGGTGGAATTGCCCAAGATAGGAGCCAACACGCTCCAAAGACTCATGATACCAAGAGAGCACGTTTGGTTCCCCGACCAAAGGCATGGGTGACACATTTTTATTCAAAATAAAAATAAAAATTGAAGAGCAATTAACAGCTATTATTTAATTCTAACAAAGAAAATGGCGAAAAGAAAAAGGGAAGAGGGGAAAAAGGAAAAAATTACAGGGGAACGAGAGAGATCATGCAAGAAGGCTGCTCAACTGACAGGCAGGCTCCAGCTAGCACTCCCCCTCATGCTCAAGACCTCAAAACCTAATCAATCCTTCCCGTGTAATTCCCATTACAATCATCAGCCCCACGTTTGAGAGGTGTAAAAAATCTTTTGATGTGAAGACATAAAGTTTGAGTTTTTGTTTTCTTGGGTTATTTCTCAAAGAAAAGAATGAGTCAAAAAAAAAAATATTCATAAGCACGAGATGAACGAAGACAAAAAAGGGTGGGGGGAATCGAGAGTAGAACCGAGTTAGCTCTCGCTCCTGGTAAAAAATGAACGAAACCTTTAAAGAAGCTTAGAATTGTAGAAATGACGAGCGAGAAAGGAACGATTTTGACGTCAGTAGAACGTCTGATTACAGTGCGAAAACCTCGCGAAACAGCAACGGAGTCTGAACGCCGCCCTGCGTTTTGGTGAATGGGCGGAAGTTCCCCGTCACAGAGAATGAGCAAGTGCGGGGGAAACGGAAGAGAAAAAGCTTTGACGGTGCGTTTCGGAGGGAGAAGAGAAGGACCCAGAAGACGAAAAAGAGAGGAAAATGAAGCCCGAGGGGAGATTCTCTCGAGCAATGAAGAGAAATCGATAAGGCGGGTGTGATGAAAAGACGTACCAGTTCTTGTGCCAGTTGGATTGCGGCTTCCTGGTAGCTAGACTTCTTGCCTGACTGGCTTCCGCAGAACACGCAGATCCTCCTGAACCTCGACGACGACGGCGTCTCAGACATTCTCTCTCTCTCTCTCTGCCTCTGCGCTAAATGAAAGGATTGGAGGGAGAGGGTTGAGAATGTGAACGAAGCGTGTGCGTGTTTCTCTAATTATATAGTACATGGGGAGGAAAGGAGGAATCCATATAAAAATCGACAAATAAGGTATATATGGTATGCATAAATAAGAAAACTGATTATGATATTTCAGTTTAAAGAATCATTAAAAAAATGGAAAAAAAAAAATCTGATTTCTTTCCCCAAAATCCTGTGGAGCCCAATTTAATTTAGAGATAAATCGATTAACCTCCGATAATTTAGAGATAGTTTTTTGGTCACTAAAAAATCAGATGAGTGTTGACAAATTTATTCTAAAACTTGCTATGTCAATTTAGTTACTACGATTAAAAAAGGAAAGAAATCTGATTTCTTTGCTAAAAATTCCCTGTGGGGCCAATTAAATGTAGAATTAAATTGATTAACTTGTGATAAATTTATTCTAAATTAATTTTTAAATCATTAAAAACTCAAATGAGTGTTCACAAATTAATTCTAAAACTTGTTAGTTATTACCATTAGAAAAATGAAAAAAAAATTGATTTCTTTCCTAAAAATTCCCATGGGTTCCAACTAAATATAGAGTTAAATTGATTAACCTGTGATAAATTTATTCTAGATCAAACTCAAACTAGTGTTGACATATCTATTCTAAAACTTGCTATGTCAATTTAGTTACTATCATTAAAAAAAGGAAGGGGGTAAGAATATTTAAAGTGCATTACCTTTCGCACATCGTTCACTTGAGTGTCACAATTTTTTTTCCACTTACTTTTTTTTTTTTTGGTGACCCGGGAATTGCCGTACAGCTAGCAGCCGGCAACGCAAACCTGAGGCAGTGCTACAGGGACCCACCTCCCACGGTGTTGCGGGTAAATCGCGCAATGGGGGCAAGAAGTTTCAAACATTTACCCTTCCGACTAAGGGATCAAGATGCGAACCAACTCATTCACTGTGGGGTGGGTCTTTTTCCACTTACTTGAATGCCATAAATTTGAAAAATCGATCACTTTAGTACTATAGGCAATTTGTCTAGTCAAAAAATCCAGCATGACTACATTCGTGCTAACATGGACAATTTTTTAATATATTAATTATTTTAATTATTTTAATTTTTCCTTTTTTTTGGGGGTTGGTGAAGGTCATTGAAAACCCTCATCGGCTGCAAAACCCTCCCCTAGCTTGGTGAGGGCTACCTTGCCCTCAATAACAAAGGGCCTAGGCGAGGCTATTGCAGCCTCACCAATCAAGGGTGAGGCCTCGAATTGCTAGATCTAAGCAAGGTGACATTGTTTACAGCAGCCAAAATCTAGCGAGGGCCTTTGCGGCCTCACCTATGGCTAACAAGGCCACAATGGTCTCACCTTGGGCCTTCATAGCTAAGGGCGAGGCGGCCCTCACCAACTCTTGGCAGCCACGAGCGAGGCCACCTCGCCCAGATTTGGTGATTTGTGGCCTCATCGCCGATCGACGAGGTTGCCATGGCCTTGCCCATCGCAGTTGAGGGCGAGGTAGCCCTTCCCCAATTTGGGTGAGGGTTTCACAATTGGTGAGGATTGCTAGTGACCCTTGCAGACAAAAAAAAAAAAAAAAAGCAAAGAGAAAAATAAAAGAAAGTAAAAAATTCAAAATTAATGAAAAAATTCTTAAAAAATCCACGTTGGTAGGAAAATACTAAAAACCTCCATGTAAGATAATTTGTCAAAATTGTCACTCAAAGTGATTGATTTTATTCTAACGCAGCACTTAAGTGAGTGAAAAATTTTTTAGTACTCAATTGAGTGCCATACAAAAATTGAGGCACTATCCTTTTGCCCAAAAAAGGGAAAGAAATATGATTTCTTCTCTAAAAGTTCCTATGGGCCCAAATAAATATAGAGTTAAACTGATTAATATATGATAATTTTAATTTGGATTAATTTTTGGGTCACTAAAGGTGCGCAAGGCAATTCTCCCATCAATTTTTTTTTTTTTTTTTTTTGCTCTCCAAACTAGAAAAAGAACATAATTATGTTTGGTAACGTCAATTAATTTTTTTATTCTCCAAAATAGAAAAGTGGCTATGGAATAAATTTAGAACGGAAGAAAGAAGTAGAAAAAAAAGTAGTTTTTTGTTCCCGATAACAAAATATAGAAATAAATAATTTTTTTTTCTTTTCTGCTTTTTTCTCATTGCTTGCCATTGTCGCTTGTTGCCCACCGCCACCATCGATTGTCAATCACTAGTCACCACCCATTGCTGCTGCCCTCATTGCAAACTAGAGAAGGAGAAAAAAAGAGAGGAAAACAAGTAAGAAAAAAAGAAATTTCTAAAAAAAAATTAAAAAATTAAAAAAATTCTAATATACAAAAAATTTGTGAGTCATGCCAAACTTATTCATGTTCTTTTTCTATTCTCAAAATAGAAATTTTATGTAGTTAGTAAATTCATTGTTTTACTTAGAAATTGTTTTAAGGAACTGAAATAGAAAAAAATTATTTATGAAAGGAACTTATTTAATTGGATAAAAATATTATCAAACACACCCTAAAACTCAAGTGAGTATTGACAAATTTGTTCTACAACTTCCTATGTCAATTCGTTACTACCATTAAAAGAGAGAAAGAAATCTAATTGCTTTCCTAAAAGTTCTTGTGGGGCCCAACTAAATGTAGAGTTACACCGATTAACCTAGGATAAATTTATTTTAAATTAATTTTTGGGTCACTAAAAACTCAAATGAGTGTTGACAAATTTCTTATTAAGCTTGCCATGTCAATTTCATTGCTATCATTAAAAAAAAAGGGAAAGAAATTCGATTTCTTTCCTAAAAATTCATGTGCAGCCCAACTAAATGTAGAGTTAAAGTGATTAACTTATGATAAATCTACTATGAATTAATTTTTGTGTCACTAAAAACTCAAACAGATGTTGACAAATTTATTCTAAAACTTGCTACGCCAATTTAGTTACTACCATAAAAAAGAAGGAAAGAAATCTGACTTCTTTCCTAAAAGTTCCTGTGAGGCCCAACTAAATGTAGAGTTAAACTAATTAACCTATGATAAATTTATTGTAAATTAATTTTTGGGTCACTAAAAAATTAATTTTTTTTTTTTGGTCAGTCCTACTCTATACCTACTCTACACTCACTCTCGGACTTTTGCCCTGCCTCTTGCAAGGCGTGGGAGTCGAAACCCAATCCTGAAACTTACTCGTCACCATCCCATCCCCCCTGAGAAGGTGGGGATTTAAACCCTCACCTCCCCCTTCCATGTTGGAAGGGTGGCCATTGGGGTGAATCCCAGTGGTTACTAAAAAATCAAATGATTGTTGAAAATTTTATCCTAACACTTGCTATGTCAATTTAGTTACTACCATTTAAGAAAGGAAATAAATCTGATTTCATTCAAAAAAATTCCTGTGGGGCCAACTAAATGTAGAGTTAAATTAATTAACCTATGTTAAATCTACTCTAAATTAATTTTTGGGTCACTAAAAACTCAAAGGAGTGTCGACAAATTTATTTTAGAACTTGCTATGTCAATTTAGTTACTACCATTAAAAAAAAGAATTCTGATTTCTTTCCTAAAAGTTCTTGTGGGAACCAACTAAATATAGAGTTAAACTAATTAGTCTGTGATTAATTTATTCTAAATTTTTTTGTCACTAAAAATTCAAATGAATATTAACAAATTTATTCTAAAACTTGTTATGTCAATTTAGTTACTATCAGTAAAAAAAAAGAGAGAAAAGAAATATGATTTCTTTCTTAAAAATTCATGTGGGCCCTAGCTAAATGTAGAGTTAAACTGATTAACATATGATAATTTTACTCTAAATTAATTTTTGGGTCACTAAAAGCTCAAATGAGTGTCAGCAAATTTATTATAGAACTTGCTATGTCAATTTAGTTACTGCCATTGTCATTTAGCTCAATATTTTCAAAAATAAATTTGATGGAAGAGAAGAGTGTACTAGTTTAGTAATCAAAATTTGTCATAGGAGTCTAGTTTGAGGTTTATGGTGACCCAAAAATTAGTTTGACTAAATTTGTCATAGGTATGCTATTGGGGGCCAACAATGAAGAGAATTTGTTATTTAGAAAACTAAATAATCTTTCATGGAAAATAACTAAAGCTTAGTAAAGATTTGGTCAATGTGATGTTTCAAAACTTGTGGTTGTAATGCGTGCTTGTGGAAGTAATGAAAGAGAAATAGTAGCACACCATGATATATATTGGCTTGACTTTATCCCCAAGTCTACATCCACTCTTCATACTAATAGTCACAAGTTGGGTTAGATCCATTAGTAATTTGCACAAACAGTTACAATTGGCAAGTATTGATCTTATTACATGATAGATCACACTATTATGATTCAGTTACTACTCTTACTCTTGTACACTTAGTATTTAACACAATTACTTAGACAGCACGAATACAATACTCAAAGAAATTATCGAAGGTGAGCATTTTGCTTAAAACATAACAAGTAGCAAATTTTTAGACTTTAACATGTGTCGCTCTCTAATTGGCTTTTGAGATCTTATTTTTTATAATCATCTTCAAACTATTTGTTGGAGGTGGATTTAAAAAGTGAAGAACATTTAGAGTTATCGTTGATGCTATTGTACAAATATAGAACTACCCATATAGTTCTTTTCCCGAACATTTGCTAGTTACTCAAAAGTAGCATTGGCTGTTGTTCTTTCATTGTAATTTCTAATAAACTTGTCAAACTACCTAGCTTCTCGAATATTATTATCACTCTAATTCTGTTGTTGTACGAATCCATTGCTACAACAGCTAGTTTGGTAAACCAACTAGCACTATCAAATGTCTGTCGTTACCATAGCACCAATGACCCGATCTTCATAGCATTGATAAAAAACATCGTCACTAGCTACTCTTTTAGGTCCATTGGAATTGTCTACAGAAAATCTGTATTAGGACATATTGCATTCTTTTATCCACTACATCACATCGTTGATACTACGTAGCCCTTTGTTACGAACATCCGCACATATCTTAGTAAACTTTATATTAAGGATAGTACGAAAATTATCAAAATCACTTGGAGAAATTTCCCCAACATATACCGGTTTGGGGATTTCATGGTATTAACCCTAATATTACATAAACAACAAATAATAAAAGAAATGAATATATAAATTTTATAGATATAAAATATAAAATGTATAAAGTATATATATAAATATAAATAAAAAAACGATATGCACTTTTACAGTTTAATCAGTAATATATTGATATTTCAAAAAGGTACACTAGAAGTACCATAATTTTCATATAGTACTCAAGTAAGTGCTGTAACTTTTTTTTTTAGCAAAAGTATAGCGTAAGTACCAAAAATTAGAATGTGGAACACTTAAGTGATAAAAGTTATAAAAAGTACACATAAATACCACTTCTTTTTTTTTTTTTTTTTTGAAAATTGAGACACTTCAATGCCAACTTTGGCGAAGGGTCTCAAAAATCCTTCATGGCATTATTTTAAATAATTTAACTCGCCTATATGACTTGTTGGAAAGTTAGTCAGCAAAGAAGAGTCAAAACGATGTCGTTTGGCTCTTATTTGAATTTTTAATATAAATATCAATTAAAATAAATTTAAAATTAAATAATAATAATAATAATAATAATAATAATAATAATAATAATAATAATAATAATAATAATAATAATAATAATAATAATAATAATAATAATAAAATTAAAAAAGGAAGAAGATTGCAAAATGCTTTGATAAGGACAGCCCTTGCCAAAGCATTCTACAATCTTATTCCTTTTTTTCATAATTCAATTTTAAATTTAATTCAATTAATACTTATATTAATATTCAAATTCGAGACAAAATGACGTCGTTTTCGCCTTATCTAGTCATATCAACGTGCGTTTCGTTTTGCACTTGTCTCGCCGGAAAAACGCCACATTGGCATTTTGATAAGAATTTCTCACTACTAGCACTTAAGTGATCCATTTTTCTTTGATTTTGACACTTAAGTGTACTTTTTTCAAATTTTTGGCATTTAAGTGTCTCCCATGCCACTCTAGGTGTCCGCACCTCCTTTTTTTTTTTTTTTTTTTTCACTTACTTGAGTGCTACAAATTTAAAAAAAAATGAATTAGTTAAATGTTATCAACAATTTGCCTCACCTAAAAATCCGACGTGGATGCTAGTCGCCCTATGTGACATGGCCAGCACTGATGTAAATAATTAATAAAATATTCAAAAGTAAAAAAATGCACATCAAACTAGGAAATAAGTAAAAAATAAAATAAAATCTACATAAGACGATTTGTCAAGAATGACACTCAAGTGAGTAAAAAAACTTATGGTAGTCAAGTGAGCGTTGTACGAAAATTATGGCATTCTTGTTGCCTTTATTCTAAGCATTTTTATTTATAGGTGAAAAGGTTAGGGAGGACCAATCAATGTAGTTATCCTGTGAACTTTGCCATTAAGATCTCATGCAAACAAATGCCTTGCATTAATTGTTTTTTTGTAAGGCATATTAGTAGAAATGGGTACCATATACATAAAACTAAGTACTTCTCATGAGCAAGGGACATTGCATCTAAAATCCAAAATATCTTAAATTTATTTTCAACAAAAATGAAAAACAAAATATCATCAAACAATTATTATATATTGATACATAAATAGTATTAATTATAAATGACCTCATTTGCTTCTCCTCTTTTTCGACCACTATATAGCCCTTGACTCTAGAAACCCATCACACTCTCACATTATTTTACTCGTATCAACTCAAATATAAATAAGTAAGCTAAGTTTAACATTTAAATGAAAAATCATGTGAAAAGGATAAACGCATAAAGGCTTGCGCTTTTTCCATTCATTTTTTAACTTTTGACACCACACGATTACCTTAAATTAATTGCAATATCTTTTGCAAGTCCCAAATTTAAGATTCTTTCTTATCTTTTTTTTTCTTTTATTCTTTTGGAAATTCTCAAACATTTAGAATTGACAAAAAATATGTATTTGCCAATGGTTTTTTTTTTTTTGTCAGTCCTACTCTATACCTACTATACACTCACTCTCGGACTTTTGCCCCGTCTCTTGCGGGCGTGGGAGTCGAAACCCACACTCATGAAACTTACGCGTTCCCACCCCATCCCCCCCGAGAAGGTGGGGATTTGAACCCTCACATCCCCCTTCCATGTTGGAAGGGTGGCCACTGAGGCGAATTCCAGTGGTTATATTTGCCAATGGTTTGACTGGGTTGTTTTATGATGCAATTACAAATTGTCATAATTTTCTTATAAATAACTAATTATTCCACTTAATCGGCCCTAGTTAATGCAGTCCCAAATTTTTGGGCAATATTTCAATGTAGTATTCCTCGCCAATTGTTACCAAAAATCGCTGATGTCACATCTAGTTATCGCTGGCCATCCTAAGTAGCATGCTAATGTGGTCAATTTGTTAATTTTCACATCATAATTTGCGACAGCAATTGGTAGGAAAGAATACATTTAAATACCACGGTTCAAAGGTAAATTGATAATTTTCCCAAATATCCAAATAATCAATCCTTCCACACAAACATAAGTATAAGCATTTCTTTTTGGATAAGTAAACTAGGAATGTCATAAATTTTCTCTTTTGAGCACTATAAATTTGAAAAATTGATCACTTAGGATGCATTTGGTATTTTTTTTTTTGGGAACAATTTCTATACATAAACAATTCTTTTCATTTTTATTCCCTATACAAATTTGAGTATTCGAACACATTTGATAGCTACACAAAATTTCTATTCTGGGAATAAAAAAAGAATAAGATCGAGTTTGATACAACTCTCAATTTTTTTTTTTTTGTGATGTAGAATTTCTTTTAATTTTTAAATAAATTTCTGAGATTTTTTTTTGAATTTTTTTTCCTTCATTCTTCTTCCTCCTCTAGTTGGTCGTTGGGCCTCGACGACTCATTGTGGCTAGGCAAGGTTGGTTTCACCTAGCCACAGTGAAATGAAGCCTCGTTGTGTTGAGGCCGGCAACCAGAGGAGGAGAAGAAGAAAAGAAAAACAAAAGAAGATGACCTATTTTAAAATTATTTCCCAGAACAGAAAAGTAGGTTTTTTCTACTTTTTGTTTCTATTTCAAATCTATTTCTTAGGCAATAATCTATTTCGGGGAATAGAAAAATTTGTTTTCGCTATCAAATGGATTTCTATTTTTTTTTCAATTATGGGAAATAAAAGAACATAAAAATTAAGAAAAAGAAACTTGATCAAACAAAGCCTTAAGTGCCATCGGCAATTTACTTAGCCAGAAAATCCAACGTGGACGTTGGTTGTCCTAGGTTGCATTATCAACATTAACATGCACAATTAATTAAAAAAAATTCAAAATTTAAAAAAGAATCATGTCATAATGGGAAATCAATAAGAAAAAAATCCATGTATGATAATTTGCTGGAAGTGGCATTTAAATAATCAATTTTACTCTGATATGGTATTTAAGTGAATAGAAAAAAATTATGACAGTCATGTAAACGCTTTATGAAAGTTATGGCACTCCTATTATATTTTTCTCATTTATGCTATTTCTTACCCAAAAAAAACTATGGTATTCAGGTATTCACTCTAACAATTTCGTCCATTTTAATTTTATACATGAGAATAATGATATAAAAATTCTC
This sequence comes from Eucalyptus grandis, assembly GCF_016545825.1. Lineage (NCBI taxonomy): Eukaryota > Viridiplantae > Streptophyta > Magnoliopsida > Myrtales > Myrtaceae > Eucalyptus > Eucalyptus grandis. The sequence goes on along the minus strand of NC_052622.1, from coordinate 26,452,115 downwards.
ACAGACAGACTTAGGTTTATAGATATGTCAAGTCTGATGTTCGGAAGTCTAGAGAAATGAATATTAAGACCAAATTTAGAACTATGGCCTAAAATAATCGAGCATGGTTGAAAGTAGTATTCTCTGCTTCGCACTATCGTTTTGTTTTATTGTGACCTCCCATCTTAATGATCGAGTAAATTTACACGTGGCAAATGGCGATGCAACAATTCTCATTGATTGTGAATCTTTTAGTATCAATAACCCCCGACATGACACTAAAACACAATTTTGACCAAACAAGATTTTATTAAGTGAAACTCAACTCCACATAATATAATATGACATAACTCGAAACTAATATGAATAGACGTGTTTTTGTCTATGTTCATCGACAATCACTTTGTAATTACATAAAAAATATTATGAAATAATACAAATAAGTAGACACGTCTATGATAGAAAAACGCAAATTGTTTTACAGATTTAAATGCACATATTGCGTTTCATATAATTAATAATTTGAAAGTCAAAATATTTTCCCATTGAAGTAATTAATTAGTGCACCTCAACACTCGACTTCTATTAACTACAAATCAAAAAGTGTTTTCAACTTCTCTATATTTCAAACTACAAGGTTGGACCGCCAATTTTGCCACATTGTGCCCGTAAGTTTTACGTCATTATCATTTTTCTTTCGAAATATATTCCCCTTTCCTTCGTACCCACGACCTTAATCTACAGATTCCCATCCGGAGCCCCCGCTCAAACGCCCTAGCGCCTCACACCTGCTGCCCGCCACCGCGGCCTCGGAGCAACGGCACGGTTTCGAGATCAAATTGCAAAGGCCATGACAACCTCGGACGATGTCGGCATCATGAACTCACAACTTGATCCGAGGTCACAATCGCAATGGTTAGAGGTGGCAGAGGACGGCGACAGACCTATATAAAGGTTGGGTCTACGGCGCCTCTTTGGTTTGAGCTTACGGTACTTTGGGAGTTTTTGGTCCGGTGAGAGTAATTTATCTTTAGGCGTTGCATCTTTGCATAATATAAGTGAATGTGCAAAGTTGAGTTTTCGAAAATAGATAATACTAATTGGCATTGATGCAAAAATTCGGCATAGGTTTTAAATTTTCCCCATCATTTTAATATTGTTAAGATAAATCATAACTATACAAAATTAGATCCAATGATGAAATGCTAAGTCAAAAGTGGTATAAGACGACAATAAGCCGATTCATTAAATTCTACCACTTTCAAATTTTAAGTTCAAATCTATCTTATCTTGTAATGTACATATAAATCAAAATTTCAAATATTTACCTTTTCTTAACGAATTTATGCTTTTCACTTTGTCTCCAAACGTAATCCGAACGAGCAACTAACATTTTGACTTGACTTTTTTTCTTTTTTGGTTTTTTGCGAGTTTGATACAAAATGAGAACAAAAATATTCCATAATTGTAAAAGTTTGATTTATATCTCCTTTTAATACATTTATTGTCAATTTGATTTTGAAGTGAGCTAACAATAGCAAAACGAACAAACTCAATTTAATCTATTGATGAGTTTATCTACTGAGTAAACTTTTTTGATAAAAATTTATTAAGGCTTGGTTTATTTCATGGAGAATGAATAATTTGAAAACTATTTTTCTTACAAATAATTTTTGAGATAATTAGTCAATGGAAAATATTTTTATTATCGACAACAATTTATATTTAAATATCTTCGTGGATGATGAAAATATTTTTCATTAAATATTTTTTGTAAATGATACAAGTAACTATTTAGGAAAATGTTTTTTCATTTCATGAAGCAAATGGAGAGTAAACTCTTCTCTTCAACTTTATATTTGATGTTTACAAGAATTAATAAATATCTTCATTTTGGGCTTAATAAAAAAGATGAAACTCACGGGCTAAAGCTCTAAAGTGTTCGTTGTGGATAATTAGTTTGATATGAAATGTCTGTATCATGCCTTTTTCTATTAACAACATTCTAAATTGATTTTTGTTAGATACACCTATCATGTTAACGTAAGTTGACACAACCATCACTAGATGATTGACATATGAAAGGCATCGAGATGATTGACATATGAGAGGCATCGAGTTGCATTCTTCTTCATGCTTAGTCTAGTTTTGTTTTTCTTTTTTAGCTAGTAGGAAGCGTGAATATTTTAATTTGGAAAGCAAATGAGATTTGAAAAGATTTAAACTCAAAACTTTCTACTTGATAGCATATATGATTTTGTGACACAACTTGTAAATTATTTGACGTTGATATTATCTTTTTAAAATGATTAGTTTTATTTCAACAAAATAAAACGAAAATCCAAACAATGAATATCTAGGCCTTCTTCACTGACAATGAGAAGAGTCGAATGGGACCTCATTTCTATTCATTATATTGTTTGGTACTTGAAATAATAAGGAATAGAAACGGATATCGGGGGGATGAAAAAGGCTCCGTCACCTTGTTTTCGTTAACGTGGGAAGAGGAGAGAATGAATAAGAAGGAATGGGCATGACTTAACTAGAAAAAGGAAATTTCAAAATTGTCGAATATTTATGACAAGCAATTAATCACCTGTAAGTACGCGGAGGAATAAACATACCAATGTCCGAGAGTAAGTTTTAGATGATGCGACCATAATTCTAACTTCAAGGACAACTTAAAGTATAAAGGCACGGACGCATAATCGAATTATCATTATCTAAGCATATGAACTTTTATGTATAGCTAGATAGATAAAGGGCTTAACCCTATAAATCGCCCACGTTACTCTATATCTCTAACTTGTTCTTGAGATATCTTATGAAGATATATATCTAACATCTTCCGCTTCATCCACGTGGCACCCAACCACCTGTCAATGGTGATAGTACTTTTATATGGCCGTCAAGTTATAGTAAAGTCTCACTCGTGTAAAGGACACAACATGACTTAAATAGGTGGGTCATATTGAAAATGATCGGATTCAAATTGACTTATTTCCATGTAATATAAATATAGCGACCCATATTAAATCAGGTTCTTATTGTTAAAATACCTTCATATTTAACTAACTTTAGGAAAATTCATAGACAGGCTGAGATGAGAGGGCGATGAGAAGTGAGCATGAGATCTAGTGAGGACGATATAGAGTGGAGAGTTATAGAGATGGTTAGATTAAAGTAAGTATGAAATCAATTAACACCTATATTATTTTAGGTTTTATCATTCTAAATCCATTTATAAGCTATTCAGTGAATATAACGAATACATATAATGACCCGACTTATTAAATATGGGTTAATAATTGTGTTTACGACTGATTTTGAAATATCTAATAGCACCCCTTTAGGAGCATTTTATGAGTTAAATCACTTCATGAACGAAACAATGGATCCAACGAACTTCATCCATTCTCGCTTTGTGCGCACAAAAATGGAACATACTATAATTCTAAGAACGTGGAATTAACGTCTTTAAGATAAAAAAAAGCATGTCGAATACTGAATGAATTACCAGTTTCCATATGCTCCAAACGGCCCTTATACGTTATAGCCCGCAATATTTTGGTCATACCCTTCCTTAACATTAGTTCACCGTGAATACGATGAATATTCACTTCACGCTTCCCTACGGGACCGCTACAGCAAAATACTTTACGTCGATAAGCTTGCTGCTATCTCCATCTTCGACAGTGGATACAACAGTTTTAGGCAGCTTGTGATTTATCCAAGACACGATAGCCTCTAGCAAGAAGAAACATAGTCCGAGGGTACAAGCTTTAGCGTCTACACGTCCACCGGTGAGCCAACCACCTCAAGGTGATCGGAGTTCCGATAGCTTTGTACAAGAATCCTAGGTTCAATGAAGGCCCTTTCAAGATATTCCTAATGATCCGTTAGATCTATCTCTGTTTCTCTCTGCTAATGACACAAGAGACTTCACTCGAATACTTCATCTTAAAATTTTGAGAGAGGAAATCGCTCGTTTCATATAGCATACCCATATCAATCCTGACAAGCATAATATCAATACATAGTACTGAGAAAACTATCTTGCTGCCACTAACCTTAATATAAACACATGATCCACAATATTTTGTATAAAACCGAACGAGGGAATTTCACTGTGAATATTAGAGTATCAATCACTGGAAGCTAGTTTTAGTCCAGATGACTTTCATTTGAAAAACCTTCAGATTGATTCAATTTTACTTTTGCCTCAAGATCCTAGTTTAGAAAAGCGGTTTTCACGTCCATTTAATGTAGCTCTTAGTCAAATTGAGCTAAGTCGGCTTTATGTATGTCTCAACATTACCAAAAGCAGCTTTAAGTCTTATTCCATACCTGATTTTCAGCCATCTGCTCCTAGTCCTCTTTCACGGCATCACTCCATAGTATAGGAGTCATCACTTAATCATGGCTTGTGAAAACGAGCTAGGGTCCTCCTTAGTCCAACACGAAAGTCAGGCTCTTCCAAGTATACAAGGGAATCATCAGGGATAGCTGACTTCCTTTGCCTCGAAGATCTCCTTGATGCCACAATGTTTCCATTAATTTTGTGAATCAGAAACATCGGGATCTCCATGAACTTTTCGTGATGAAATGGTTTCTCAGGATTATAACATTGGCTAATATGAACAAGAATTGTACCAACATTATCATCTGATTCCTCATGTTGAGTTTGAATTCCTTCACTTTCTGTCTTTCGACCGAAAATACTCCCGCTTTGTTCAAGATCTATTAGAAAATCAGCATTCCTTGCTTCGACAATTCTAGGAGCACGTGCAGACAATTAAATCCATATTTTTTACAATTCATGGCGTGCCCGATTTAGAGTCCCTAACCGTTCTCGTGTCCAACTTCTTTAAGTGAGGATTATAAGCTCTCACTTCAGCTGGACAACCCTATAAACAAAAGTGGGTTAAACTTGGTTTCCATCCTTTCCACAGCTCAAAAGTCCAAGAAAAAGCCCTAAATGGAACTTGGTTTAAATTGCAAGCAGCGGTGCTCTATGCCTCTCAAAAGCGATATAGACAGACCGGAATTAATCATTGTAATTTTTATCATATCCGAGAGCATTCAATTCCTTCTCTTGGCAATACCATTTTATTGAGGTGTCCCAGACACCGCAGTTGCCTAATGATGCCTTCTTTAAGGAACTTAACAAATGGACTCACTGTGCGTGCGTGTACCTTTCCATTGCTTTATAAGCCTTAAAGGCAGGGAGTAGATGGTCTGCAGATGTTAGTGTGTTTGAATTTCAGAAGTCTCGGAATTTCTCTTGGCATTCTCAGTGGCCTTGGGAGATTGCTTAAGCTTTATGCAATCCATGCGAGTACCGAAATCAGTAAAATCAAGAGTATGGAAACTTCATGATTTACCAATCTTTAAGTCCTTTTCAATGGAGATATGATCCAATCTCCTATGCCACAAGCAAGATGATTTCTCATTGACAATACCACGCTTAGATCACCCATGGAAAAATAGTTCCTTCAAATTTGCATCCAAGTCAAATTTGGATGAACCATATACTACTATCTGGTGCCAACAACCCTTTATATTGCAGAGTACTAAACACTGAATTTTTCAAAAGGGGAAAAACCCACCAACTTTCATCAATATTGAAACGGAAAATAAATTACCGGAGAACATGAACATTACTTTAGTGGGCATTATATCATTCGATGCTAATATATTTATCGGGAAGAACGGCATCGTTAATTCTTGAACTTTTCTCTGCTGTTCAATTTGGCTCCGGATTTTGGTTTTTGAATTTTGTTTGTATACTTTCAGAAATTCTCTCAATTTGGCCCCTTCATCTAATCCAACATCATGTTATGCATTCTTTGTTTGACAATGGATGCTAATTCAGCAATTTGGTGAGCCAAAACTGACGTTAACTGAAACGTCATTTCATTTCTTTTGAGTCAACAAATTGTTTTGTTGTATTTTTCCACTCCTTTCTTTTCTTTTCCCCTTCTTTGCTTTATCTCATTCCGCTCCTGTCATTGCCGCCACCGTCTTAGCCGTCCAGCACCCCATCGTCAAAGTCAGTGCTTGACTCATATTGCCTCGCCAACACAATTATCGCAGCGCCTTCTCTCTCTCTCTCTCTCTCTCTGCGCGCGCCTGAGTATGACTGACATGGTGAAGCCAAGCCTTTATATCTGTGTTTATACGCCTCAAATTAGAGAGTGGTTAGATAGGTATATCTTCTTTAAATATATTGGGTAGGTTTGTTTTGTCATTTAGATAATGCGTCACTTCACTCATTGATCGCTGTTATGTGTTTGAGTGGATACAAATAGGAGGAGGAAACAAAATTTGAAATGTGGGCCTTATTCGGACATATGCATAACTTATATTGCAAGACAGACCTACTTAATATCCCGTATGGTATCCCTGTTAGATGACATTGTTAAGTTCTTTTACAAAGTTATTATACTAGATTGGTAAAGGAGGCCATTAGCTAGACATTCTTTCTTCGGCCGTTTACCTAGGCGATCTGTTAATCGAAGCTAAACAGCAAATATATGAGCTTTCAACGATATCGACAACACCATACGGGATTTTCTTTTCTTTTCTCTGCAAAGATATCTTTCTTAAGCTGGCATATTTTGCATTTTTCTATGCCGCTTTTGTCTTTTTTCAAATCATTAATCCTAAATTTATTTGCGATATCTCTTCCGATTACACAAATTGCTCTCTTATTAGTATGACTAACCTAAGAAGAATTATTTAGCTACCCATTAGAATTATCTCGTGTTCGGAACTGCAAGGGGAGTGTAAACTGCCATTGACACCTAAATTTTTCTCCATGGTTTTCTTGTCCTATTATTTGAAAATTGTGATCGAAATTCTTGAGGTCAATTTGTTAGGGGTGAGTATGCTTCCAGTGTATAGAACCAAAAACTAGACCAATGGAACCTAGTCTAATTCCAAGTTCTAGGTAGAGATGGTTCGGGTTTCTAGTTCCACTTTTATAGGAATCGCTAGTTCCCAATTCCCATAGGAGCTGAACTGGATTGGGAACCTAAAGTAAAATCCTTAATTTTTCTCTCAAATTGAAATTTGAAGTGATGTTTGTCCTAATTAGTAGATTATCACTGGTAAATAAAGTTTACTAGTTGAAGTAGAATGAATTTGAGTTGTGAGGCTTTCTAATAATTATTTTAATTAATTTGATAGAAATTTAAGTTTAAATTGTTATTAAGTGATTAACTATGATTGTTGCTTCTTTTAACTTTAGGTGGTTAGAATTTACAACAATTTTTCATGGTGATTCCGGACTGAAGTTTTATAATTTAGGTGTTATGTATTTTATTATTTATTTTATTTTACGTGTTCATCTTTTATGGATTGTTGCTATTAGCAAATGAAAAACTTTCTTTTTATTGTTGCGTTCATTTTTGTTTTGCTTAACTAAAAATGAAACGAAAAAAAAGAGAATGCATTAGATTATGAAATCTGTGATAAGAAAGGTTTTAAGTTCTAGGTTTCAAAAATGAGAAATCGTACGGCGAACAGGTTCTAGTGGAATTGGTAAGGAACTTGAAATCGCTCATCCTTACGATCTGTGGCAAACAAAAAAAAAGAATCATTATAATATTATTTGATTTTTTCATATCTTATGTTTTTTTACTAGTGACTGTTTCGGGCCCCGTGGCCATGTTTAATTCAGGCCTCGCCGGCCCTGATGCCACCGAATCCAGCCTAGACGGGCCTGATGCCATGAAAAATTTCATAAAACCCGTGAATTTCCGCTATCTTCAGCCGAAATTTGAGCTTCAGATATTATTCTCCAGCTGCCGAGAATTTTGATCAAATTCCTCAAATCCACAAAATTTCATAAAACCCGTGAATTTCCGCTATCTTCAGCCGAAATTTGAGCTTCAGATATTATTCTCCAGCTGCCGAGAATTTTGATCAAATTCCTCAAATCCACCGGATGAAATCACCTGCTTAGATGGTCCGGAAAACCAAGGGGTCAGGGAGATTTGAGGATCGGTTCGTAGGGTTTTTTCTCACAGGGGAATTCGGATAAAACTTCGAGGGGGAAAAATCGTAGCGGGTCTACGCCTTTGAAACGGAAGAGAAAAGTTCACAAGAGAGTTGGGAGAAGAATGGAGTGCTCTCTTCTAGGGCAAGCGAGCGGAGGTTCACTCGCCACTCTGAGGATTTTTATGGATCAAAATGCAGTCAGAGCATGTTAAGATGGGAATTAATGTAATTCAAAAACTAAGAAACAGTCCATTCTGAATTTTCATGAGTTTTTCCTCTTAACTTAAACGCTCTTTTGGTGGCAATGTCATCCATGACCACCCCCTGTTTCCTTCTCTCTCGCCGTGCTGCAAAATGCCACTCAATCACACCCTCATGCCAACACTACAATTCGCCTAATTAAGAAGCCAGCAAAGCCCAATAAGTATGGACACCAAGATTGGCTCGCCCGATGCGTGCAAGCCCCATGCAACGGCGTGGCCCTCACCATCCAGCCCTCCCAAGCCCCTCTGAGGCCACCCTTGGCTGCCACCTGGTTTATCGACTTGTCCAGATCAGCATGAGCCACATGTTCTCCGTCCCCGGGACTTCAACCACATGCTCCTCGACCATCTCCCCGCCAAGCCTCGCCTTAACCTCGTTGGCTGCCGGAACGAGCTGAACGCTGGGTACGCTGCCGACGGCCACGCACAGTCCCGTGGTGTGGGCGCATGCGTGGGGATGTTTACCATCGGCGGGCTAAGAATATGCGATTGCCGGTGCATACGGCAACGAGCTGCCGCCTATCCGCATCGTCGGTGGGCCCAACTCCAACGACAACAGCACCAACAGGGTCCTCCATCACATCATCGGGTTGCCCGATTTCACCCAAGAACCGCGGTGTTTTGGACTGTCACTTGCCATCAGGTCGTTTAAATCAACCATGTGTTAAGTGACACTGCCCATGCTCTGATTTATGTTTTTTCTTTATTCTCTTATGCTTTTTTTTTTCAACTACTTGAGTATCATATAACTTCTTAATCGATCACTTTAGTGGCATAATATTTTAAAAATATTCACCATGAGTACTATGTCACGTCGGATTTCCGACACATGGATAAACATTTTTATAAAATTTATGACATATGTATGATGAATCGAAGGTTTCGGCACTTAAGTGAAATTTAAAATAAAAATTATGGCACTCAAGTGAAAAAAATTTAAGACACTCAAATGAGCGTAATACAAAAATTATGATACTTGTAATGTCATTATCCATAATATTAGAGTTTCTATAATTCAATAAGTGTGTGTATATCAAAGCTCAATTAACCTAATAAGTATCAACTCAAAAATATGTAATTATCTAAGTTCATACCAAAAAATCTCGCTATCAAAATACCTTGCCGATAGCGTAGGCGCTTTTGATTTACTTGTCGTTAGCTGAGAAAACTTGAAAAACATTTAGGATGAATGGTATGATCAACTACACTCTAGTGAGTAGTACATATCTTTTTGGAGCAGATTGAGTATCCACTATGCATATAAATAAAACAATATCATAAAATCATAGTCCAAACCCAAAATATAAATACGTACCAAATCAAATATGAGTTATTTCATTTCAGCATAATTTTATACACATCAAGGATACTTATTTAATCCATCATCACAAATCAAACATCAATGGTTAAATCCATTGATAAATTTTAATCAAATCACATGTTAATGGTTCATTCCATCAATTTAAATATTACTCAATATCTAATTCATGTCACAACATAGTATGACCAAAATTGTCTAATATTGTTTGTTTTGTTTGAAGGAAAAATCCAGGGCAAGAGAAGGGCACACAATCTTCGGTAAAGTCATAAACCTCAACCAATTGCACTTTTGCAAATTCATTCATATATATATTTTAATTTTGCCAATGGAGTTCTAAACATTTTCAGGTATTTTGCCAATAAAGTCCATTAAGCTAATTTTGGTAGGAAATTGTGGCAATGTGGACGATGGTAGAAGAGAAGAAGAAAAGCCTGGATTGAAGATTAAAATGACACGACTACAATTGATGTAAATAATTTCAATAACATTTTAATATTTTTTGGAACACGTCCAATTCTTATTAACTCATTTTTATATTTTCTTTTCTTTGAATTAGGTAAGACTCTCGATCAATTTGATTTTCTTACAACACTAACCAATGAGGCTACTAGTTGACCATCGCAATCCATAGGCAAGAGTGTCAGGCCTTCGCCTAGCCCAAGTGAGTCGCACGGAAAAATCGCCAATCCGATCTCATGCTCGAGATTCGGGGGTGGTTGAATGGTGTTGTAAAAAAGAATTCCATCAATTTAAATATTACTCAATATCTAATTCATGTCACAAATATAAAATGGCCAAAAAGTCATAAACCTATTGCACTTTTGCAAATTCATTCATTTTAAATTTAGATAATTTTTTATATATATTTTAATTTTGCCAATGGAGTTCTAAACATTTTCATATTTTGCCAATAAAGTCCATTTGCTAATTTTGGTAGGAAATTGTTAATGTGGACGAATCTCTAGAAAATAAAAAAAATTATTTAGAATCCTCACATGACACGTCATATTGCTTAGGTCTACAATTGATGTAAATAATTTCAATAACATTTTAATATTTTTTGAATTTTATTAACTCATTTTTATATTTTCTTTTCTTTGTTTTTCTTACAACACTAAAACCAATGAGGCTGCATTTTTGAAATTAAAAGAATGGTACCGAAAGGGCATTAGAGAAATCTAGGTTGACCATCGCAATCCATAGGCAAGAGTGTCAGGCCTTCGCCTAGCCCAAGTGAGGGTGGTTGAATGGTGTTGTAAAAAAAAGAATTCCATCAATTTAAATATTACTCAATATCTAATTCATGTCACAACATAGCATGGCCAAAAAGTCATAAACCTATTGCACTTTTGCAAATTCATTCATATATATATTTTAATTTTGCCAATGGAGTTCTAAACATTTTCATATTTTGCCAATAAAGTCCATTAAGCTAATTTTGGTAGGAAATTGTTAATGTGGACGCTGGCCGTCCTACATGACACGACTACAATTGATGTAAATAATTTCAATAACATTTTAATATTTTTTCGAATTCTTATTAACTCATTTTTATATTTTCTTTTCTTTGTTTTTCTTACAACACTAACCAATGAGGCTACTGGTTGACCATCGCAATCCATAGGCAAGAGTGTCAGGCCTTCGCCTAGCCCAAGTGAGGGTGGTTGAATGGTGTTGTAAAAAAAAAAAAAAAAAAAAAAAACTTAAATAAATAAATTTGAATGAATAATAAAATATTATTTAAAATTAGCTACATTAGCAATGGCCTTGCCACATAGGATGCCCGACGCCCACATTAGCGATTTTCGACCAAAATTGGTTGTATGAGCTTAATTGACAAAACTTGAAAATATTTATGATTGAATTGATAAAAATGCAATATGTGTAGAACTTTTTGAACAATTTTTTCGAACATAATGCCTAATGAAAATGCAACTAAGATTCCCTTGGCAAGATCCCCACCTATTATAAGTTGGTTGCTTGGTCTAGAAAGATATCTTGAAACTAGTATATATACCTAGAAACCCCTAACCAGATGCACAACAATAATGAACATTAAACCATCATCCTCCAATAATTTACAAAACCAATCCAAACATAACCCTTCGCAACTATGTTATTAGTCAAAATAACTTTCGCAAATCATTTCTCAAATCATTTTAGAATTCATTTTATAAACCATATTCATGAGCAATACATATAATCTCTTGCAATTTCATTCACAATACCTTTCATAACGCATCTTTCAAACCAATCACAAATAACGAAATAGAAGTAAATGCCAAACCTAGATTTTGTGCAACCAAAAATGTCATATCATAACTTACACTATATTCCATCTCTATCACTTTCAAAGATGGGTTTATAAATTTGAGGAAAAGATAAGAAACACTCACTTGAGAATGTCTGAAACCAAATAATAAAGATTACTTATCGACTAACTCCCAATGGCATCAAATAAGCAAGAAACAAGATCAAAATCAAGTTAAACGCCACCTCAATTATGAACTGACTAACTAAGCTTAATTGCTGACAAGATGACTCCTACAAGCGAACAAATGCTCGCCAAAAGCAAATATTCAAAGTTGTTCGCTTCGCGGAGCTCGTGCGTGAAATAGATAAGACTCCTTAGATTTGTGCCATATTGGGCATCAAATCAATATAAAACTCAATCTTTTTATCAAGAGGCTGACCTAGTAAATCCTCAAAAAACACATGCGGAAACTCTTTATCAATAGAAAGCTTCTCAACATCCCTTCTTATTTCCTTTACACAAGCCAGATAATCACAATAACCATTTTTCAAAAGTTTCATTGATTGTAGAGCGGTGAGTAATCTCGGAACAGTACCTTTACAATATCTTGAAAAAGAGAATTTGGGCTGATTTAAAAGTGTAAAGATCACTCTTTTTGAAAAGCAACAGTGACGTGATTTGTAGATAACCAATCTATTCCTATAATGACATCAAAATCTCAAATATTTAACTCCACCAAATCTACAAGCAATTCAATGTTATCAATTTGAAGCGAACATTTCTTGAACATAGGATTAGTGACCGAGAAATAACAAGTAGGAGTATCAACATGCAACTCACATTCAAGAGGTTTAGGCAACCCTTCAAGCTTATTTTCAAATTAAGTAGAAATACAGAAACTTGTAGCATTAGGATTAAAAAAATGTATAAGCATATTGCGAGGCAATATAAATATTACTTGCACCCACCGTGTTAGAAGTTGCTGCATCGTCTTCAATCATAGCAAAAACTTTCCTCGTCGTCCTCTATCTTTGCGGGTTCTCCTGGGGTCTACCAAAGTGAAGGAGCGTTCCTCTTCATGGAAAAACTACATGCTACGTGTCCCAGTTGCCTACATAGAAAGCATGATATATTATCAACTGGAGCATTCCATTGTGTAAGACAATCCCGCCACATGTCCCATTTTCCCACATGAGAAGCATGCTCTTGTTTTCCGGTAACACTCATCACCATGATATTTTTTCACGTGTATTACAAGGGCCTTGAGTATTATGGGTTTTAAACTTCCCTAATCGGTTACTACCTCTTCGCTTGCTATTATCACTTGCACTGCTTTCTTGAAAATCAGTGAACTTGGGCCTCTTTTGCTGATGATTATCCTGTGTGTCGCACTCCAAATTGTCCTATTCTACCGTGATCGCTCATTCTAAGACATCTCTGTACGTTGTACAAGAGGTGTAAGTTTAGAACAAATAAAAGGCAGAAGCACTCTCTAGAAATATTCAACTCTCTTGTTGATTGATCATAAAGATCTTTGCAAATCTACTTAACTGGTTGAAGCGGCTTGTGCACTCCATAATCATAGAGTTGCCCTGCGATATATGCATGAAATTGCCCCTCATCTTCACTTGGGATGACTTTGGATAATATCGAGTGTTGAAAGCCACTGTAAAGTCTTTTCAAGAAATAGTCGTACCTTCATCGCCAAAGGCCGGTCTAGTCCCTTCCCACCAATATTCAGCCTTGCCTTCTAAATATTGGAAGGCAAAGTCAAATTTTTGATCATCCAAAACCCTTTCGACTCGGAAGAACATCTCTATTTTCCTAAGCCAACACTCCGCCAAGAGAGGATCTGGTTTCCAAACTTTTTGGCAAATAGTTTTCGCCATGGCTTGATATTCTAATTCAGCTAATGACAATGAAACTGTTGACTACTTCTTTGTCTTCCATTAAATCAATGATCTTCCTAATTTGATACAAAAGCTAGTAATGAATCTTCTTGTCATTAGGCAAATAGCATAATCTATGTCACAATAGGCTGTCATCTTCAAGTTGTTCATGTAATAATAGAATTCCAAGTCTTGGACATCACTTTAAGTACTTGACAACCTTCAACGCTGCATTCATATGTGATTGCTTTGGATTGTTCATAAACTGGCTAAGTATTTGTATTGCATAACATACATCAGGTATGGTCATGGTGAGATAGATTAATTTCCAACAAGTCACTAATATCTTCATGGATCCTTGAACATTGGATCTTCATTTGGAGAGGAAGAGCTTGCATCATATTCATATGTTGTCAATTTGACGTTCTCCTCAACAAGTATAGCAACTGGTTTGCATCCTAACAATCTTGCTTCTAATATGATTTACATGATGAATTCGCTGACCAAAACAAATTTCCTCGCTAGATCAAGCTATTTCAATAGTAAGAAAATATTTGGGAGGTCTCAAGTCTTTAATATGGAAGGTCAAATGTAAGTATATTTTGACATTCCGAATTGTAATATCATCATTTCTCATGATAAGTATATCATCGACATAAATCAACAAGTAGACCAATGAGGTACCGTTGGTCCATGTGAAAACATAGAATTATGTTTGGAGTGTCGAAAACTTGCATTTGTAAGCATCATTGTAAACTTTGCATACCATTGTTGAGAGGCCTGCTTAAGTCCATATAAGGATTTATGGTGACGACATACTCAAAACTCCCCTAATCTACATAAGCCCTGTGGAAGTTCGATGTAAATTTTCTCATCAAGATCACCATGAAGAAAGACATTATTGACATTGATCTAGTGCAGGTCCTAATATCTCAATGTAGCAATAGACATAAAAGAACAAATAGTAACTTGTTTAAGAACAAGAGAAAATGTCTTATGATAATCAAAACTTTCGCATTACGTGAATCCTTTAGTGAAGAGTCGAACCTTATATCGCTCAATTGAACCATTTGTGTTGGACAAAACTTCCTTACGTGTTTTGAAGCTGACAAAACGTTTCCATCAGTCTAGTCTGAAGATTTGCAGACTCTTTCATCAAAGTCTGAAGACCGCTGGACCGCCAGACTCAAGATTCAAAGTCTAATCCTCATTGACAGTTTCTAGACCGTTGAAGAAGACTTATCTAGAATTAAGTATTTCTTTAAGGATTTGATTCTATCGACTAAAGAAGATCTCTCGGCTGGATATAGCATCTCGAAATTCATTATTCATCTTGAGATTGAGTAAGGAATTTTGGATCCGTTGATTGGTGAAGTATACTTGGAATGTTCTACTTATGGAAACCTAGATCCTAATTGTATGGGCGAGCATAATTGGTGGGCTATTGTCATATTTCTTAAATAACTTGAAATCTCCCTAATTGATTCCGTCCAACGGGTAGATTGGAAGAGCTCATTTGTAAAGTGCTAATGGTTACGAAGTCATGGAGGAGTATATAAGGAAGATGTTCTAGTTATTCGAGTGTGTGCGCGATAGAGAAATTTCAAAGTCTGAAACTCCTTGTTCTTTGTCAATTCAATTGTTGAACGTAATCTTCTACTCAAAAGAGAGTTTATACATTTGTGAGACCTTGAGGAAGTGTAGCAGAGTCTCTACACTGTGAAATCAAGGACGTGATACTATAACGACTCTTTTGATTTATAGTGAAATCAAGTCGATGGGCTGTTAGTGCGGGAGAGTGGATGTAGGCTTGGATTAAAGCTGAATCATTATAAACCTTATGTTCTTATTCTCTTCCCTAAACTCCTTTACTTTACTCGTAACTTTATTTAATTGTTAGAGTCTCGTTTCTATTTTAAAGTCTACTGTTAAATAGACTTAAGTTAAAAGTAAAGCTTTACTCTATACCTCGCAAAAGTTTGTTTTCGCACCTATTCACCCCCTCTAGGTGCTCATACTAGCATTCACAATTTGCAGTATATTTAATTTTGTATACCTATTTTGCAACCAATGAGCTTTTTATGAGGAGGTAGATGAACGATTTCCCAAGTATGATTCTCTATAATAACAGCTAATTCTTCTTTCATGGCCCCTCGCCATCGAATATCATGCGTTGCCCTCATAAGAAGATGGTTCGTGTTCTTTAGAAATTCGATTGATGCAGCACATGTGTTCTAGCAATAATTGACTGAAGGAAGCATAGGAAGATATCAGATATTGCGTACCTATAGTCTCCAAAGTAGGACATATATAGTCCTTGGTCCATGTTGGATGGTGAACTTGTCGCCCTGAATGTTGAGGCCTATTTGCCGATAATTGTTCAACAACTAGTGATGCAAAGCCAATACGATATCATTGCGATGATGATGGAGACTCGTTGTTGTTTTGGTGTGATGTTGAAATGGGAGTATCAGAAGTCTAATATGTTTGGGGGTCCAGGACAAGTTGTCGTAGGGTATGGGCTGGGGGTTTGTTGGTTTGATGCAATCACTACGTACTGTGGCTTCATAGAAACATCCTCATTCGATAAGAATTGCCGATGACTTGATGTTGGCATTGGTGGCTCATTTGAAGACACCATTTCTAGAAGGGAAATATATCTTCGTGGAATACAACATCGGCTAACAAAAAACCATTATGTAGATATCTCCATAATGTGGTAACCCTTCTGTAGAGTGTGGTATCCCATAAAAATACATTGAAGAGCACAAGGGTCCAATTTATGTTGATGTCTCACATTTGTCACATAGCAAAGACAGTCCAATACTAGAAGATGACCAATGCCCAATTGCTTTCTGAAGAGCATAACAAATGGGGTGCATCCTTCTAATACTCTAGTTGGGATACAATTTATTAAATAGGCTACCGTGACCGCATAATCTTTAAAAAAAAAAAAAACTCAAGAATGGAAGTTTGATATTTTAGTATGTGAGCAACTTCTAAAAGATGTCGATGTTTATGTTCGACGATTCCATTCTATTGTGATGCACAAGAACTCTCATGGAGTATTCCTTGAGAGGAGAGGAACGATTGACACTCAGTTGAGATAAATTCACTCCCATTATCTATGTGAATCCTGTGGACATGTTTATCAAACTAATTTCTAATTATGGAGAAGAATTTTGACAGATATGAAAGAGTCTGACTCTTGGACTATATGAGAAACACCCAATTGGCATGAGAATAATCATCCATAATGGTAAGAAAGAAATAGGACCCATCACGATGTGCTGTATGATTAGGACCCTAGATGTCCATATGGATTAATGAGAAAACACTAGTGGCATGAGACACACTAGTTGGAAATGGTGCTTGTGATTGTTTTGCTAGAGAGCATATTTTACAATTAGGATAAGGAAAACGAGAGAAAGAGAGATTTTATTACTAGTAGTTGCGTTACAAGATATGCTTTTATTTAAAGAAGATAGATCAAAATCTTTGGGAAAGTTGATCAAAGAATACGGTCCTTGTCCCACTTTACCCAAGCCCATTAATTTCCCAATCGAAAGTTCTTGAAAGGAACAATTTTCAGAATTGAAATTGGCTCAGCAAGAATTGTTCTCATAGACATTGTAAATAGTTATGCGATTGAATTCTGGAACATTTTAGTGGATAATGTTTGGGCTAAAGCAAACAATACTAATCTTTCTTACATCAGTAATATTTCCATTTGGGAGACGAACAAGTATGAATTGGGTTTGTTTGGATATTAGAATAAATATTCATGGTAAATTATGTGGTCACTGGCACCTAAATTAATAATCCATGCATTAACAAAAATATCATTACTCTTGCATAATAAAGTACCTAAAAATTTGCAGTTTTGTCGACTTTCTTTAACTGATTTAGTGCCTTCATTATGTGCTAATAATGGTATTGAGTAATATTGAGTAATTGGCTAATAAGCCTAGTCATATCCTTGTGACGATACCTAATAAGCATAAAATTATCTTCCCCCGTTTTTTTTTGTCGATGAGCTTACCATGTAATTTCCAACATGTTTCAATGGTATGATATGGACACCGAAAATATTTGCAATACTTATTCTTATTTTGGCCTCCCCTTTTTGTGATGACATGGCTTTATGAGGACCATTCAATTCGAACCGATGAAAGATTAAATAAGAATCATTAGATCCACATCCTCACTATTGATCTAGGCTGTCACATCACTAAAAACATCCACCGTCAGATCCATGTCCATACTTATGATCTTCACCGTCGACTCAGAAAGAATAGGAGCCTTCATGATTCGCACCTATACTTATGATCTCCAACGTCGGCTCGAAAAGAATAAGCACCATCAGATCCATTTTTTTTTTCTTTTTATAAGGATCGCTAAGATGATAGCTTATAGGGTTTTCGCCATCTTCTTCCTCATTCGGTGACCTAGGGTTTCCTCCAGAGCCCCCAGCTTGCTGTGGCACATGAAGGCCGCTGTGAGACCAACCCGAGAGCCTTGCCCCTATAACAAGAGCCATACTTTCGCCTTCTTTCTCATGTTTGATAGTAGCAAATCGTTGATTTTCTTCTTATATAGCCAACTTGAATATGTGGCCAAGTGGTGGGATGGGCTCCATGGCAAGGATTTGTGAGCTTTTTTCCACGATTACTAGACAATACTTTTTTCTATCAATACTTTGAGTTCTTGTTGGTCCAAAAAGATCCATATGAAGAAGCTGTAATACTTGACTAGTAGAAACCGATTTACTAATTTAAAAGAGCTTCTGACTTGTTTTCCCAAGACATAAGGAGTGCATAATCTAGACTTTTGATAACCCAGATTAGGAAGCCCTCGAACCAACTTCCTAGAGGAAACCTTGGCAATCTGCTTCATATTTACATGACTAAGCTTCCGATGCCATAGACTTGCCTCATCTTGAATAGAAATAACGCACTGAGAGCTTTTTGGATTTAAGTCCAGAAGATATATGTTGCCATGCCTTCGCCCGGTAAAGGATTGAGAGAAGTCTTGACTTGCTCCAGAACAAATGCCTTGTTGGAAGTTTCTTCTAAAACAAGTATCACAAAGCTGACTTATGCTCAAAAGATTATAGTTTAAACCTTTCACCAGGGAAACATTGTTGATAGTCAGACTTCTAATCTTCACAGTTCCACAGCTTATAATCTTTCCTTTACTATTTTCTCCAAAAGAAAATTTTCCTCCATTAAGTTTGTCAAGCTTTACGAAACAGCTTGAGTCTCCTGTCATATGCCTAAAACAACCATTAGCCAAGTACTA
Organism: Eucalyptus grandis; assembly: GCF_016545825.1. Lineage (NCBI taxonomy): Eukaryota > Viridiplantae > Streptophyta > Magnoliopsida > Myrtales > Myrtaceae > Eucalyptus > Eucalyptus grandis. The sequence continues at coordinate 26,433,104 of NC_052622.1, read as the reverse complement.
TTTGATTTTTCTTTTAATAGTGACCCGCGATCAAAGAAAAACTCAAAATTTCTTTGGTACCCAAGTTTTCTTGGGTCCAGGAGTGTTAATATTAAAAATAGTTTTTGCCTAATCTTTCTTAATTGGTCTTCAAACCTTGGGACAATCTTTCTCGAAATGTTCTGAGCTGTTATACTTAGAACATCTTAGAGCACTTTGGCCAACTGGTTTAACAAATACTTTCTGAAAATGATTTTTATAAAAGGTCTTTCTAAGCCTTTGCTTAAGACTCTCTTTTACTTTAGTAAAATCAATTAAATGAATAGTTTCAAAACTCATACTCAGACCGGATTTGTTAAAATAGGGTATTTTAGTTGTAAGAATTTTTTCCAATTTTTTTGAACCTTTTGAAAATCTTTTTGTAATGTTTGAGATTTCCCTTTTCAAAACAACATTTTCCTTTGAAAGAGAATCATAATTTTCTTTCAACTCGTCAAAACTTCTTTTTAGACTTTCAAACTTTTCTTTCCAAGAAACTTCCTATTGCCTTAGCTTAGAATTCTCCTTCTTTAGTTCGAAGGTCCCTTTAAGAGAGGATTTAAGATTGAGGCAGAGTCCATCTATATACAAAGAGACTTTAACAAGAATTTCTGAGTTACTAACCTCAACTTCTTTGTCAGAGTCTAAATCAGTGTTTGTTTCTGATTCTAAGTCTGAATCTGAGTGAGCCATCTGACATATGTTTGTGAATTCTTCGCTTTTTTCACATTCGGTGTCACTCTAAGTTTCTACTTAGAAAACCTTTTTGTATTTCTCAATATTCCCTTTCTTCTTTTTCAACAAGGGACAGTTTGGTCTGATATGCCCATTTTTCTTACACTCGAAGCATTACATCCCTGTTAGTTTCAGCTTCTTCTGTAGGTTTATTCTGGAAATTCTGCAAGTCTTGCTTCTTCCAATTAAATCTTCTACCCTTTTTCTTTAGTCTTTTAAACTTCTTTATCATAAGGGCCAGTTCTTCATCATCCATATCATCTTCCGAATCTGTATAATCAAAATCAATCTTAGATTTTAAAGCAATTGGTTTCTTACCTTTTGGATCTTCCTCATCATTGATATGCTCCACTTTGTATGACTAAAGTGTGCCTATTAGTTCATCTATTGATAGAGGCATAATCATTTGAGTCTCTCTGATTGAAGTCTTCACATGATTCCAATCCTTTGAAAGTCCACGCAGTAGTTTGTTGACTTTTATTGGTCTAGAAATTGGTTGATCTTGATAAGCCAGGCCATTTACGATTTCTGTGAAGTGACTAAACATATCAGAGATAGATTTTCCATGCTTTATTCTAAAGGCTTCATATTGTCCAAGCATAATATTTATCTTTGTTTCCTTCATACGGTCAATCCCCTCATAGGTAACATGTAATCTGTTCCAAACTTTTTTTGCTATTTCACAAGAAGAAATTTGGTTATATTATGTGGGAGACAAAGCATAGTACAAAGAGTAAATTATTTTTGCATCAATAGTTTGTCTCTTGGTAATTTTAGTTTGTGTTGTTTCATCAACATCAATCACTTCTTTCTGTTTGTCTGAAGCTGATGTTTCTTTAGGATTGATTCCTTTTTCAACAACATCCCTCTCCAGGGGATCTATGGATTTGAGAAATGCCTTCATCTTGTTCTTCCGCACAATACTCATTTCCATCGAAATAAGGAGGTCTGGTGTTGCTTTGTCCTACAACCAATTTTGGAGCCAAAATACTAGACATAGAAGATCTTTAGCTTAAAAGTAAAAATACTTCAATAAAATAATGGTTAAGATCTTAAATTACTATACATGAGCTTGCTAATTGATCAAAATTTGCAGCCAAATTGATGGATTAAAGCACTCAAATCATCTACCAAAACCCAACCCATGGTTAAGTCTTAATTCGGAGCTGCTAAGTAGGCATATTGGTGGCCCCACCATATCCCACTCAGCTGCCCAATTAGCTTGATCTTTGCATGTGATGGAAGATCATTATTGGTGGTACAAGTGGACAAAAATTGGTCAGGGATAAGCTGCTGAAAGCATAGGAAAATTGCAGCAAAATCCGCATATTCAACAGCTGCAAAAGTTGAAAAACAGAAAGTTGGTGAACTAGCTTAGTTGGCAGGCTTGGTAGGTGGACAAAAGATCGACCAAAAATCCCTTAATTCATGGGATAAGATGATTGAAGCAAGCTCTTTTAGGAGATAAGAGGTAGAAGACAAGAAGCAGAGGAGAGGGCTAACAATCGTGTAAAAAAAAAAAACGCTCAGAAGCAACTCCATAAAGGCAAAAATCCAGAAATCCCAAATCAACCTTTAGAGAGAAAAGTGAAATTTTCACAAACTTACATCCAAAATTAGCCAAAACCTTCAACTAGACAGTGAAACTTCACTCAAAGATCTTTACATCCATAGGTCGCACGTCCCAAATGGAGGTCGGAATAGTCTCCTAAAGTCCCTGAAAATATACCCTCCTATCCGGCCAAGGGAGTCCTAAGATTTTTTTAAGTGTTGAGCCCGGTTGGTCACGAGTGAGGAAAAACAAGTGCTTTTGAGAAAAGTTAGAGATAAATGAGGAAATCCATGACTTACAACCCAAACTAGAATAAATGTAGTTTGGGTTGGTTTAAATTTGGCCAACAAAAGAGGTTTTGAAGTCTAGTTTGGAGGCCCACGAAAATCTTCATTGTCAGTTTTTTCTTCTGCAGATCTCACTTTTAGTTTGAAGGAACCAACTTCCACATGCTTTCGGAGGACAATTTCTTGGTTTCCTTGGCCAAGAGTCACTTGCAAAAGAACTAAGAAGTAACGTAAGCATCCTAGATGTATTTTTGTTCAAGTTTGAACATGTTTTGATCATGAAAATCAAAAGGAAAACTAGTTCGGACAACTGATTTCCAAGGTTAAAATTTTTTCTAAGTGTTTAAAACCTCTTCAATACCCTTACTTGCTTGACTTGTTACTCCCCTTTGCATGCGTTTTTTTTGTCGTTGTGACTTTGATGAATGTTATATAGGAGTATAAATGATATATATGACAACTTGGTTTAGTCTTTAAATCTCCTTGTGAACCATGAGACTGTCTATAACATGAGCCAAAAACCAAGCCAGTTCACATTGAGACATGGTTGGCTAGCATAGATCATGCAGGTATGCTTCTTGGGGAGTTTGTTTTGATGTGTCTGGTTGATCATTCTCTGTGATGTTTGTTGCATTTGAAAGTCTATGTTACCTATTTTCATTCGGATGGAGTAATATTTCATATAGATGTTGCATGTGATGGTTGTTTGGGCTTCAATCTGGGCATATGACATGTTTTTTGACTTGGGTTCAACACCATATTTGCAAAACAACTCAAACCTGCATATTTGAGACTGATTTCAACTTAGTTCTTGTGTGTTTTGCGTTATTATTTGTATCTAATCTTGCTCCTTGCATGCGGTAGTATAATCTTGATACTTTAGTTTCACATAAGATTGCTCATGGGTCAAGATTGAAGGTCACAAGTATGGCTTGGGAAGTTGCTTAAGGTGAGTTGATGTATACCACTTGTTCAACGAAATGCCCAAACCGAGTTTCGATCTTTAAACAGTCAATTTGAGCTTGATTATTGTGATATTCATGTGCTATGTTATTCCATCTTAGCATAGATCGGTTTAAAGAATTATTATTAATATTTAAAAAAATCTGGAAATTCAAAAAATATAAAAAAAAAAATGTTAGATAGTATCAAATTAGGGCACAAATGACATTTATGAGATTTTCATAATTTTATAAAGTCGTTGTCCTAACTTGATGCTATTTTGATATTCTATAATCATTTTTGTAAATAATCTATTTTGCATAGATTAAAATTATTTAGAGTAATTTCATGCATCTAGAGTAATTTCATGCATATTTAAATTCCCATTTCACTCACGGGGGTCCTGTCCTGAGGCATGATAACAAGGCCATGTAATATTATTTGTCTGACTTGTATCAGGTTTTCTTTTTCCGCATTTATTTTTAAGTCATTTCAATTTCTTGGATGTTTACTTACGCACTGCTTTTCATTAATTTGAGTGTAAATTTCTCTTCTAAATTATGTTAGGATTAGTCTAGACATTAAGGAAAGCAAACCTACAAAAACATTTGCATGAGCGCTTAGCGGTTTTATAAGGATTATAATTGGTAATCAAGATTGTGTGGCCATTTAGATGAACAACCTTCCAAGTTAGTGGTACCGCAAGGACGCTAATAGAAACATTGGCGTAAACAAGTCCATGTTCCTAGAAATCTCTGGTTGCGTAGGAATCGAGACAACACTCTCGCGTCTTGATTGGTTTCTAGCCAACCCCAATAGGTTAGTGACGATTTCTAGAAATACATAGGTTGTTAAGAATAAAAATATAAAATCCAACGTCACGTGAAATATGGGCTTGGGAGAGCCCACGCCTAATCTAGGGCCATTGGTCCGCCTCTCTAGGCAAATACCCCTAAACCTTCTTCCTTTTTCCCCGGACGGAAAAATAGAGGTTGCGACAATAACAAGTTAAACTTCTATGTTCCTCTTCACTTTAATTTGTTTGATCTTAATACTTTCCTTCGATTTTTTTAAGGTATATAGCTCATCTTTCATGCAATAACTACTATCTTCTACATTTGTCTTCGAATTGAAAACTAGAAATTGAAATAAAAATTCGAAGTGTCACCTCTTAATCTATCAAATTAATGGTGAATGAATGTTTAAGTTTATTAAGAGAGTTCTATTGTTCTAACTAAAATTAAAGGCCACCATAAAAGTCGTCCTTAGAAGACATTGGTAAGATCAGTCGTACATGCGTCTTCGTGCACATCCATCCTTGTATATGCGAGAAAATCCAAGTTGTAGGGACTTTGATTATCGGCCTGCTTCTTTCAAATTTGGTTCTATGGCTTCAGAGGAGGATATGGTTGGACTAGTTGGCTTTGACTTTCTTCTCTACGAGGTAAACTCATATGAAGCTTTCAAGAAGTTTCTCGCTGACGGGAGTCATCAATACAAAAAAATTGGAGGCTAAAATTGGGACTTTTAAAATCGGGTATACACTATCCACAATTGGCAACTACCTAGGTCATTTCAGCTACTTCTGGGCAATGTTTCAACCCGAGGAACTGTCGAGGGACTGCTTCGGTTGAGGGAACAAAATAGGTCGCAGACTAGAAAACCATGAAAGTGTATTCCCCAATTCCTTGGTTCAAAAACAAGGAATCGTGGACCGAGTGGAGTGTTGACCGAGTGGGGGTTGAATCGTGGACGCTGGCAGCGGCAGAGAGAGAGAAACGGTCGAGGGACTGCTTCGGTTGAGGGAACAAAATATGGTGGGCTGCCGAATTCAATGAAGGAGCTGCAGCGTGAGTCTTCGGTGGAGAAGATGGGCAGACCGCGGCTTCGCTGGCGTGAGGGGAGTCAACAAACGAAATCTGCTGGGGAAGTTGACTCGTGGGGGAACAAACGATGGTGGAGGGGGCAGCGGTTGACGTGAGTCGAGGGAGATGCAGGCGGTGAGAGAGAAGATATGGGGAAGAATTCGCTGGAACGAAATGAAGGGAAAACAGCGGCCGAAGGAGCAAATAAGAAAATTGGAGAAGTAGAAGCCACGAAGGAGGAGGGAACCGGTTGAAGCGTGCTGGAGAAGCTGCGGATGAGGGGGCCAAAAGTCAAGGAAAAATACCTCATTTTCTTCATTCTTTGGCCTCAAAAGTCTCCAAACTTATCCCTCTTGTCTCCAATTACTTTCTTACCTATAATTTTCCACAAATAACAATTTTTGATGCCCAATGTTGCACCCCCATCAAGCCTACAAATTTTCTTACCATTTCATTCATTTACACCGACCAAAAGCAATCGCGGATGAGACGTGCACTATACCAACTGAGTTATAAAACTGTGTACAAGCAACTCTCTTTGTACTTGAGAAGAATCTACATTTTTCCCCCACTTAAAGATGGTGTTCAATCTCCGAACCTTCAGTTTTTCCGAGTCCTTTGAAGATGATCCAACACCTCCTAAAAGCTTCTCTCTAGAGGAGCTCCAAGTCGCAACGCAGAACTTTAGCCTCAACAACTTGTTGGGTGAAGGTAGATTTTGCCAAGCTTACCGGGGGCGCTTGGCCGATGGTTCGCTAGTGGCAATAAAGAGAGCGCTCCATGTCGATCAACAGAGTGAAGAGTGGTTCGAAGCAGAAATAAAAGTGGGAAGCACAGTTTCGACGCACCCAAACGTGCTATGCCTGAGGGGCTTTTGTAGGACCAAAAAAGAGCTCTTACTGGTCTATCCCTTGATGATCAACTATTGCCTATCTTACGATCTTAGAGAGAGACCAGATCGGTTTGCCCGACCTCTCAATTGGACTACTCGCAAGCGAATAGCCTTGGGAGCAGCAAGGGGGCTTGCACACCTTCACAATCAAGGTAACATCAAGATCATGCATCGCAACATCTGCGCGTCAAATATACTGCTGAACAGGCATTTTGAGGCCAAGATAGGAGGATTTTGGTTTGCCATTATCATGGATGAGAGAAATGTAGAGGAAGGGACTATTGAATGGCCCACGTGCATTCCAAGGTGGGGCAGGGGAGTCTCATTCTCATCACCGGTAGGAGAAAATTCAGCAGAATTTTATGTCAATACCCCCATCCGTGGCAGACCTGGGTTTATTGCCCCCGAGTACTTAAACACAGGAAAGTGCACGCTGAAGAATGATGTCTTTGCATACGGGAAGATGCTTCTCGAGCTCATCTCGGGACAGCTGATTTACAACTTTCCCACTGAGGTACTCGATGACAAAGCTTTCTGGCCGAAGGATTGCATTAGGAAACTTAAGAATGAAGACCAATTGGGAAGGGTGATCGATCCCAATATGCAGGGGAACTACGTGGAAGAAGAAGCAGAGCGACTACTCCGACTGGCACTGCTGTGCTCACATGAGGATCCATCTATTCGACCAGAGATGTCTGAAGTTGTTCAAATGCTCGAAAGCCAGTTTCTTTGGCGGTACCCCAGTACCGGGACTAGTTGGAGTCAAAGTGATTGTGACTCAACTCCGTACTATTCTTTCCCTCCTTCTCCTTCTCCTTCTCCATCTCTGCGGATTGTTGCATGACTGACATGTCAATGCTACATAATGACCATTGCCTTTTACCTTCAATAGCGAGTTTAGCTTCTATGTTTCTCTTCTTAAACTCTATATGTTCCTCTTCACTTGCATCCGCAGATTTTTCTGTAATACTTTCCTCCGACTTTTTGAGAGACTGCTATCTTCTACATTTGTCAGGAAAACTAGAAACCGAAATAAAAATTCAAAGTGTCACCCCTTAATCTATCGAATTAAATGGTGAGTGAATGTTTAAGTTTATGAGGAAAGTTACTGTTATTCTAACGAAAATTAAAGGCCACCATAAAAGCCGTCCTTAGAAGACATTGATAAGATCAGTTGCACATGCGTCCTCGTGCACATCAATCCTTGTCTATGCAAGAGAATCCAAGTTGTCGGCACTTCGATTCTGTGCCTGCGTCTTTTAAATTTGATTCTCTGCATTCAGAGGAGGATATGGTTGGACTAGATGGTTTTGGGAGCTATCAATGACAAAGCAACATCGCACATCAATTTCTTGTAGGCTAAAGTTGGGACTTGTAAAATCCGGGTATGCACTTTCCATAATTTACACCTGCCTGGGCCATTTCAGGTACTTCTGGGCAATGTTTCAACCAACGGAATCTCCATTTCGTCTTTATTTACTTGATTATCTCCTATTCGTGGGGAGGCAATGACAAGAGTAATGACATTGTTAGCCTTAGCCTCATTTGATCTACCAAGGGATGCATAGTTCGATTCCTCATATCTGCAGCTCTCTCGAGCTCTCCCTAAATGTCAGCGAGTCGGGGAATGAGGAGACTCGTGCTGAATATCATGTTGTGCAAACGGATTGTGCACTTGTGAGAGGTTTTAATGACCTGCTTAATTGTGCAGTTGTGCAATTCCTTCGTGTCTTAAGGAAAAAAAAAAAAAAAAAAAAAAAAAAAACCTCCCAGATGGGGTATTCTCCTTCTTATAAGATTCATTTTTTTTTCAATAAATTTAAAGATTAACCGATCTCAAATTTATTATAACCTGATTGATGTCCTAGAAATTCTTTGGCGGAAATCATCCCTTTGGCTCGTTGCAACCAGTTTCAAAAGATCAGGGACATTATCAGTATGGCAGAAATCACCCACCGAGTCTCCTTCGGCCACTTATACTTAAAAAAGGCGGTTCCCCTTTTCCATTGGCCAAAATTCATGCCATGTTGGCTTATTTCTCCCTAAGCCAATTTCTAGCCATGGACGACTTTATGTTGCAATTCCCAAAGAAACAACCAGGGACGGACATGAGATTCTTTTGGTAAATGAAGATGAGGGGGACGATGCACATACCACAAATATTGTGTACAAATTTTTTTATGACAAATTTCCCTTAGGTTAAGCTATGATAGCTATTTTTAATATTCTTTTTACAAAAACATTCCTTTGGTACCTTACTTTGGTAACATTAATTAATGGCTTTGAATTTTTATACTCTATTTAAAGAACAACGAATGGAATCCACGTGCATCCTGTGCATAGCAGGGGTTACTGGGCTAGTACATTGATAAATTAGTGACACCAATTTTCTATGTTCCTTCAGAAAATAGTTTTCGAAGGACGTACGAGAACATTATTAGCTTTTGAGTCACAAGATTTGACAAAATCAATTATGACAATCGTAATACATTAAGAGTAGTTGTGCAGGGAGTTTACAAGGAAGATGAACTCATGTAAAGTACTTTTGTCTTTTCTAATATTTGGTCTACACTAACTTCAGAAAGATCTAACAAAAAACATCCCAATTTGCATATATTTGTTATATCGATTGACTATAAGTTTTATGTCTTTACTAATTCATAGTAAAGATTTCCACGTATTGAAAATGCATTTGTTTTTTGTTTCCAAAGATTATCTATTGAAAATGGAATATAGAGAAAAAGAAAATGATCTAAAATTAATACGAGTATTTCCACTCATATAGAAAATTTTCCATTGAAATTGGAATATGATAAATGGACATATAACGAACGTGTTCCAAATACGAGTAATTAGAAGTATGGATCTCGGAGGATTCTCAAAAGTTAATAGCTTTTCCATGGAGTGAAAGATGCCCCAAGTACCAAAACTTGACACGTGGACATTGAAGTGCCAAACTTCCAAAATGTACATTTAAGTGCTAAAATTAGAGAAGAAATGGACACTTAAGTGTCAACAACGAGAAATTCCAATCAAATTACTGATGTGGCTTTTTTCGGCAATATTTTTACCAACGTGGCAATTCTTTTTAAAAAAACAATTATCCATGCAAACACCATGAATATGCTTAATGACGTAGTTTTTGGTATTTAAATGGTCACATTCTACAAAATTTAATCACAAGTGGCATTTAAATAATCACTTACACCATAACTTGACACTTAATTGATCGTTTTCTACCATGACTGGCACTTAAATGAATATGAAAGACGACATAGTTTTAAACAATGACTGCTAAGTGGACATTCCGGCAAGCCACGTATACTGGTTTTATATTAAAATAATGCCACATTGGATTTTCGGCAAGCTCACAGGAGTTGACACTCAAGTGTCTCAATTTTCAAAAAAATTTACTCTTAAGTATATTTTTTGAAATTTTTGATACTTAAATGTCCATTCATTTCAAGTTTTGACACTTGCGGTGTACTTTAACCCTTTTTCATGTAATCTCCAGCCAATGAAGTAAATAAAAAAGACTAGTGCTCTTCACATTTGGATTTTTCAATGCGTAGGAAACGAAAAATACTAGGAAAAACATGCAAAAGTGGCTTTACATGAGTTGCGCGTTTTGTCAAATTTGGAAGCTGCGAGGCAATGAAACCTCTCTCGCTCTCTTTCCACGAAGCTGCTCACCGGAAGGCTTCGGAGTGAGCTGGCTCCGCACTTTGACATCAGCATTCAATCCAACGACTTTTCCTACCATTTCATTCATTCACACCAATCGAGAAATACCATCAAGCTTATAAGATCCATTTTCACTGGAGAAGAGTCTACTTTCTTCCCGCTTAAAGGTGGTGTTCAATCTCCGAACCTTCAGTTTTACCGAGTCAGTTGAAGACATTTCTACAACTCCTAAAACCTTCTCTCTAAGGAGATCCGAAGCACGACAGACAATTTTAGCATCAACAACTTATTATCCCTATGAAGAGGCTATTCATTGGCCTCGACGTGCACACCCCATGAGATTCTCATCCTCTTCCCAAGGAGAAGGTTCAGCTGATTCTGATTCCTGTTCTCAAACTTATTATCCTTATGAAAACGTTTATGTTGTGTTGCAACCTACCCCTCGTGAGGAGGAAATAGGTTTAGGGGGTATTACCTAAAGGATGGACCTAAGGCCCATGATTAGGCGCGGGCTCTCCCAAGCCCATAACTTGCATGGCATTAGGGTATTTTTAAAGATTTTTGCAGTAAGGAATTGCCACTAGCCTATTGGGGTCGGTTAGAAACCAAGTGAGGCATGAGAGTATGCCTTGTTTCCTACGCAACAAAAGAATCCAGGATCGGGGACTTGGTTAAACTAATTAACCAATCAGTGCCATTTCGGTACTTAATCTTGTTTATTTTAAGAGTAAAGATTTTTGTCAGGAAGTTTAGATTGATTTTACACCTATCCACTAATATGTGAGATGATCATGTAGGTGCGCAATCATTGTAATAACAATCATAGCTACCAAGATCTTAATTGCAGTAAAATTGACCATGTGCAATTAAACATTCACAAATGTAATCAAATATACGAATTAAACATGCGATATAATCAATGTGCAAGCAAATAAAGGCCTAATTACCTTAAAAAGGAAATACATAGCAATTCACAACCAAACCTTGCATTTTTAGATTTTTTTCGAATTTTTTAAAATTATTTTATATTTTTTTTTTTCCAAAAAAGGCGAACCGGGTCAGTCCGGTCTCGACCCCACTCGGGTCTAGCCCGGTTCATTGAAAAGACGGCCCGAGCCTAGACCGGATTAGGCCGCACAACTTGGGCCGGCGGAAACCTAGTTGGGCTCCCAGTCTGGTCTAATTTATTTAAAAATGAAGCCACAAGCCCACATGCTAAACTAGCCCAAACCCGACTTAGGTATGCCCAGCCCAATTCGTCCAAAACCCTACCCGGTTGATTGCACTCGGCCCAGCTCTTTTGACCTGGCTCGTACCTCCTCTCTCTCCTGCTCTTTCGCGGCGTCGAAGGAGGAAGTTTGAGACATTGGCGCTGACGATCGCTAAGGAGATCTTTGTTGGTCCGCAACCAACCAAGGACTCCGGCAGTGGATTGCAGCTCGGCGAGGATGCGTCTGGAGGTGGCTAGGTTTTCGGAGACTACACTGACGAGGACGGGCAGCGGTTTTGTTGGAGGCAACATCGATGGAGTCGAGCAACAATAGGGTCAATTGTGTTAGGGATAGAGTCGAGATGGAGGCAACACTGACGGGCCAACGAGTAGCATGGCGAGGCTCGTGTTGAAGGCTGGTGGACGCGGCGGCGAGTAACTTGGCACGAGGTCGGGAGGATGAGCATCGATGGCGTCAAGCCCAGGCGTCGCCATAGTTGGGTTGGAGGGCGGCGGCTCGGTACGATTGGTGCAAGGACGGCGTTGAGCAGTGATGACGGTGCCCCCTTCCTCTCCCTGCGGTGTCGTCCTATTCTCAGTTTCCTCCTGCTCTCACTCTGCCCTCATTTCCAGGTTCTGACGCCCTCGTGGACCAACAGCATATCGTCACCGCTTCGAGCTACAGGGGATGGGCAAGTTGCAGGAGTAGTGGTGGCGCGACGAGAAGACTCAAGCTACTAGTTGCAGGAGCGGCGGCGTAGCAACAGGTGCAGCAAAGCTAGGCAGAGCTTCGGCTGCTAGCACAGCGGTGCTCGCGGCTACAGGTGCTGTAGTGGCATCGGGTTAAGGCGGGGTGAAGCTTCAGCTACTGGCATCGGTAGTCACGACGATGAGTGCAGGGGATTGGTGTTTGGAGCTCCCTCGGAAGGCCAAGGGCGGTGAGCCCATTGCACTCAAAAGAAGCCCCCCCCCTCTTCCTTTTTTTTTTTCCTTCTCTTCTTTTTCCTTGCTTGTCCACTCTCACATCCCTTTTTTCTGTGGTGCCGCCTGCCTCCCCTCTCTGACCTCTGCTGTTGTCCTTTTTGCTTTCTGATGCCTTTTTTTTTGGCAGTTTCCGCGTGCAAAGATGGAAAGAGGAGGAAGATAAGTTGGCGTAGGTTAGGTCGAAAGGAGAAGGAGGTTAGGCCAAGTGTGCGAGAGAGAGAGAGAGAGGAAAAGAGGAGGGCCAGGTTGGGCCAAGGCCAGATTTGGCCCGACCCAGCCCCTCTTGTGTCCCTTTCTTTTCTTTTTTTAAATTTAATTTTGTAATTATTTTTCATTTTTTAAAAAATTTCTTATATGTACTTAAAAATTAGGTGTCAATAGCTACCCCTCTTTGAATGTAGTCTCGAAGAGGTTGTGTTCAAAGACAGAAGACACCTAAATTATTTCATTAATAAAAAGACCCTGGGTGCATAGGCACGTGCCGGGTCAACGAAAAGGACTTAGAGCTATGGAAGCATGTCTTGTCAATAAGAGGAAGAAAGAGAGAAGAGATCCCGGGTTACAAAAGCACATTGTGTCATAAGAAGAAAGAAAGACCCCAGGCTACAAAAAGCACGCCGTGTCATAAGAAGAAGGAAATACCCTGGGCTACAGAAGCATGCCGTGTCATAAGAAGAAAGAGAGACATGTCGTGTCATAAGAAGAAAGAGGGACCCCAGGCGACAAAAGCACGCCATATCATAAGAAGAAAGAGAGACATGTCGTGTCATAAGAAGAAAGAGAGACCCCAGGTGACAAAAGCACGCCGTGCCATAAGAAGAATGAAAAACCCCTGGCTATAGAAGCATGCCATGTCGTAAGAAAAATGAAAGACCTCGGGCTATAGAAGCATGCCATGTCATAGGAAGAAAGAGATGAAGTCTCACCGTGTAACAACGGGTTTCGACCGAGCTGAAAATACATGATTTGAGGAAAATCCATGAACCTTGTAGATGACATGGTTTAAGGCTGACCATGAACCTTTGGAGACGGCATGGTTTAAGGCTGACAATGAATCTTTGGAGATGACATGGTTTGAGGCCAACCACGAACCTTTGGTTTTTAGGGAAGCACCTGCTAACTCCTTGAAATCGCATGGCTTCACTGAGGAATCCTGTCAAACTCAACTTGAGCAAATGTCATTAGGGACGTCATCAAGAGACGTATTGGTAATATTGCAGCATTAATTAAACAAGCTAATCAAGCTAAGTCCGACTGCTTTAAAAAAAAAAACATTCAATGTCAATTAGCATCTTATGGCGCAAAACTGTCATCTTGCATGGGGATATATCATTAATCATCAAATTCTCTGGGAGTCAAGTTCTTATCAAAACGGCTACGACTCGTGAAAAAGGCTCATTAAGGGTCTGCATGGTAACAGTTCTGTTTCTCCAAATTATGTTCTTTTGTTCCCGGAACAAAAAAAGAATACAAATCCATTTTGTAGAACTTTAGTTTCACGGAACAATTTCTCTATTTTTTTTTTGTTCCTAAGAATAGTTTTGGAATAGAAACAAGAAATTAAAAAAAAAAAGGTAGCTTCTTGTTCCCGGGAACAATTTCTAGAAATAAGCCAATTTTCTTTTTTAATTTTCTTTTATTCCTCTCTCTTGCTGTGGCCACCTTTAATCGCCCGGAAACACTACCAATTGTCGTTGATCGTCGCCACCGCCGCCGACCACCGACCAATGGCCTCAGTTGCTGCCTCCGCCATCGCCGCTGCCTCCATCTGTCGCCGTCGCCGCCGCCGATTGCCGAGCACCGCCCCCTGTTGCCAGCCGTCGCCATCGTTGCATGACCACCGGCCGCTGACCATCACTGTCGACCACCGCCACACAACCCATCAGCAGCCACCGATCGCTGGCCACCGAAGGCGGACGAGCGGCCGATGGGCTGTGCGGTGGTGGTCAACGGTGACGGTCGACGGCTAGTGGTCGTGCAGTAGCGGCGGTCGGCAGTAGGCAATTGGCGATCCATGAGCAAGAATAAAAAGCAAATAAATATAAAAGAAAAACTATTTCGTACCAAACGCATTTATATTCTTTTTCTATTTCAAGAGTAGAAATTTTGTATAGTTACCAAACACATTATTTTACTTAGAAATTGTTCCTTGGAATAGAAATATAAAAGAACTATTTCTGAAAAAAAAAATAAAATCTTCCCCAGTCAAGAAATGTTGTCATGCGTAGCCTAAGCATGCCAGACTAAAGCCTCTTAGTCAGAAAGGATTTCTCACACACTCTTGATTAAATGACTGCTTGATCCCATCCATTCATGTGGGAAGTAACTAATTGTTGATGGTATCTCACATAACCTATATCAAAGGCTTTCATAAACATTCGTGATGAACACAATATGCTCGATCAAAAAGGTCTTTTGAAAGGACCGCAATATAGGTTTGATCATGGGCTTACACAAAATGATTATTGCTTTGAGGCCAATAAAGGAACATTTGTCGCTATCTTCGTTGGGTTTACAAGTCAGAACTTGGAAGATAAGACAAGATAGAATTGCTTCCACTCCTTCAAGCAACAGCTTCTTTATCGCATTCTCATTTTCACTCGAACCATCCTAATTAGAAGAGACTTAGAAAGAGGGTTGTAATGTTGGCTCGGGAAAGACTTGAAAGGCTTAAAATTTTCAACAGGGTTTTTAAGAATCAGTGATCATCATGGCATCGTGACCAGGTCACTCGACCTTTCGAAAGCATTTCGCTTTTGAAACACAGTACATCTCGAAAGTCCCTTGATTAATTATTTATGCATGGGAGCTTTGCTCCTCTCTCTCTAATTTCCTTTGCACTTGCGATGATTTTTTTATGCAGGCACTTGGACTTTGATAATTTTTCTTTCACATAAGATGTAGCCTTTTGGCTCTTTTTCTTGACGGGCATTGGCCTTACTTTTACTAGGCACACTGCTTTTTTCATGCCCTTTAATTTTGTAAAACTTTTTGCTCTTTGAACTTTTAGAGCTCTTACGACTTTTGAGATGCTTTTACGTTTTCTCATAAATGTCAATTGTATGTTGTCAATCCTTATGCCTTGCCCTAGTGAAGGGAGATGATCACCGCTCGGGGTTTAGAAATGAATAATTAGGCCCAACTGTCTAAAGCAACGGGTATCGGTGTTTAAGTAAAGAAGGAAGTGCTATTCTTCACCTTGGGATGAGTCAAGCTCTAATGAGAATTCCTCTAGAGCTATCACCAGAACAGGTTTTCGGAGACGAAATCGACGAGGACAGCCAGTGGTTGCGTCGGAGGCGACACCAACGGAGTCGTGCAGCAACAGGATCAATTGCGTCGAGGATGGAGTCGGGATGGAGGCAACATCGACGGGCCAACGAGCAGCATGGTGAGGCTCGTGTTGAAGGCCGGCAAACATGGCAGCAAGTAACTTGGCACGGCATCAGCAGGATGAGCGGCGATGGTGTCAGGCCTAAGCATCGCCGCAATTAGGGTCGAAGGGCAGCGGCTTGATACGATTGGCACAGGGACGGCATTGGGCAGTACCGACGACACCTCCTTCCTCTCCCAGTGGAGCCATCCCTTTCTCGGTTTCCTCCTGCTCTCACTTTGTCCTCCTTTTCGATTCTGGCTCCCTCGTGGACTAGCAACGTGGCGTTGCCGCTTCGAGCTGCAAGGGATGGGCAGGTTGCAAGAGCAGAAGTGACACAACGAGGAGGCTTGGGCTATTGGTTGTAGGAGCGGTGGTGTGGCAATAGGTGCGGCAAAGCTAGGCAGAGCTTTGGCTACTAGCACGGTAGTGCTTGTGGTTGCAAGTGCTACAACGGTGTCAGGTTGAGGCGGGGCGGAGCTTCGGCTGCTGGTGTCATTAACCGTGGTGGCAAGTGTAGGGAGTTGGCATTTAGAGCTCCCTCGGAAGGCCGAGAGTAGCGAGCCCGCTACACTCAGAAGAAGCCCCCCCTTTTCCCTTTTTTTTTCTCTTCTTTTTCCTTGCTTGTCCACACTCACGTCTCTTTTTCTATGGTGCCGTCTGCCTCCCCCTCTGACCTTTGTTGTTGTCCTTTTTTGCTTTCTGCTGCCTTTTGTTTTTTTTGCAGGCTTCGCACTTGAAGATGAAAAGAGAAGGAAGACAAGCTGGCACGGGCTGAGCCGAAAGGAGAAGGAGGCTGGGCCAAGCAGAGGAAACGAGAGAGAGAGAGAGAGAGAGAGAGAGAGAGAGAGAGAGAGAGAGAGAGAGAGGAAAAGAGGGGGGCGAGTTGGGCCAAGGCCAGATTCGGCTTGACCCGGCCCCTCTTGCATCCCTATTTTTTTTAATTTAATTTTTTAATTTTTTATATGTACTTGAAAATTAGGTGTCAACATGTTGACACTCCTACTATCCACTGCTCAAATGGGTCGTTGTCCCTTGAGTATGTGTGCACTTTAAGAATGATGGTTACGCCTATGGGAAAATGCTTCTTGCGCTCATCTTTGGACAGACGTCTTTTGAACTTGATGTATTGGTGTCTGATGAAAGTCTTAGTTTGGAGGAATGGATTGGTGGATTAATGAACAAGAACAAGTTGGGAAGAGCGATCGATCCTAATTTGTTGGGGAACTATGTGGAAGAAGAAGAAGAGCAGCTAGTCCAATTGGCGTTGTTGTGCAGCATTGGTGATCCATCTATCTGATCCAGATGTCAGAAGTGGCTACAATGATCGAAAGCCAAATGCTTGGGCAAGATCCTAGCAGAAGGAGCAATTGGAGTGGAAGTGAGTATGATTCAACACCTCACTACTTTTCTCCTTCTTCTCTCACATCAGCTTTTGGTTTTTCCTTTCCCTATATGATTTCCATTTCTGTTTATACGATCTTTGTTCTGTGAAATATAGTATTTGCTTTACCTTTCATCATTTTCGTATCTGTAATTAGTGCAAAATGAAGTCTCGGCTATAAGTTCAAGAACAATGGAATAGTAGCGTTGAGTTTCTAAATGCTTTATCTTAGGATTAGTCGGTAATGATCACTATCTTCTAAAATTTTCAAGAAATTGAAAGCAACTAAGTTTCAAAGTGCGGCCTTTTAATATCACACTTACGAAAATTGGATACCTCTATCAAAGAGATAAAAGCATTTGGTGGAAGGACTTTCACATTCCTCAGTTGCGTATGCATCTCAACGTCTGAATTAGGTCTCAAATTCTACAGGGGAGACATCTCAATGCATATGCATCCAATACAACCTGTACTACTCCTTATGAAAGAGGAGTAGAGCGTGAACAAATTGTTTTAGTCGTACAGAGTCATATGCACCATTCACTTATGCGATTATTTTTCTTAATAGACAGATAAGCATTTCATACATTTTAAGAAGTAAATTTGATATTTAATTTTGTCAACATTAAAAGTCCACCAACTATAGTATTTGAGATTTTTGACTAGGTCAAAGAAAAGTTGGTGGGACCACTTTGTAGAAAAAAGAAAAAGGGGTTGACTAGTCAAATAAAGAGAAAAGGTACACTCACCTTAAATAAATGGGAGAGAAGTTGCACGCAATGAGAGGGCACTCGGGAGAGAATAAGAAAAAGAAAGAGGAGAGAGAGGGTTTTGTGTGTTCTCATCAATGATGCCTTGTCAAGTCGACTTGACTATGTAACGCAATGCTTGGACTATGAGTTTATTGATTCAAGTGAACCTTATGTTTGGTTTGGGCATTATCCAAGTGAGCAGTGATATCTTTCCTTTTAATTTGTAAACTCATATTCGAAAATAAAAAGTATGAGGTATATCATGTGCACATTGTGAAGTGGCTAAAAGGCAAAAGTACTGTCATAGCATATTTGATGCATAACTTCTATCACGCCCCGAACCCCAAGCGTGCGAACATCCCTCTGCAGTCAATTAAAATGCAACGTTCCCAAGACGCGTCACCGACCCTTTTTTTTTTTAATTTCAATTAAGCACATGCGAAAGCGAATTAAATAAATACCTGGCCAACAACCAAACACAGGGATAGTAAAAACAAGGAACAATTTCCCAAACACAACAATTTCCTTACCAACTGTTGACCTTAGGAAGTCTAATAATTACAAGCCTCTCAGCTACCACTTCTTATTGACCCTCTCAAAAGACCTCAGGGATCAGGGTCACGAAACTTTGCTAACGGCAAGACCAACCAAAAGGTGTTGTATCTCGTGCCCACCACATCCGCACTCAGCAGATCTCCACGCTACGACCCTGAAAAAGGTTAGTCCACAACGTGATGAGATAAAACCTTAGCGAGTCAAAACCCTAAGCCCTGATTATGATGCAAATTTGCCTCGAAGGCAGTCATAAGCACACACCATACAAGACTTATCTCGCCTCGGCGCATACCTACACGTTAGCTCAACATATATACCATTATCAATGTAGCAAGCATCATCACTTAATAACTGGAACATATCATTTTAATCACAAACAATCACATGGATCCCAATTATAAGGTAAAATCGTTATGACACGTCCTATATCGTGCCACACAATTTTTCCCTATAATCAGGCACATCCATCACAACCATTCAGGTGTGTTCCAATTATTTTGACCCAATGGCCATGACACCCCATTGAGGAGCTTTGTTTTGAAATCTATTCACGAACGGCATTGTCTAGCATCCTCCGCCTAGATGGCATCCCACTGAGGAGCTTCGTTCCAAAATTTATTCACGAACGGTATTGTCTAGCATCCTCCACCTAGATGGCACCTCACTGAGGAGCTTCGTCCCATATAAATGCATTAGGACGGTTTCCACTTAGTGACCACACACACATCCATACTTGGCCAATGACACCATACTTTGCACTCAAATACCTCAATTTCAAATAATGGACTTGGCCAATTTTCTTCGTATTAAAAATTCTCTGTAAAATAATTGTGCATAGTCACATATTTAAAAGCGAACCGTCAAACCTGGTATGCTCCTATTTTGAAATTCCACGGTTTTATATACTACATAAGAATTGGCGTCTAAAAACTGACAATTGACATTTTTCCATTTAAAAGCTCATAAAACCGATTTTTCTACTAAAATTCAATAACTACCATCAATATTACACATAATGCCATCATATAGCCAAGAACACCAAAAATCCCTTTTCAAAAATCAACTTGGCAACTCTTTTTTTATTTATTTAAAGCTTTCGGAAATCAATTCGTACGAGGTCACGTGTTTGAAATTAACCCACCGAACTTTGCACGCATCTAGTATAAAACCTCCTAGTTTTATTAAACACATAAAATTTGGCGTCCAAACCCGAAACCTCATTTATTTTCTATTTTCTTTTCCAAACACCCACTTTTGAAGACAATCTTTAGTAACCCCCTTTTTTTTTTTGTTCAAAACTTTTAGAAATAAATTCATAGATTGCCCAAGTACTCAATTAATCCATTAAACTTTACACACACCTAATTTAAAATCTCATTGTTTTATTGAGCAAATAAGTTTTAGTGTCCGGACCCGACACCTCATTCACTTTCCATTTAATAGCCCATAAGGTCACCTTTTGCAATAGTAGTAAACAACCAACATAGGGCAATTAACCTCATGATATCATACATGAGTTCTCAGCATGCCAAACATCAACTAAATCATAACATATTCATTTCTCAGCAAGTAAGATACCAAGAACAACTACAAAACCACAATCAGCCCTAACTGATAGAAATCGGACCACTCGCCCGACTCCAAGTTTAATTCTAGAAACATAATCAAACGAGCTCAAATATTTCTCAAATTTGAATATGTTCTAAAGGAAACCTAAATGAACATTTTTCATGAGACACCTTGGCCAAAATCTTTCTAGATTAACAGAATTAAATCGCTCAAACTGTTACAAAAACTTTGTCCATTTCCAGAAATTACATTTTTCAAAATCAATTTAGTTCGAGGTCCAAAACTTATCCATTTACTTTGAAATTTGACTATGTTAAACTAAAAGATGTGATGAACAACTTTTGTGAAGGCATTATTTCGAAAATCAAACTCTAAGAGTTGATAAAAATCCTATAAATACCAAAAGGTCACCAGTTCTAGCACAATCCAAGATTCTATTTTGCAAAAGACGAAACTGAAATATCTTTTTTTTTAAATTCTTAAAACCTTGAGTAAAATATATGTTATAGCTAAGGATGTCTAGAACTTTTTTCAAGAATAAATAAACCCCAAAATCGTAACACATTTGTCTCTACAAAAATAACAAACGGCGAGTGTTCAGTGAATTGATCCAAGAGTAATCCACTAAACCAAGCTAAATCACCCTCATTAGTACTAATCCAACAAACTAGATCAACACTAATCCATAGTAAGGCTAATCTAACCAAACTAGATTAGTACTAATCCATCTTAAGGCTAATATCACTTAATACTAATTTAACTAAGCTAATTAGCACTAATCTAACCCCCTAAGTACAATTAACAACCTAATAAAGGATTAGGAAGTTAATTCCCAGATTAGGATGACGATGGGTTCACGGCAATGGCAGCACGACGGTGGTGAAAACCTGAGACTACCGTGTCTTGCACGGAGGCCCAATGGCGAAGGAAATGGCCCTACAAGCTCATAACTAGAGAGCTCGGTTATGTGGAGTTGAGGGATGAGCTGGTCTCGACTTGGCTTGGGCTAAGCTACGGTGGACATTGTCTACTATTGGTGATGGTGGCGCTGTGGAGATGGATGGTTGGAGTTGGGCTGGGTTGCTGGCTTGGACAGACACAGTTGTTGGTGTTGGCTCACATGAGGAGGGCAACTGAGGACGCTGGTGGACAAGCTGGTTGGTTAAGGTGTTGGGTGATGGTGCTATGGATATGGAGGCGGGGGTTGCTATAAAATGGTGGGATGAGGTGGATGGTGGTGGGTGGAGGCGTGCAACAAGAGGAAGGAAATCAAGGCAGTACTAGAGTCAAGGAGGGAAATGCATGAGAAAAATTGAGGGGAAAAAGAAGGAGAAGAGAGTGGCAAAGGGGAGGGTGAACAGCTAAAAGGGTTGCACACATGGAGCAAGGGAGGGAAAAATTGGAGGAGAGAGAGCAGGATTGAGAGTCAAGGTTGAAGCCAATAGGGTGCCTTGCCAAAATATCAACCTATCAGGACAATTGGCCCCAAAGTCTTCATCCAATGGGCATTTTCTTCTCATTTCTTCCCAAAATAAAGCCTTTTGGGCAGCCAACTAATTCCATTAAGCAACCCATACGAATTTTCACTTTAATCTCCTTTTTGCCGAATTGATTTTTTTCGCAAAATCCCGAGCTCAACGGAATTTCTTTGAAAGAAGAGACGATGGCCTAAAAATAAATCGTGCCACGCTCGAACATCCGATTCCCAAAACTGAATTCAATTTCATCGTTAAAATTGATCGTACGTGATTTTAGTACAACCTAACCTATCGGGTAGCTTTTTAGGGATTTTAGCGTGTTTGACCTGTAGTCGATAATTTTTAATCCACGTTTGTGCATCTTCGACTAATAGACGATCCTCAGTTGTTGTAAAAATCGCAAGGTTTCAATTAGGTGTACTGAGTATAAAATCGATAGAAAATCAGGTTAGTGTCGTTCGATGCGAATATCGCAATCATGCGAAATCACCTGCAATTCAATTACGTGTTTTCGTTGAATCTATCTATATTCGATCACTAATCAATTATAACGGTGTCATATTAACCCTTACCGATTATTATGGTCGAGTAATCGATTTTTGATCAAATTCTCAAGTCTGCCGCATTTATATCCCTTAACGGCCTCACCTAATAGATTAGTTAACTCATGAGGAGCCCTGCTCAGAATAAAATGACCATAGGCGCATCGACGAAATGCCCATTTCATATTATCGAGATGGGGTCGAAATTCAAAATGTCACAACTTCGAACCAAACATTTACTATTTATTTATTTGAGGATGATTTGAGGAATGTGTTATGGAAGATATCATGAAAGTAGCGAATTGATTTATGGAATGGACTCTTTAAGATATGAATTCTGAAATGGCATGAGAAATGAATTGTGAATGTTTGATTAATGAAGTTAGGAGCAGGGATATATTTTCGGTTTGTTGACCTTTTGTGAAAGAATTGTGTTAGCTTGAGTATGGTTTGTAAAATGTGATTTGATTCGATATGTGAACCTAATTTGTGATGTGGATTTTGAATTGATTTTGTGAAGAAAATTGATTGGTGAAAAGTTTTGGTTTGTGAAGCCAATTGTGATATAGATTGGTAAAGGATTAAGCATTACATAATAATGTAACTTTGTGAGAGCTACCTTTGGAGCCTTGTAGTTAAGGGCTAAGTATTACACAATAACGTACTTTCATAAAAGCCACCTCTAGAGTCTTGTACTATTTGAGGGCTAAATGCAACACGATGATGTGGTCTCATGAGAGTCACCTCTAAGGCCTTGAGATGTGATGTACTATGAGATTGATTAGCGGAATAGGTCATTGACATGTTATACAAGTTTAATTAATGGAATGAACCATTGACATGAGATACAACAAGTTCGATTCAATAATCAAACCAGTGATACTTGTTTTGATATTATGGACAAATGAGAAATTGTGCTATTGATATAGCTAGGTTGAAGTATTATATAACTCATTTTATTCTTGTAATATGTTATATGTTGGATTGACATAAATGAGTCATCTTTTGAGTTTTAAATATGTAATGTGGAGGCTTAATATGCTTATAAGATATGTACTATTCACTAAGTTGTGGTTGCTCACTCCTCTCTTTCAATCTTTTCAGGTCCCTCACTTAATGGATATTAGAGTAAGAGCGTTATTGCGGGAACTCTTGGGAGTTGAATATGGGTGGTTTAACGCTATGTCCTTCGGGTGGAAGGACGGCCATGTCATCCCCTTGTTTGCTAGGATTCGGGGTGTGACACAAACTCTTGAATACATAAAATAAAAATGGAAAGGCTTTTCGTAGTCGATACATTTGCCTATATAAAGCATCAATTTGAATCAACAACATTTGCCTAAATAATCCAATCTCATTCAGTATATTGCTGAATGTGTGATTCGAGGTCGTCATGGGAAGTTTTGCATCACCAAGATCATGCATGAGAGAAATGTTGAGGAAGGGACTATCAAGTGGCGCACGCGCATGCTAAGGCATGGCACGGGAGTCTCACTCTCCTCTCATTTAGAAGAAAATTCAACTGATGTTAGCTTTGATTCTCAAATCTATCATCACTACTATTGGGATATAATACGCAGGAATGACATGATCTTACAATTTATGTCAACGCAAAATCACCAGAGAAATAAACAAGAAATAATAAGGACACTAGGAATTTACGTGGTTCGGTTCAAGTATCGGTATCTAAGTTCATGGGGAGAGCCAACAGTAAATAATCCACTATAATCGAAAATCAGAGTTTACAATTGCTCACATGCTCAAGGTTTCTCACACCTAGATTTAACCCAAAACTCAAAGTGTTTATAAATAAACAACTCACTTGGATTTAAACTCATGGCATAAAATTACCGTGCGTTCAAGCTCAAAACAAAATGCTCTACATACACCAAAATCAAGAACTCCAGAGTTCATCTTTGGTCCACGTACGTAAATCTTCGCATTCCTTTGGAAAGCTTCACGTGGCTTGCGTGGACATGCGGCTCCTTTCTATTATGCTTTCAAAGGGCTTCGGCAGCTTCTTACCCGAAAGAAAAGAAGACTTGCTTCTGATTTCTATTTTATACATGTGCCTAGGTCAAAGTTTAACTTGGGCTCACCACCACGTTTGGCTTCTTACGCATGTAGATGACTCCATCTTCACACCAGTGATACCTTATACGTGTGTGTGCCCAGAGTCAACACTTTGACTTTGGGGCCCACGATTAGAGTTGCCTTTTTCGGATTCCACAAGCTTCCGTAACAAAGAAGAAACTTTGCTCCCTATTTTTTTTAATTTCTCTTTTGTAAATCTTCAAGAGTTTAATGAATTTCTTCTACTTGGAAAATCTTTATCAACAAAATTCGGTATAATAAATCATCACCCGAATTCAAACTCGAGACATTAATTTAACAAATCTCCACCTTAGCTCGATGTTTGAAACCAAGTTATAGTGTTCATCATTTATGCTGCTCTCCAAACGCCTTGATGGGCGCTCACTTTCCACAAACGCCAATAGAGCTTAAGCAGAGCTTGAACTTCGCCAAAGGAATAAACTTAGTCATCATGTCTACTAGGTTATCTACTGTAACAATCTTTTTTAACAATAATATTACTCTTAGCTACGACATATCGGATGAAGTGGTACCTGATGTTGATATGCTTCATTCGCTCGTGATAAACTGGATTATATGCCAAATATATTACACCTTAGTTATCACAGTATATATCCACACTTTTATGTTCTAACCCAAAGTCCAAGAGCAAATTTTGTAACCATATTGCATTCTTTGCTACAAAGGTTAATGCTATGTACTCTGCCTTAGTTGAAGACAAGGCAATGTGATCTTATAAAGACCATTTTCAACTAATTGCACCACCTGCTAACGTAAATACGTACCCTGCTAAAGATCTGCGATCATCCAAGTCACTGGCGTGATCCGAATCCACAAAACCAGTGCTCTCACTACCATTGCTATCCCTCTAATACACTATATCCACGTACGTTGTTCCTTTCAAATATCTGAGGATCAACTTCACAGATTCTTAATGAGCTTTACTAGGACGTTTTATGTAGTGATTAACCATGCTCACAGCTTGTGAAATATCAAGCCTAATGTACACCATAGTATACATAATACTACTCATGGCACTAGAATAAGGAATACTGGACATATGCTCCTCCTCCTCCTCAGTCTGTAGTGATAATTTATATGAAAGTTTAAAATGCTTCACTAAAGGTGTACTTACAGATTTTGATGACTGCATATTAAAATGTGCCACGATTTTATCAATGTATTTCTTTTGAGATAGCTGTAAAACTCCTGTAGTCCTGTCACGCAAAATCTCCATACCTAATATTTTCTTTGCAGCACCTAAATCTTTCATCTCAAATTCAGCATTTAACCGCCTCTTCAGCACATCAATATCATACATATTCTTAGATGTTATCAACATATCATCAACATATAAAAGTAGATAAATCAAATAACCATTCTCCAATCTCCTAAAGTAAATGCAGCTATCCATCTAACTTTTTGTGTAGTCTTGACTAACCATGAAAGCATCAAAACATTTATACCATTATCTAGGAGACTGTTTCAGCCCATACAAAGATTTTTTCAACAAGCAACATGATCTTCCTTACCCGAAATAGCAAATCCCTCTAGTTGCCTCATGTAAATTTGCTCCTTCAACTCACCGTGAAGAAACGCAGTTTTCACATTTAGTTGTTCTAACTCGAGATCCTACGAAGCAACTAAGGCAAGTAAAACACGAATAGAAGTATGTGTATACCCCTTCGCCACAAGTCTCGCCTTATACCTTGTTGCCTCGACACTAGGAATGCTCTCTTTCCGTTTAAAGACCCATTTACTTCCGACAATCTTTTGGCTCTTAGGTACTTTGACCATCTCCCATGTTTGATTTCGATGGAGTGATTCCATATTTTTGCTCATAGCTCCTAACCATTGCGACGACTTCGAATTAGCCATCGCCTTAAAGTAAGACGAAGGCTCATCTGTCTCTACCTCATCACCTATAGTCAATGCATAAGCAATATCTGTATAATCATAACGTATCGATGATTTAATTTGCCTTCTCTGTCTAGCTATGGCTATAGTGTGCTGCGGCTTTGCTGGTTGTTCACTAGCACCGACTTCAGGAATTGTGGCTTCATCTGCAGTCTCAACTTTTGTTACCTTCGAGGTCTACGGATTCTCCACCTGAAGCTCCACCTCACTAATGACACCATGATCTGTCTTCTCTAGTTGTCTTAGAACTCCTCTATTGAAGCATTGCAATCTCGTTGAAGATCACATCTCTGTTGATTAGAAAATCGGGTGATCTGGGATCAATGCACCACAGCCGATAGCCTTTCATCCCATGTGCATAACCTAGAAATATGTACTTTTTCGCTCTCGGCTCAAACTTATCATCACTCGCATGAGTATACGCAGAACATTCAAATATACGTAATCTAGAGTAATCAACAGGTTTCCCCAACCATACTTCCTCAAGAGTCTTCCACTCGATAGCAGATGATGGAGATTGATTAATCAGGTAACATGCCATGTTCACTGTTTTGGCTCAAAATTCCTTGCCGAGTCCTACATGCAAAAGCATGCATCGAGCTCGCTCAAGCAAAGTTCTATTCTTTCGTTTTACCACACCATTCTACTGTGGTGTCTAGGTACTGTGAGGTGTCTCACAATACTTTCTTTCTCATAGAACTTTGTAAAATCTTTACCACAGAACTCCATGCCATTATCAGTTCTCAAGTACTTGATTTGTTTATCTAATTGCTTCTCAATTAATGCCTTAAATTTCTTGAGCTGATCAAACATTTCATATTTGTGCTTCAGAAAGTATACGCATACCTTCCTTGAATAATCGTCGATAAATGTCAACATATATCGGGCACCTCCTTTCGAAGAAAGTAAAGACGGGCCCCAGATGCAGTGCTCACATAAGTCCAGCTTCCCTGTCTTTTGACCCTTCAACAACCCCCTTTCACTCAGTATTGTTATACTTGCCTCACTCATATACCCTAAACACATATGTCATAATTGAGTCAAGTTAGAGTTTGACTCACTTAATGAAACTACAGTAGTTCTGGTCACGGTCTCTCCCAGTAGATGATAGAGAGTATTCACTTTCTTCCCTTTCATCACTGCCATGGCACATCAAGAGATCTTCAGTACTCCACCTTCAGCAGCGTACTTACACTCGATGTCATCGAGTGTCCCCAGAGAAATAAGGCTCTTCTTGAACTCAAGTACATGTCTTAATCTGTCAATGTGCGCACCACCCTATTATGCATCTGAATCCGAATTGTCCTTATCTCCACAACCTTACAGACTACATTATTCCCCAAAAAAGCACTACCACCATATGCAGCCTGGTAAGTAGTAAACCAATTCTTATGAGGTGTCATATAATAAGAACACCCCAAATCTAGCATCCATTCGTCTCTTGACGAAGTAGTAGTTACACATAAAACAGCTTCTACATCACTAATGCTCCCCTTGGCAATGTTTGCTACACTGCTTGTGGCATTCTGCCTATCAGCTTTATTCCTCCACTTTGGACAATCTCTCCTGATGTGCCTCTCCTCATGACACTCAAAGCACTTCACACGCCCCTTGGACTTTCTATGGCGTGATTTCGATCTACTTTTACCTCTACTACTATTAGGCTCTCGATGTTGTTCTCTACCTCGAATCGTCAGTGCTTGCACTACTCCTTGCGCTAGACCATTATCTCACATCTTTCTATGTCACTCTTTAGAGAATAAAGCAGACTTTACCTCTTCTGAGGTAATTGTAGTACGCCCCTACAACAGTGAATCGGTAAAGTACTCCAAGACTCTAGTAAAAAGGCTAACAACATCGTGCTCTATCCTTCATCATCAAGTATTTTACCGACGTTCTTCAGATCCATCATGAGTTTATTAAATTCATCTAGGTGGGTTTTGATGGATGTACCTTTAGTATATCTAAATTAAAACATCTTCTTCAACATGTACAAGCAATTGTTCAAACAATTCTTCACATAAAGTGCTTGAAGTTTTGCCCATAATGCTATGGCATCCTTCTCCTCAGCAACCTCTATTAAGACCTCATCCAACAAATTTAATAGGATTGTGCTCTTTACTCTTTCCATTAGCTCTACCATCTCTAAGGCTTCCATTATAATAGGCAACTCATCTTCACCATCCAGTGCTTTGGCTAAACCTTGGGTTGTCAATAAAGCTTGCATCTTGATGCTCCATAACACATAATTGTTACTCCCATTAAATTTCTCAATTTCAGATTTCATCTCAAACATAATTGCAGTAACAAAATTTCCAGATAATAATCAGACAAGCAAAAGCTCTAAATCACAATCGAGAAATCCAACTTGGCTCTGATACCAATTGTTGGAATATAATACACGGAAACGACGGGAACTTGCAATTACGTCAATTCGAATTCAAACTCGAAATATTAATTTAACATACAAAGATGTTTATGTCAACACCCTCACCTGCGGCATAATTGGGTTTACTGCCCTTGAGTACCTACACAGGAAAGTGCACGCTGAAAAATGATGTCTTCACATATGGGAAAATGCTTCTTGAACTCATCTCGAGACAGCCATTTTTTGACTTTTTCCTTGAGGTACACAATGGCGAAGCTTTATGGTTAGAGGATTGGGTTAAAAAACATATGAATGAAGGCCAATTGGGAAGGATGATCAATCCCAATTTGCAAGGGAACTCTGTGGAAGAAGAAGCAGAGCGACTAGTCCGATTGGCATTGTTGTGGGCACACAACTATCCATCCGTTTGGCCAAAGACATCTGAACTTGTTGAAATACTCGAAAGCTAGTTTCTTCAGCAGGATTCTAGTACAAGAGTAGTTGAAGTCCGGGTGAGTGTGAATCGACTGAAAGGGCTAGTAAGAACACCTAAAGGGCGGTGAATAGGTGTGAACAAAAATCTTTGCAAATTTTTGTAGGAATAATTTGTCTTTAGAAAATCACAGATGAATTTAGACTTTAGCAATTATGAAAACTTCAAACAAAATAAAGAAGTTTAAACTTAAACAGTTAATTAGAGCTACGAATCAAAATAAATGAGTTTATGGAAGAGAATAAGAACACAAGGTTTATAGTGGTTTGGCTTAGATCAAGCCTATGTCTAATCTCCCACGTTGACAGCCCACTGGCTGGATTCCACTAAGAATCAAAAGAGATTTTACAACTTGGTGATCTCGACTTCTCAGTGAAGAGTCTCTACTTGTCTATCACGAAGTCTTGCTATGAGTTTTTCTTTTTTGTATACAACTTTGAGCTTAGTGAATTAAATATCAAGGAATTAGGAAGGTTCAAACTTTGAAATTTTGCTTTCACGCACTCTATCGAACAACTGGAGAGTCTGCCTTAAATACTCCTTCATGCCTTTTCGACCGTTGGCAGTTTCCAAAGGAATTCTTCCAATCTACCCGTTGGATATAATCAATTAACGAGATCTCGAGTCGTTTGATGATTTGTGATGAAAGTCCGTCAATCTCGTTCACCCATACAATCAGGATCTTGGTTTCCATTAATAGAACATTCCAAGTTTACTCACCTTCCAAAAGATTTGAATATCAGAATTGATTCCAATAAGAATAATCAATCATGTAGATGCTAAATCCAGCCATAAGTTCATCCATAATCCATATGAATCGAATCCTTGAAGAAATAAAGATAATCTCACATATGGATAAGTCTTCATTCTTTAGTCTGGAAACTGTCATTGTAGGCAGACTTTGAATCTAAAGTTTGGCGATCTTCAAACTTTGACATTCAAGTATGGAAGTCTTCTGACTAGACTTTGGAAGGGTTTTGTCAACTTCAAAATAGTTAAGGACTTTTCTCCAACATCGACTACTCCAAACTATTCTTTCCCCCCTTCTCCTTCTCCTCCTTTGGTGATTGGTCCATGACGGGCATTTCAATGCTACAACATCACCATTGCTTTTTTTCACATTAAATAACATGTTCAACTTCTATGTTTACCGCTTTATGAACTCTGTAAGTTCCACCAGTTTCATTCGTAAGATCTTTCTGTAATACTACTATATGATATTTGGAGACATATAGCACACCCTTCATGCAATGACTGCTATCTTCTACATTTGTTATCGAACTAAAAACTAGAAACCGAGATACAAATTCATTGTGTTACCTTTTGATATACTGAATTATTGTGAATAAATGTTTTGTTAAGAAAGTTTTGTTGTTCTTGTGAAAAATTGAATGCCACAATGAAAGCAGTCCTTCAAAGACATTGACACATCCAGTCGCGCTTGCGACTTTGTGCGAATTAATCCTTGAATATTAAAGAATAACCGAGTTGTTGGAACTTCCATACTCAACCTGCATCTTTCAAACTCGTTTCTTTGGTTTCAGAGGAGGATATGGATGGAGTAGTTGGCTTTGACTTTCTTCTCCATGACATAAAGTCATATGAAGCTTGCAAGAAGATTCTCGTCGATGCGAGACATCAACACGAAACAGCATTGCCCGTCAACTTCTAGTAGGCTCAAGTCGAGACTCGTAAAAATCCAGGAATACACTTTTCATAATTCACACCTACCTCGGCCATTTCAGCTGCTTCTAGGCAATTTTCAACCCAAGTAATCTCATCATAATCTTAGGCTTAGTTTGTTTCGTGGAAAATCTGGGGAAAATATTTTCCTCAATTTTTGGCATTTGGTTCACTTCGAAAAATGAGTTACTGGAAATATTTTCCTAGTCAACGGAAAACCTATGCTTAAATTTAGGAAAATAATTCTCTTTGAAAATTCAGAATGCATTTTCCAAAATATGACTAGGTAATGCCCATATTTTTTGTAATTATCTAGTCTTTTTTAGAAAATAAAAAAAAATTAATGAAAAAAATTAAAACAATCGAATATTTTGATAATTTTCCCAAGAAAGATCAAATCGGATTTTCCATATGAAATGACAAAAAATATTTTCTCGTTTATTTTCAGATTTTCAATCAAACAATGACAAATATTGTCATTTTACTAAAAAATGACTTTTTGGAAATTATTTTCGAGAAATGCTATATTTTGTGTGAAATAAATTGATCCTTTATTTACTTGATTATCTCCAAATTGCAGGAAGGCAATGACAAGAGCAATGACCCTATTAGTCATGACCTTATTCGAATGATCAAGAGGTGGATAGTTCAATTCTTCCCATATACACTTGTCTCAAGCTGTCACCGACTATCAATGAGTT
Organism: Eucalyptus grandis; assembly: GCF_016545825.1. Taxonomy (NCBI): domain Eukaryota; kingdom Viridiplantae; phylum Streptophyta; class Magnoliopsida; order Myrtales; family Myrtaceae; genus Eucalyptus; species Eucalyptus grandis. Next base: position 26,402,026 of record NC_052622.1, on the reverse strand, counting down.
AGGAAATGAGGAGACTCGTGCTAAATGTCATGTTGCGCAATCAAATCATACATGTAACACCCTCGATTCCAACCCCATATGATGGACCATAAGGTTATGAATGAATCATCCATGGGCCATTGGCCATGGGATTGATCAGTAAGGAATTAAGGATCGGTCATGGTCCGACTGACCAACCAGTCACGAATTGGTTGAGGTGTCGGCCATGAATTTTTACCAATCATACTAATGGGATAGGATCATCAACTCATAAGATGACTTTTTTATCATGAGAATTAATCATGCAATGATTTTGGATCGGTGGATGGTCATGGATCGATCCAACCGGTCGCGGTTTCTAGTCGCGGGTGATCCCACCCGGTTATGCACTGATACATGGACGATTCAAATTGACCAAATGTGACTTCCTTCCGACAAAAAATGCATCATTCCTGATTTAATTCTTAGTGATTGGAACATAATATTGAATTGGTGATGTCCGATCATGGATTGGTAATGCACCGACCATGAACCCTACTAGTGGATCGGGTGTCAACCAAAATGAGCCCAAGGATAGACTCGGCTATTCCGTCACTTATTCTAAGTTCCATGGGTGCCTTGGGTTTGTTCTAGGCCATGGGTAGCCTTAGGATTGATCTCGAACCAATCGAAGGACAACCGACCCTATTGGTCGACCGATCGTCCAAAGGACCGGTTTGGACGAATATGGGACGTAAGGGTTGAACTTCGGGTGTACATGATTCAATTTTTCAAGGTGTACTTAATGATCCCTTCTCAAGCCCCGGAACCAATTTGGATGATAGAATTCTCTAGACCACCTCATTAATGAAGAAAAAGACAAAAGTATTGAAAATTCTAGAAATCTTTCATGAAATGAAGGGGTGAGTTGTCCTTGGAATGGTCAAAAGTCATGATAGTGGTCAAAATATCTTTGAAGGTTCTAGAAAAAGGTGGCACATATGTGGACCAATTAGAGAGCGATACACAAGTCCTTATTAATAACCGAATATTCTAGAATTGCCTAATTGGCAACCTAGAGTAGCATCATCAATGGACTTCATTAAATGTGGGGTAGATGTGGGCCAATGAAAAAGCGAAAAGCGGACCATCATCAATTACGCCTATGAGCTTAGATTGCCAACTAAGGCCTTTAGCCATGCCAACTCACTTTCTAGGTGTAATTATGAGGCAAAGTAGGCTTGCCACCCAAGGACTTTAGGTGGGACACTTGAAAAAAATTAGAGTGGACCATTTGGCTTGATAATCATGGCTTGAGATTTGTCTTGGAGAAGAAGTTAGTAATTCATACTTAGGTGTCCTTTAGAATTTTAGGTTACGATGAGCCTAAAGGCTAGCCTTAGTGAACAAGCCAAAGGCCAACCAATCAAGAGAATACTTTAGGCATCAAAGGGGCTTATGTGTCCCCTAGGGCCATAGGCACATCATAAGCCTAAGGTGAGCCTTGGAGGATATGTAAATATATGGACCAATCACAATCAAACACGGATAAGCATATGCGCCAACTAAGGAGACTAGATAGGCCAACTCATCTTAGGCTTGATCATGAAATTGGCACAAATAATTGAAGAGGATGAGGCCTATAAATAGGAGAAGGCATATAAATAGGAGAATGCATCCTCACATTTTTGGAGGCTTAACCATTCTCTCATTTCCTCTCCCTTTCTCTCCTCTCTTTCACATTCTTCTCCTCCAAGCCGTCTTAGGAGCCGTTTGGTCACTAAAAGAGCACCTTGGAGCTAGGCTCAAAAGTTGTAAGTAGAATCTCTAACTCTTGCTAGGGCGATAGCCTACATCGTCGAGTTTAGTGGTGTGCTCACCCGTGTAAGCCGTGTGTACGTATGTTGTAATATTCTTTTGTGTGTTTGCTCATGTTTGCATGCTTGAGTGTGTTCACGCCTCGAGACGAGGTCAAGGTTCGCTCGACTTGGAATCGACGTCAATTCACAATGGCCTAAGCATGCAACCCAAGCCACGAACCAAGAATCGATCCCGGCATGTTTTATAATATGATGTTGAGGATCATGGCACACTCATTTGAATAAGCACACCATCGGGCCTTGCATACATTGGCTAAGATAAGAGATGAAAAACCGGCTTGTGTGATGCATTTGTGTGTGCACTTAAAGAGGAAAAAGCGTCCATCGATAGCGTTGGTGGCGATGCCTCGTTCATTGAACAGGATGCCCTGATTGAGCCAGAATGCTTATGTTTGAGCCCGAATGCCTTGGGTAAGCTAGCCCCGATATGCCTTGGTTGAGCCAAGATGCTTGGGTTGATGCCGGATGCCTTGGTGAGTTAGCGTCAAGATGCCTCGGTTGAGCCAGGATGCCCTGGTTGAGTCGGGATGCCTAGCTTGAAGTTGGATGCCTCAATTGGGCCATAGATGATATGGCAATGATGTCGTGGCAATCACCAACTCTCAAATTCCTCTTCAAAAAAGTGCCAAGCCTTTTAAGACTCTCACCAAACCAACATTACAACACATTCCCGAAGTCTTTTCAAATTGGGATGAATTGAGTGGAAATTAGGACTTCCCCAAAGAAGCTACCACTTGAAGAAGTGAGAGCAAGATTTTCTTATCTCATCTTAAGGTTTCTTGACTTGAAAAGCCAGCGAAGATGTCGATCAACAATTAATTCATTTCATAGCCAATGATGCTTATCCATTGCTAAAACCATGACCAAACTTGCATTGCGGTCCATCTAAAAGATTTTTTAGATTGGTCAATGTGTACTTATTGTGAATGATTCTCAAAGTCTTGCACACTAGAAGAGTGAGACATATTGAATGATCAGTTTATTTCCCACATGAATGGCTAGGATTAAACAGTCCTTTTCTTGAGGATATGTGAGAAGCCCTTTTTGACTAGGGGCCATTGCTTGGCATACTTAACAAACATTTCTCATAAGTCAAGATCATTTCAACAAAGACTTTTCTCCCAAGGGAATTTGATGATTAATGATAGATATTATTCTAGCGTGATGACAATTTTGTGAGTTTTCAAGTGGTTGAAATTAGCTTGATTTGCTTATGCAATCACTGCCTTCTCATTACCGATACACTTTTAATATTGTTTCGGATGACTTATGCTCAAATTGATCTCATCTTGTACGCTTTCGTTACTAGAACAATTGTTATAGTGAATTTTGTTGAATGTGCAATCTCCATTTCAAAACATTCAAAACATTCTCGAATGATAGATTTCAAAAAGTTTGTGGAAACCACACAATTTCAAAAGGTTCGTGAGTTTATCCTTAAACCATACGGTTGGTGGGTTTATCCTTAAATCATATGATTGGTGGGTCTATCATTAAACTACGGGGTTCATGGCTCTAACCTTAAACAATAAGATTGGTGGATCTATCATTAAAGTTGGTGGGTCTATTATTAAATCCAGGCCTTGTCGGGTTAGAGCTGTGGCCATTCAGCTCACGCGAGCTGTAGTCCCACTGGTTCCCCATCGAGTTGCTAGATATTCCAGTTTGCTTGTCCAAAGTTCCGGTGTCGGTTTGACTCTCAATCGAGCCAAAATCGCTCTTTCCCATTGGGTGTACCGGGTGTTCGATGTAATGCCACAATGAGATCTAATTTTGTTCCGTTGTCTTGGCCTTAGTTGAGTTGTCCAGGTTTCGTCCCAATGAGCTGAGTTTTTTCTTCACGTGATGGTTAGTGTTCCAGGCATCCAATGTCAGTTGGACCGAACGACCAATGTCAGACGGTGGCTCTGGCGCCTCAAAGGCTGGTGAGGGCTTGTCGTAGTGATGGCGCTGGTTCTAACAGGAGAGCTGCAAGAGAGTAGTCGGCGAGAATAGGGGAGTCGTCAAGGAAGAAGACAAGCATAGAGAAGAAGAGGAAAAGAAAAAGAAATAAAAGAAATAAAGAACAAGAATAAAAAAGGAAAAATGCAGAAAAAGTTAAGAATAGGGAAATAGAAAACAAAATGGCTTCGGGCGTGCATAGAATGCGTGTGGAGAAGAAGACCAGAGAAGGGGAAGAGAAAAATAAAAGGAAATAAAAAAGAAATAAAAATGGGTAATGAAAAGAATAAAAATGAGGAAAAGACGTGGGAGGGAGACGTTTGGCGAAGAAGACGTGAAGGAGAAGATACTGCGTGGAAAAAGACAAAAGAAAAACGAAAGAAAAATAGCTATTAAAAAACTAAAAATCTTCTTTTCTTTTTTCAATCGGATTGGGTCGAATTCGGATTTAGGTCAGGTCAATAGCCACATTGGGTTAACCAGTCTAAACCTAATTTCCCGAATATAACAATATTAAATATTAAAAAATATATTGAACAAAATTCTCAAAAATTTAAAAATTTCAAAAGTTAAAAAGTTTCGAAAGACAATTAAAATCCAAAAAAAAATCCAAAATTTCCAAAAATTCAAAAATTCAGAAAACGTTAAAAAAATTCGAAAAATTTTCAAAAAAAAAAAATAAAAATAGAAAATCCAGAATTTTTTGGGAAATTCAAAATTCATTTTTTCATAAAGAAATCGAAAAATCTGAAAAATCCTAAAAAAATAAAATAAAATTCCTCAAAAAGGTTTAAATTAATCATTTAGGTTGTTTCTCCTAAAAAGTTGAAGTCTTTCATTTTAGAATTATGCTCAACATTGACCAAGCCCTTAAGGCTCTACCTAAGGTTTCAATTATCCTTAAAGACAAATGCCCTTGATTGCGTGATACTGGTACATTGATTCCAGCTTCCCTTTGTATAGTTAGGATTGAAATTTATCTTTTCATTAATGTTCAATCTTTGCTCTGCCATGTAATTTATTTAAATGTTTTCCTTGGCTATTAATTGTTATTTTAATGATTGTGTATTCATATGATTACCTCATATGTTAGTGGATTAGTCTAAAATTTTTCTAAACTGCTTGACAAAAATATATATGTTTTTACAATGAACAAGATTAGATATCGAAATGGCATTAATTTGTGAATTAATGTAATCAACTCTCCAAGTCTAGATTCTCTAATTACGTAGGAAGTGAGGTACACTCATATGTCTCACTTAATTTCTAACCAACCCCAATAGACTAGTGGCAACTTCTTATTACAAAATTCTTATGAAAACCCCAAATTTTATGCGAGATATAGGCTTAAGAGAGCATGTGCCTAATCATGGGTCGTAAGCTCGTATTTTAGGTAATACCTCTAAACAGATTCACTCCCCTAAGGGGTAAGTCGCGACACTCCTCCCATAAGTTGTTTCTCTATCACGAGTGTTATAATTTTTATTATTATAAAGATCATGGGATAAATTATATCCGAATTGCCATAATATTTATGAAGACCAAAAACTTAAAGAGGCAATAAAAAGATAACATACGATTTTTTTAATTTACGAAATGGAAGATATTTTAAAATTTGAGCAATAATGTATTATGAAAATTTGTGAATAATATTGAAGGATTATTAATCTTTTGGGTCTAAACCGAATGACTATTTGACTTTACTACATTCGGTGCATATGAGCCTAAATTCATATATATCGTTGGATGAAGTGGAATTCAAGCAAAACCCACTTGATCTAGTACTACACATGATTTGAGCTCGCCGGAATGGTTGATTGTAGTGCACACAATGGAAAAGTCTTCGAGTGCAAGCTCCTGGACTAATTTGAGTCTGTCCATATATGTTTAAAAGACAATTGCAAAGGGATTTCTAAAAACTTGTTATGGTAATACATTTTTGAATCTACATTTAAGTTTTAAACTTTGTCAGAATCTTTCACTTTAGTCCTTCCATCGACTTTCGTTAGAATTTAGGGTAGACCAAATAATAAATAAGCGTGGTTCTTGCCTCTTTTAACTCTCTACTCCTTGCGAGCCTTGGATTTTCTCGATCCAAACGCTTCCGCCCCCAAGTTATGGCCCACTTGTTTTCCATGTCATTAATTTGCTTAAGTTTTGGTTTTAAAAAAAAAAAAAGAATTTCAAAAGGCTCTATTGGAATTACAGAACGTCCAATCTCCAATTCACTTTGTTCCCCCCAGATCGAAGCTTTAAAGGTCCTCCTACGACCATTTCAACGTAATCTCTCAACTTCTCCTCTTTGTCTTTTGTCTTGTTGTCGAGAAAATATTAAGTGATCCCGAAGCATCAAGTCAGCGTGGTCTTCAACTACTCACGAGACACCGTGCGGAGGCGTGGGCCCGCTTGAGGTCTTTTGTCTTCTTCCCCTCTCCTTCCTCTTTAGTCTTCTTCTTCTTGGCCTCCACACACTCTTTCTCCTCCTAACCTACACTTTCTCTCTCCTCTTACTTTTATTATGAGAAACTTTTCTCTTTCCTTCTTGAGAAAGAGAAGCTGACATTCATTCCTCTCCATTTCTTTCTCCTCACGAAGGTTTAGAAATTTTGAATTTGAAATTTTTTCACTCGGCGCGCTAATTGTTGCTTTGCCTGCATCAAGCGACCATTACCCCAAAGTCATCAAAACAAACTACATTATGGCTGCCCTTGCTTCGACACTCGCAAACTTCTCTCTCCGCATTTGTTGTTGCTCCAACATTCATTCTGGCATTCGTCAAGCGGTCGTTCTACCGCCATCATCGACGAAGCACATCAAGGCCGTAATAAATGTGCTTTGTCGTCTGACCAGAGGAGGAGGGAGGGCCATTTCTACCTGAGGTGGAGGGACGGGGGCAGAGATCTGGCCATGATGGGGCAGGAGCAGAGCCTAAGGCACATGTCCTGCCATTATATGTTGCGGAGCCAATCAACGATTGGGCTCGAATGACTATGCGCTGCTCTCGAGACTCAGTCTCGAGAGGAGGTTGTTGACTGTCTAAACTTCGTCATTTAAGGTGCGTCTGGGGCTTTCTTTTCTTGCCCTGTCTTTGCTGCTATGTGTGGGATGAAGGTTTTCCATGGGCACGGTTGGTGTTCTTTGGTGTTGGGCTCTTCTTTTCAGTTTTTGAATAATGGAACCGAACATTTATTGTGAGAAATTCTCTCCATTATCTCAACTTGCAACCTTCATCAACAAAGTTTGATTGAACCGAGGTGAATGCCAGGGAACAAATGACAAATATAGAGTGAAATAAAAGGGAAGTTCACAAAATTTGATCGCCCAGAGCCAATGTAAATTTTGTCTGAAAGTCAGGTGGTGATGTTTTCTTCTTCCAACGTTTACTTTCCATTTTCTGTTTTCGTTTTGCATGAATTTTTAGATGGTTTCTATTGAAAATATAATATGCGGAAACAATAGGATTTTGTAATTTATGTTAATACGAAATCTTCACCGAAAAAATAAACAATGAATAATAAGAATACCTGATATTTAGGTAATTCGGTCTGAGTATTAATATTTACGTTCATAGGGAGTGTTGACAGCAAATAATCTACTATAATTGGAAAATCAGAATTTATAATTATTCAAATGCTCAAGTGTTTTTTGCATCTAAATTTAAATCTAAACCCAAAGTATTTACAAATAAACACTTCAATTTGATGTATAACTCATGGCACAAAATCACAATGCATTCAAGTCCAAACAAAAGCTTTACTCGAACGACTGACAAAATCAAGAACGCCTCTACACGTCCATTTTTCTTTTTCTCGTGCGCTTGCGGTTTCTTTACGTTGTATTCTCGTGCGGCGCTTCTTCAAGAAACTTTTTAAAGTCCACACTGTCGGCTTTTGGAGGGGTCCTCATTTATTTGTGTTTCTTATTCAATTTTTATATTCACAAATAAAGAGAGACGTCCACTTCTTATTGGTCAACCGGTCAAACTTGGATAAAAGAAAAAATAAATCTTGTGGACGAAATCTTGAGATTTATCTCCAACAAAATAACAAATTCTCCAATATCATAAACCTCTACGTAATAAATCCATAACTTGGATTATTTGTGCAATCACACTTTGGATATTTATCCAAATTTATCCAATGGATTGAGTTCCATAAAGATTCAAATTTGAGACATAATTTAACAATTTTCATCCTATAATATCTCTACTTTAAGATACTTAAAGATGATCGTGAATGTGACAAAGATTTATCTTTTTCTTTAGTGCAATCTATTAGCAATGAGTCTTATTGATGTTGATTCTACATAAGCTTGGGCAGCTTCCATTCTAGCGATGAGTCTTAAATTTTTTTTCGGGTTGTAGGTTCACAAACTAGACGGTTTACATATAAGATTATTCTTGTATATACTACCACATTATTGGTAAAGTCCAATTTGGCTTTCACGAGATTATTGAGTGTGAATGATGCTTGAACATGTAAGGAAGGAGGTTGGTATATTGCCTTTGAAAATTGGAAAATAGGATGAGAATGCTCTTTTACTGATTAAAAATTGGAAAATGGACATTTGGTATATATATTTGTCCATGCTTATCAAGCATGCCAACTAGTACCGATGACAAAGTGGGGGCTGCTTAGGAACTGATTGTATGCTCAAACTTCTTGTTTCTAATGTTGCCTAGTGGCCTTGGTCCTTGTTTTGTAGGTGCCGCAAGGCCTCGGGTCCGGTCATGTTGGGGAAGATTGGGTCGGTGTAGTCGATGTGGTGGAGGGATGCAACAGGGTGACCGGGTGAGCCGCGAGGAAGCTGAATGTCTCCCAATTCTCATTCCATCCAGCTGCTGTCATAAGACCATCAGGATTAGTAGAGCGTGAACCATATATTCTTTTGAAACAGAAGTAGTGTGCTTGCTTGATTAGATTAATCCTATTAGTACAGCCTCCCAATGAATTTTGGAAATGAAGTAGGTTAGATGGTTTGGCAAGCTAGTAAATGTTACTTGATGTGTGAAATCATCTTCCCACTGTAAGGTTCTGTATCCTTTCTGTTTGAACCTCAGAGCTTCAGATTACCCTCAGGAATACGATGGCGCCTGTCTTCAGATAAGATCATCCTATAGCCCAGCTGCTTGCCTTTTGCTGTTTCTTGTTCAGTGGACTGATTGCCACCTCACCGGTACCTTGGGATTGCTTAGGACTTTCATTTACAAGGTAGACTGCACTTTCTCAGTTTCTTTGTTCTTTAATGAAATAGTGGCTGTGTTGCGGAACGGACTTAAAGGAAGCATTTCTTCTGTTCATGTGCTGATCTGATGGTAATTCTCGCAGGCTTATGTAGATGGCAAGACAACCATGGACAATTGGGTGATGTAGATCATTGACAAATGGCGCTCCAAGAAGTCCCACCACCAACTCCCACATTCCACGCCCTTATCTCTTGACGAATGAGAAGCAATGCACGACGAAATTCAATTTCGCAAATTATGGCACCGTAACGAGTTGAATCGAATGCTATAAAAATCGAACTCCGCGAGTTCCTTATTTATATACGAAAGCATGAACATCGATACAAGTATGCATCTGTATATACCAGAAACCTAAAGGTGACAGCCATAACAAACGTCCTAATGCGCCGATAATGAAAGAACAACGAAAGCAATGGTATCAACATGACCAAAAACTAGTGACCCCAAGAAAAATCAATACATCGCCCATAGAATGATCATCTAAAGATCCTCCAGTCGATGTTGCACTTCTCGGTCTGGAAGGTGGCCGTGGCTGACCCCAACAAGCTCAGAGGGACCTTCAACCCGCACTTGACCCTCGGCTTGATGCGGAACGTCTTGATCTTGCCAAGCTTGAACCGCACCCTCAGGTACAGCTTCATATCGATATCGTAGACACCAGTCGCCTTCTCAGAGTTGAAATCGGATTGCTCGCTCGTGCCAAGCACCACCAGCTGCTGGCCCTGGAATGCTGCGCTGAGCGTCGTTGTGTTCTTGTGGCCCTGATAGAACAGGGTCAGGTAATCGGAGGCCAAGCGCTGCCCCCCATTTAATGCCTGCACCTCGATCCGGTCGTAGTAGATCCTGATGCGGCAGTTCGGGTTCCGGATGGTGAGGTTGAGCTTGAGGTTGTAACTGAGGGTGTTGGTGGCAGTGAAGTTAAACTGGGTGAGCTCGGTGTTGGTGACGTGGAACTTGACGAGGTTGGGGGGGAAGATGAGCCAGAAGAGGAGGGCGAGGAGGCCGACGGTGATGACCACAGTGAGGACGATGTTGAAGATGAGCTTGAGAAGGCAGAAGCCGCTGTCAAGAACAACAAGAACAGAAGCTCCCCCACTGATGCTATTACTGATGCCAGTAAGAACAGGGGAAGCAAGATAGACAAGAGCAATGGAGAGAAAACATATGAAGAAGAGGAAGTAAAGAATGTACATGCAGCTGAAAAGATATGCTGATGAGAAGAAGGAAAAGAGAACCTGTTTCGAAACTCTGTATAAGTGTTGCAAGTCTTGGCCAGTCTCGGCAGTTAGTCTAGTATACTTTAGCTTTGGAAGTTAGTTTCTTGCTTCAGTTAGTTATATTTCTTCAACTGATTCAATACCTGTAAAACAGATTTAGGAGATAGTCCTTGTGTATAAAAGGCTATTTCTCGTTTGATTGTAGATATGATGAAATGATAGATAAAGAAAGAAGACTTTCATCGCAAATTCTCTCTCTATTGATTCTTCATCTCAAGTTCCTTTTTGCACAAACTTCTTCAGCCGCAGCCACAGGCACAGCCCCCACTGCGGCTGGGGCAGAGGTAGGAGTGCTGCTTGGGGGGCACGGCGGGGCCATAGTAGGCGCTATTGAGGTGGGCTTGCTTCTCCGCCATGGGGGAAGTTGCAGAAGAAACGATGGAGACGCTAACCGAGAGGAGATGAATATGGAGAAGGAGATGCGGATGGAGAAAAATTGAGGGATGAGTATGGACTCGGCTAGGGTTATATATAGGGGTGGAATGCGAAGTGGGGACTTGCGTCGACGAAGTGTTCACGCGTTATTTCGCTGCGAGTCCGAGTTGGTGTTGTGTCGACAAATTTTCACAAATTTGTGGCCAAATTTAGCCGAAACCTTCAACTAAAGAGGGAAACTTCACTCAAAAATCTTTCCAATTGTATTTTATTGATACTTTCACGAACTAGGGCCAGAATGACCTATGGAGCCTACGAATTCTAGCTCTGAACATGATCTTATCTTACATCTAATCTATTTCTACAAGAGAAGAAAGATGCTACTGGACATCCGGATGTTTCCCCAAATACAGGGGATGGAACTAAATTAGAAACCAAACCATGAGGTTCATCGTCCACCCGAGAGATGGGATTCTACGACAGAAGACGATTGCGTAAATGCCTTGCTCAAATCATCAAAACCTTCGCCATGAGCGAACAGTAACCCGCCTGAGGAAAGGCCCATGGACAACAGTTCCGGCATCGGAAGATCACCCTCCAAGTACTGCAAAATTTGACGCATGCTCGGCCTCATCAACGGGTCAAAGTGGGAACAGATCAACCCGAGTTTCAGCACCAACTCCATCTCTTCTTCCACAAATTCCGCTCCCAACCTCGGATCTCTAGCCTCGAGAATTGCACCTCTGTCCCAACAAGAAAATACCCACTCCACTAATATCACGTCCTCCGGGTCCTGAAGCTCTATCGGCCTTCTCCCGCAGGCTACCTCGAGCAAAAATGCTCCAAACGCATACACGTCGGTGTTCCTAGTGGCCTTGCCTCTTAGCGTGTGCTCAGGGGCGAGATAACCGAGCGTTCCTACCACGTGAGTCGTTTGAGGGTCGGTTCCATGGTCGTATAGTCTCGCAAGCCCGAAATCTCCAAGTCTTCCATTTAATTCAGCATCTAGCAAGATGTTACTCGCCTTTATATCCCTGTGGATCACCACTTGCTCCCACCCTTCGTGCAGATAAAGCAGCCCAGATGCCACTCCTTTGATCACCCTGAATCTTTGCCTCCAATTGAGGGTCACCTTTGGTTGGTTATGGAGGTATTTGTCGAGGCTCCCATTGGGCATGTAGTCGTAAACCAAGAGCAACTCCCCTTTCCGACGGCAGTAACCGAGGAGCGAAACTATGTTGCGGTGACGGAGCCGGCCAATGCTGACGATCTCCGCTATGAACTCTCTCATGCCTTGTCTCGACTCGTGTGAGACCCTCTTCACCGCAATCTCTATCTTCGATGCGGGTAAGATTCCTCTATAGACCCGACCAAACCCTCCTGTCCCTAATAGCTCTTGCTCCCGGAATCCTTTTGTCGCAATATAAAGGTCTTTGAACTTGAACCGGTGCGGGCCGTAGTCCCTCTCCCACTCTTCGAGGACCTCAGCGAATCTCCTTTTCCTTCTTATCACGTAAACCACGCTCAAGATCAGCATCGATACAACGAAAAGAACCATCAGCGGGAGCCCTATAGTCAGTACTTTCGACGTCTCCTTCTTACCGATCCGAGGAAGTTTAGGAAGTTTAGGAAGTTGGGACAGGGCAAGTGCCTGAGCCTCTCCATTTACCCTGAAGCTCCAACCTAGAACATAGTGAGAAGTTGGGATTGGACCGGTCGATGATGAGAAGCCGACATACATGCTCTGGTTGATGATTGACGAGAGATCCTGCCTACGAGACAAAAGGGGAGTCTGCGGTTTTTGCACATTGATTGGAGCCAATGTGACATTGATCTGCTTTACAGTTCCATCGTAGTCCACCCAAACTTGCATTTCTTTACCACTGATTAGAGTCAAGTTCTTGAACTCACCACCATCTGCATAATACCCCGCCTGAGTTGAGTATGCTGATGTCAACCCATTCAAGTCGATTCCGACATGATTATCGTTGATGTCTTTAAAGTCTGTGTTTTGGATCGTGTCGAGTTCCACCCCAAACACATGATTGGAGTTGCCGTTGTCAGTTTCGTTGAACATGCCAAGGTATTGGCTTGCCAGGGACCCAGGGAGGCCTCTCTGGGGCGCGATCACGAAGGCGATCCCATCGCTGCTTAGAGTGGCATACAGAGGTTGAATTGTGAAGACGAAAGCGGTGGAGAAGGAGTAGACGGAGCCATTTGGCGAGTTCTTGAACTGGACAGGGTCGGGATGGAAGGCGTGGCCCTTCTGCAGTTTGGTGTCGTTGGTCAGCTTCAGGAGGCCATTGGAGGTGACCGCGGCAATCCCATCGAGGCTCAGATTGGCCGATCGGAAACCGTTGTAAACAAAATTGGTCTCTTGAGCGTAAGCCAAAACTGGTAGCAGAGAGAGCACGGCCAGAATCTTGAAGAACATGGCTCAAACTCAAAGTCTGCTTAGTAATTAGCTGAAGAAGGATGCAGTTACAAGGGCTATAAAAATCCAGAAGAATCTTTATCTAACAACGTCAAACGAATGGTGCAGATTTCAAAAATTTCTGCTCCACATGAGTCCTACGATTGATGAATGTCTTGGACTTAAGGACGAATCCAATAGAGCCCTGAGCCCTGTTCATGAGGCAAAGAGGACTTCAAGGTGAGAGAGAGAACTTCGATTTCATATTGCATTTGCGGTCGCGATGACTCTGAATAAACAAATCGGACGGATGCTACTGAGTAGTTCGCAATCTGACTGCTATGGACGTTGCAAGAAGTCGTGGCCTCCGAAACAGATGACGACTTTTTGTCGGGGAGAGAGATTGGAAGGTGGGTATGATGGAATCGAAAGCCCGGTAATTTTCTTCCCATAATAAAACAAACATGTGACAGTACTACTTGTAAGACAAGGGGTCCGTCGGAATATTTGAGGGAGGACCAACCCATGGTGGAAGGATGAAAGAACGACGAAAGTCCACACTGTCGATTTCTAGACTGGTCTACCATATGGTCCGTGAGGAACACGAAGTTCTGTCCAAATGGCCAACGGTCGGCGGTGGCGGCCAATGGGCTATGGGCGGTGGTCGGGCGGCAGCAGGTGGCAGTAATAGGTGACGGGCGGCGATCGGGCGGTAGCGGGCAGCAGTCGGCTGTCGACCGTTCGTGAATAAGAAGAAAAAACGAAAAAATACAAAAATTTGTAGATCGTACCAAATGCATTCATATTCTTTTTCTATTCCAATAATATAAATTTTTTGTAGTTACTATGTCTTATTTTATTCAAGAATTATTAAAAGGGAATAAAAAAAAAAAAAACTATTTTCGAAAAGAAATTGTTTCAGATTGAAGCATTACCAAACAGACCTTAGGGCACGCGTTTGGAACCATTTTGTTTCGGGGAACAATTTTTTTTTATCAAAAATAGTTTTTTTTTTCTATTTCTATTCCCAGGAATAATTTTTTAGCAAAAAAAACGCGTTTGATAATTGCACAAAATTTATATTCCTAAAATAGAAAAAAAAATAGAAATATGTTTAGTAACTGTACAAAATTTCTATTCTAAATTTTTCTCAAGTGTTTTTTTTTTTTTTTTTTTATGAAGTGTAAACTTGGTATTGAATTCTCATTCTCATGGAATACTCACCAATTTAATTTTGTTCATGGTGAGTGAAGAAAAACATTATGAACATGGTCATATATACATACTTGGAAGAAAATTTTGTAAGTAAAGTTCATACAATAAGAGCTAGCAAAAAGAAGAGTATCTTATAGATCTCTACATTGACCCTTTCATACATTACATCACAAGAATGAAGTAATATGGTTCATTGTTCAACTTCATCACATTGACTTTGATAAGTGATTACTTAAAAACAATATTACAAAAGTCGGAAACACAAAGTCATGAAATCTCAGGCATATTGTGATCCCTTGCCATTTTTTTCTATTTTTTATTTTTTTTTGGTGACCCAAGGAATCTTGTACACCGTTAGCAGTGGGTAAACCCTAGGGAGGACACGTGGAAACCACCACCACGTGCCCCTAGGCAAGGCATTCAACAATGCCCGGGATTCGAACACTCGACATTTTGCGAGAGGAAGAGCGCTCGCTCCAGCGATGCCACCTTGAGGGGTGGTCCTTGCTATTTTATTTGTAATACTTATCCTAAACATATATTATCCCAGGTGCCTACTCATGCAATGTATCATCTGCAACCTCCACTTCTCTAAATTTGAATGGATATTCCGGATCTCCATATAGGGAAAAGTTTATGTCCATTCTATCTTGATCACAAACGTAATTATGGAGAGCACAACATATAATTACAACAAGTGATTGCTTCCAAATTGTAAATGGAAGCATGTCTCAAAATTGTGAAATGATTCTTTAATGCCCCAAATGATTTCTCAATTACATTTCTTAGTGAACAGTGTTCTTGGCCGTTTCCCATTCCCTCTATAATTGTTAAGATGATACCGTTCGCCTTTAAATGGAGTTAAAAATCTCGAAGGTGCTGCATAACCAGAATCTACTACGTAATATTTTCTTATAATATATATATATATATATTTGTTGTAATATTCAACCATAATATAATCATAAAGAAAATTTGTCTTTATAAACAAAGT
The DNA here is from genome assembly GCF_016545825.1 of Eucalyptus grandis. NCBI lineage: Eukaryota > Viridiplantae > Streptophyta > Magnoliopsida > Myrtales > Myrtaceae > Eucalyptus > Eucalyptus grandis. The sequence continues at coordinate 26,386,728 of NC_052622.1, read as the reverse complement.
AAATACCAGGTAGTGGTTAGGGAAATTGCAGTCAAGGAGTTTCGAGTGCTACCGAAAGCACTCGACAATCGTTAGCAGATCATTCCCATCTAACATACACGAAAATAAATTTCATATCAAATGAGAAAACACACAGCACATTCTAAGTGATAATCCATTTTTTTGCCTCTAAATGGAATCTACTGAGACACAGGAACAATAACATTTATATGGGTGTCATCCATAACACTTACACAGCCCTGTCAATTTAAAACCCAATATATATGACCCAGGAAACCCCGTACATCCGGTAGCCGGCGAGCAAACCCTAGGATGACACTAGCAGATGACCCACCACCCCGGCACCACACTTAAGACACCAAATGCCTCCACTGGGTTTTGAACCCCTCACCTTTGGGGAAAGATTACTGAAGCTCTTATCCAGCGGAGCCACCACGACCGATGGTTTATCAACTATATATATTTGACAGTATAAAATCAATATAAAAATCATACCTTGAAGTAGTGTTTATAACTAGGATTCATAAGAATTTATTGTGGGACGACATCAAAGGATGGTGGTTTGATTATTTCTTTTGAAAATTTGAGCTATAAAAAAATGTACGAGAAGCCCTCTACAATCAACAATGTCTATTCAATATGACTTCGTTTCACTTAGAAGATGGGGGAAGGTACATCGTAACTGAGCATATTAGTGAATTCAATTGGAGATTGACTTTTCTAATTATGTATGTGCTTTGATTCTATTATCTCAATAACTTGATAGTTGGAATACTAAAATTCCTCTACGTATACAATAAAGTTATACATGCTCGTTGAAAGGGGCAATTTTTGTACAATTACGCTTATTTTTTTATTTCACATTTTGTGTGTTTTTTTCTTTTACTTTCAATTTCTACTAATTCTGCAAATTGAGCTTGACAGTTGAAACACAGAGTTCAACATGATTTTCACGTTTTGTGTGCGTATAGACATAACACTATGGAGAAAAAGGGAACATTGATAGGGACCTTGATAGTGTTATTTACGTGAAAGAAGGGATTGAAATTTCCTGTACCGTACGCGTATGTCATTACACAGCTCTGTTACTTCCTGGTATCTGCTTGGGATGCTTCCTTGATGAGAGAAAGATCAAAGCTCCAAAGGTAGACGTCGCCAACTTAGGCTGCCGAGCGCGACTGTTCCCACTGTCGTGGCCAGAACTTTGTCCTCATCTTTTCTCATGAGAAAAGACTAGGAGCATTATCAAATGAATTGAAATGATTTATTGTGAGTGGACTTAGACTTTTGATGGCCCCACTCTGGTATTCCTAGTACTTTCTTTCTCCTAATCGAAAAAGAAAACCATTTTCCACAACAAGGATGCCTTTTGAAATGGCGAAATCCCTCAATTTAGACTAAGACGACCAAGACGTTTTTTTTTTTTTTTTTTTCTCTCTCTCGACAAATGAAATGGCTGGGCTGGGCATCTTTTCGATCTGCAAAGGTGAAACCAAAAATCACTTTGCTAAAGCAAAAGCGATTTCCTCTTTAACTTGTTTAATTGTAGTGCGATGTGCGTGTCCCACGACCTCTCCCCATTATTGAAGCGAAATTCATTTTGATTGTTCTTAGTCCGACGCTTTTTGTGCTCAAGCAATCAATAAAAGCACTTGGCAATGTTACTTTGGCCCCCAAAAGAGGAAAAAAAGATGTATGTGAATCACGAGAGGTCTTTTGCTTCCACGCAATTGAATTGAAGAAAGCTAAATGCGATTCTTGCTTTAAACTAGTCTTATTAATTCGCTAATGCTCTTGATCATGCTGCGAAAAGTATTCTGAACTATGGGCACAAATAAATCGTTACACCAATTGTTAGGACAGAGACTATAGAGCCGATTGTTTTGAACCAAACAAAAACAGTTAGGTCCAAATAAATCGCTACACCAATATCCAAAATATGTTCAGTCAGAAAAAAGTCATGCATTTTGATCATGAGTAATCTTCCCCAAAGGACAATATCAATGGGGCATCACGTGTTAATATCTAATTGGCTTAGAGTCTGGGATTTGCTGGTCAACTTCATACATAGGAAGAGAATTTGAAACACTGAGTGAGTTCGATATGATTTTCCCGTTCCGCCTAAACCTATGGAGAAAAGGGAGCAGGGTTCGAGTCCCCTAATCCTGTTGATTAAATGGAAGAAGGGAAGAATCTTTCGTGTGATGTACTTGCAGCTGGAATTTTGGATCATGCATCTGTTCATAACTTTAGATATGCTCGAGCTTGATTACTTTAATAAAGTTGACTCCATCATGTTTCTGAAATTGAAATTAAATCGCAGCTCTTTTCGGCACCGAAAACTAACCGGCGAATCGAGCTGGCCAAAGGTTGATACAAGCAGGATGCCTACTACACAAGAGTACAAGTGCAACTCTAACGTATTCCTTACAATAAGCTGCAACACTCTCATGATAAATGAACGGAAAACAAAAATCCATCTTGTTGACTAGTCAGAAACGGCATGTTCCCCCAACTTGTTGTCTGGGCCACGGGGTTTCTTCCCTCGTTCTTTTCTCAGCAAAGAGATTGGCCTTTCCTCAACAAGGACCACTGCAAAACTATACACATTGTTAGGATTCAGCACACAATCACTAAGATAAAAAAGCGTAAAAGCAAGAAAAAAAAATTTAAGACACAAGATTTTATCCTAGTTCATTTTAAACTAGGGCGATGTCTATAGAATTTCGTTATAATTAGCATATCGCACATCTCTGTTATATCTCTCACTTACAAGAGAAAGAGTAGAACCCATGTGTCATATTATTGCTAGCGAATATGAACTACACCCCAACACTTATCTCTTTTTGTTAGTGAATTGATGCGTTTGGAAATAATCACGGGCCTGTTCATGTATAGTAAGAGATTGTTGTAGGGGGATGATGCCAGAAAGGACTGCCTTTGCCGTGGTTCCCGATGTGAATGACTACAAATCTGAAAATGTTGCTACATCCCCGTTCGCATGATAAGATTTCGTTGATCATATAAATGTCAAAGCTTGAGCATATCAAGTCCCATCGATACGAAACCAATTTGCACGTAAACAAACGAGGGAAGACCAGCTTGGTGGGATCCAATGGATGACTTGTTGATAGCGGCTCCTGTTGTCACGCCCCAAACTCCGAGCACGTAAACATCCCTTGATGGTCAATTAAATTGCAATGTCTCAGGACGCGTCGTTGACCCATTCTTTTTATCTTTCGATTAAACGCATGTGGAAGCAACTCAAATAAACACCCAGTCAATCAACAACGACAGGGATAGCAAAGCACAATAGACGATTTCCAAAAGCGAGATCTTTCGTTATCCACTTGTTAACCCCAAGAAGTTTGATATTTACAAGTCTATCTCAAAAGACAACTTTATAACTGCCAATAGGCAAAAAGGGTCAAAAAGGGTCGGGGTTAGCTCAAACTTCACTAATGACGAGGCCAATCAAAAGTAACGCCAGACACGGCCGTGTCTTGGTCCATCGAGACCCCAAATCGCATGTGACGGTTCTCCATACTACGGCCTAAAAATATGTAACAACAATGGGGTGAGATATAAATTATAGCGAGTTTGCAGCTTAAACATCGATTAGGACACAAATTCATCTCGAATGCGGCCTAAACATACACCACATACAAACTTACATTGCCTTGGCACACCCCTGCATATTAACACATCTCATATGCCATTATCAATACAATAAACATAATCAATAATCACATGCACTAAGCATCCAAACAGGTCCTGATTATAAGGTAGAACCCATTTTGGCACGTCCCGTACCGTGCCTCACAGTTTTACCCCATAATAAGGCACAATGAATCACAATTATTCACACGTTTTTTGATTATTATGATTTTTCGAGCCACGGCCAACACAAAAGTCGGTAGTCTTCCGACATGACTAGGCATAATCCCGCCCCATTAGGCATGGTATCATCTAGAACCCCGCCTGGACAACATTCTATAAAGGAGCATTGGTTCGGCCTCAACCGTGATTTGGCATCCGAATCCCTGCCGGGCATCGCCCCAAAACTTCCGTTGGTTGACAGGTTCAATTAAATGACCACATAAGCATGCCAACACTCAAGCTAATTTTTATCTTCCGTTAATTAGCCTAGTGTAAAAGAGTTCGTGCCTAAATAACAAACCTCAGAAAATCTTTGCATTTAAAAATTTCAGTAAAATAATTGCACGTGGTCACGTATTTGAAATGAACCGATCAAACTTTGCACACTTCTATTTTAAAACCCCCATTGTTTTATTTAGCAAGTAAAATTTAGTGTCCAAACCCAACACCTCATATTTTTTTTATTTTCTTGCCCATAAAACCTCCTCTGAAAATAGTAAATAAAAATATATAAATGAGCAATCAATAACATAGCATCACATGCGCAAACAACTGGAATTACACACAATCTCATTTAGAGAAACAAGCATAAAATTCTACTTAACAGCTAAACCGTCATTAATTACATTAATCGCAATTAATTAAGCTAATCATGATTAATTAGGCTAATTGCAATTAATATACTAAACTCGATTAATTAAAATAACTATACTTAATGAAAAATTAATTGACGTTAATTAAAATAATTATAATTAATTAAATAAATTATGATTAATTAAATAAATTATGATTAATTAAATAAATCAAAATTAATTAAACTAAACTCAATTAATTAATCTAATCATAATTATTTAAACTCATCGCACTCAAATTTAATCGCAATTAAGGCTAAACTAAAATTAACTAACACTAATTGTCATTAATATTAAACTAATCTACTGCCTAAATGTAATTAACAACCTAATCCACGATTAGGAAGTTAACTCACGGGTTTCTGGCAACGGCGAGCTCACGGTGATGGCGGCGCGACGGCGTCAAGAACATGACGCTCATGGCTCAAATGGCGGCGCAAATTGTGACGCCTTAGTAGCGTCACGTACTAAGCGCAAGTGGAAATTATATGGATTATCTTTTCTTTACAGGACTTATTCATTACAAAGGTTTAACTAGCGTTCACCTTTAAAGCTTAGCATGTATAACATGGATATTTTTTAAATCTAAATTTCATATACAAGGTTGTCCTATAATAGTCCTGTCATCTAACAAATAGACAATTCAACTAGGATCATAGATAAGAATCATGATAAGCTTCATTACTTTCCTTAGTAACATCTGGGCTTACAAAAATCAACTTGGATCACTTCTAGTCTTGGACCTATATATACATTGCATTTACAAGTTCCAAAAGTGAAGGTGCAAGTAAACAGCCAGGGAGAAAGGGTGAGGGGGACTCGAAACTTGTTTGTTTGTTCTCAAATTTTGATATGTTATTCATAAGGATGATTCCTACAACTTTTATTAAGGGTTTGAAGTCCAATTCTATCTAGAAAATTACAGAAAATTAACTGAATCATCAAAGGTCTTGCTGTTTTCTACAATACAGCTTATTGTTTCAAAGAAATTTTCTCCTACCTACACATTTTTGCATCCATTTGGCTATAACTAGAGGTTGAACTTAATCTAATAGATGTTCTCTTAAATAAACTTATTCTTTTCCTTATCTTCATCATTAGAAATCAAGGCGACACAAAACAAAAGGCTTTCCATCTATATTTCTCTGGAACAGAAATGTTTTGCACCGTTTTCTTCATTTCTAGCTCAACTAAACCATTAATTTATCTACCAATCTCTCTTACAGCATCTTGACACTCTTCTACAGCATCTAAGGGTAATCACAGCAGGTCTTTACTTACATAGAAACTTTCCACAGTTCGGTACAAAGCAAATACTCGCACCTCGGCACATTACCACAACATACATCACATCTCTACACTCCGCAATCATCTCTTCACCTTGCTTGACAATTTCAGCTTACTCACTCTTAAATTTCGAAACATGCAAGACTCTAATGCAACATGCAATGACTTGTAGCTTCAATCTAGGACTCATCTAGCTCAATCCAACACAAAACAGCAACATCACATCTAATCCTCCACCATTCAGCTAGATCCACAAGTTCCTTGACAAAATCAATGGATAACTTCTAGTCTAGAGACTCATCTTTCTTTACCTTAGTTCAGCTACTTTGTGACTCAAAGATTCTTCGAAAATTAGCACCTAAACTCGTGCAAGAAGAAGAAAATTTGCTAGAGTTGCTATTGGTTCTTCGTTGCTCAACCGAGAAAGAGAGAGAGAGAGAGAGAGAGAGAGAGAGAGAGAGAGAGAGGGGAAGAAGAGAAGAAAATGAGAGTTCTTGATTTTTCTTTGGAGAGAGAGAGATGACGAGAGTTATGGGAGGAAATGGTCTATAAGCTAATCCCTAGAATAGGCTAATCATTAGATTTACTAATGATGATGTCTCATTTGCTTGTTTTGGTTTTTAGGAAGAAAAACCGTGGGAGAAGAGAGGGAGAAGGGAGAAGAGACGAGGGTTGTCGTGGCTTCCATGCACGATCTCTTTCAACACCTGTCGTTCGCCATCAATTAACCTTTAATCCATGTCATTAGTTAGTTCATTAGTTTCTAATGTTTTTCACTTAATTCCATCTTGAATCCAGTAAATTTCAATTCTCTTGTAATTATACAAATTTATGAAATCATATGACATATTAGCAATTTAGTGTTAGTCTATGGAGAATTTATCATAAGAAATCCTAAAGTTAGAAATTGACATTAGCATTACAATCACTAATCAAATTATTCTAACTATAATCTATAAGCTTAATCGAAAATAAAATTACTTAGGTCTAAATACCCGATCTGGCCCAACAGGCTTATTCTATAACAATCACGGTCTACTAAACTAAATTTACTATTCTAACAGATCCAAATCTTGGCCCGCTCTAAGCCAAGCCCAAGCCCATAATCTCCCATTCGGCTTATCAAGTCCAATTCGTGCGGCCCGCTTACTTCTCAAGCCCACACATTCCTCACGGTCCATCGGGTTTGCTTTTTGGCCCGATAAAAAATAATCCAAGCTCTTAATAATCCAGCTACACTAATAAAGGTCGATGAAATTTGGGATGTCACACAAATGGTGGTGGTTCAGCGAAGTTGAGCTCACGACCAAAAAGGGGGGGCTTGGCTTAGGCAGACGGGCGGCGTGTGGTGTGAGCGGGTGGCGACAAGAGTTGGTGATGGTGGTGCAGGCAAAGATGATGGTTTGGTGAAGTTGAGGAGCAGCCAAGCTTGGTGGTTTGGCGGTGAGGATAGCGAACAACATGGCTCCAATCGGCGGATGAAGGTGGCGTGAGATGGTGATGGTGGTGTGGTGGTGGAGATGGGGTGAAGATGATGATGGATGGTGAACGTGGGGGAGAAAGGGAGGAAGGAAATTGAGGAGGGGAAGAAGATGGGGTGAAGAAAATGGAGGGGAAGGATGCGGCAGAAGTGAGGGTGAAGAGAAAAGAGAGAAGAGGGAGAAGAAAGAGAAAGAAATAAAAGAAAATGAAAAGAAAGGAGGAGTGTGGCAGGAGGGTGGTGTAAGGGGAGGCGAAAGAAAAGAGAGAGAAGAAAAGAAAAGAAAAGAAAGGGGAGATGGGGGAGCATTGGCAGAAGAGGGGGGAGCGGGGGAATGGACGCGTGAGAGAGGAATGGAAGAGAAAGAAAATAGAGGGAGAGAGAGAGGATTTTAGAGAGATTTTTCCCTAAAAAATCATCATTTTCCTCACACCACTCCCCCGTAAATCCCTCCTCACCAAGTCTCTTGCCCCCTTCTATTTCTTTTTATTTCTAGTTTCATAAAACAAACTTTTTTGTCCAAAAAATTCAATTTTTCCTTTTGATCCGATTTTTTTTTGTCTGATAATTCATTTTTCAAAAAATTTCAGACATCGCCGATAATTCGACGAACGATGAGACAACGTCCAATAATTAAATCTCGAAACCATCGAAAGTTTGATAATTAAATTCGATTGAATGCGACTTTAATATGACCTAATCTATCGGGTGGCTTTTAGGTGTTCTCGCGCGGTTGACATGTGGCCGATAATTTACATTTGTGCATCTTTGAATCGCGGACGACCCTCAGTTTTCATGTAATGACGAGTATTCAACTACGTACCATAAATATAATATCAACAGAAAATCAATTTATCGTCATTTGACGTGAATATCATAATCATGTAGAATCACCCGCGAATTGGCTACGCATTTCCATTGAATCGATTTATATCCGTTTGCTAATTGATTTATATATTGTAGTATTGACCCTTGTCGATCCATATGGTCGAGCGGTTTATTCCTAATCGAATTCTCTAGTCTTTCGTGTTTTAACCCAATACGGTCTCACCTAATGGATCAGTTAATTCGTGAGTGATTAGTTTAGAGTAAAGTAACTTTTAATGCATTGACGAAATAACTATTTCATATATCTTGAAATAGGGCCAAATTTCGGGATGTCACACTTGTGGTCTTTGATAATGTTATTGTGATATCCCGAAATTTGACCATGTTTCGAATATATGGAATGGTTGTTTCATCGACGCGCCAATGGTCATTTTACTCGGAGCTGGCCATTCTCAAGTTAACTAATTAATTATGTGAGGCTGTTAAGGGATATAAACGTGACAGACTAGAGAATTTGATCAGAAATTGACTGCTTGACCATAATAATTGGCAAGGATCAATACAATACCGTTATAATCAAATTATGATTGGATATAAGTCGGTTCGATGGAATCGCATAGTCGAATTGCGGGTGGTTTCGCATGATTGCGATATTCGTGTTGAATGACAGTAAACCGATTTCCTATCGATATTGTAGTTGGGACACGTAATTGAAACCTTGCGATTTTTATGACAATTGAGAGTTGTCTAGGGCGTGTATGACAAAATTTCTATTCAAGAAATTGATTTCTGGCCAAAAATTGATTTCTCAATTTCTATTTCCGAACAAGTTTCTGAGTCAAAAAAACCCGTTTGATAACAACTCAAAATTTCTATTTTTGGAACAGAAATCCGTTTGATAACATAATAAAATTTCTATTTCTAGGAATAGAAATTGATTAGATATCAACATAGAAAATCTTCAAATACAAAATAATAGTCGAAATAATACTAAAACAATAGAGGAAACCCTCAAATACAAAATAGTAGTCAAAATAATACTAATACATTACAAAAGTTGAAAATACAATTTCATGGAATTTTTGGCATATTATTATCCCTTGCCATTTTATTGGTAATGGTTTTCCTAAGTGTATTTATTTGGTTTCTCTCCTCGGTCAATGTATCGTTTGCAAGCTCATCCTGTGTAGGTTTAAACAAGTATTACAAAAGCATGAATATGGGTGCCATCAATGGTACCTATATAGTCTCGTCATTTTATCAAAAACTAGTATTATACAAGATTATCAACAAAATAAAATTAATGGTGTAAAGGAATATATGAGAATTCTACTTTGAAGTAATGTTTATGGTTAGGAACCAATCGAGGGAAGGTCAGTTTATTTTGATTCTCGAATTGAATCATTCCAGTTGCTCATCCCTAACTTTTTTTTATTGTTGCTCAATGAACTTTTAATGGCTCTTGCATAGCAAAGAGAGAGATTCTCTTGAATCTCTTACCTTTGAATTAAAATTCAAGATTGTGTAATAATCTAATTATTTTGATTTTGCAAGAATTTTGAATCCATAAAGAAACAAGGTTAAATTTTTAGGCACATTTTTTATTCATCTATTGCATAAGAACTTTTTCTTCAACTGGCCATGTGCATGTTGAAATACTTGCTAATCGTTTCTCCCGAACGTTGGAATCTCTCACATAAATCTCTATTTGAGCTATTGTGACTAATCAAGATAAGAAAATTCCAACTCGTTCATCTATTCGAACATAATGACTATCTTTTAACCAACTTCTTACCCTTATTAAATCACATAGATTCAGAAAAACATGTTTCTCCATCATAAAGATTTCATATATTTTATCTGAATGTCCATAAACAATCTTCATTATCCATTCAGATCTTGATAATTTACTGTCCCTAATAGATTCTTTAGTATGCACTGTCCATCGCAACTATACACAACCACGCTATCAATATGTCAAGATCACCATCATTCAAGAATTGTTCAACTAGTTTTATTTGCTGATTAAACACACTATTTGATCATCATTCCATAGTACCTATACCATCACACAAATATAAAAACATTAATATAAATTTTGAAAACATATTCAATAACAATCAATAACATAAGTTATAAAGTCTCAATAAAAGATGCCAATACATATAAATACAAGAGTCTCAACACTAATATCTTTAAAAATTAAATATTAATCGATAACATAAGTTATACAGTCTAATGAAACCTCATGCAATCCATAATATATTTCTAACCATCTACAAAAAACATTAAAGAAGTTCATTTATCCTTTCAGGTGGGGATTTGATGAAAGCCTCCCTCCATGGAGCACTAACGCATGCTCATTCCACTACTTTATTATAAAGATCTTGCTCTAGCTTATGCATACTAACTAAGACATCAATCACAATGATATGGAAAAAGAGTCTACAGGTGGTGATGTAACCCTTGAGGTCGTAGAACCACTAACAAATTGATTTGCCCTAACTTTTAAAAGATCTTGAATGGCTTTGCAAGTGTGAGCAATATCGGATTAGTTACTCTTTCTTCTCCTCTTATTATTTGGAGTCATATCCAATTTGTGCTTTTCATGAACTGAAGTTACAGCATTGTTAGATGTAAAGACTCTCTCATCAATATAGTGTTCACTGAAATCATCTGCATTGCCACCACCAATGTCACCGCTGTCGCGACCTAAATTTCGGGTACAACACTTAGAATTAGGCTAGTGGACTGTTAAGTTTTAAACTTAGTTCGGTCCTCTCAAGCCCATACCAATTCGCGACTTAAGTTTCTATTTTTTAACATGCGAATGAATTTTATCTAGGAGTCGCCACTAATCAGTTTATGATAAGTCGATTAGACACCGAAGTAAAATAATTAGAAAATTATTTTACTCTTACGAACTAGAGACTTTGGGTATAAGGACTTGGTTACATTAGATTTCTCTAATGCCCTTTCAATACCAATCTTTTTATTTTCAAAAATGTATTTTTTGCAAACAGCTTAGATTTATTTTAACATAAATTACTATCATGCAATAAGGTGATTACACAGGTGCTCAAACATTATTAAACACTCAATGAATCAAACAAATTGCATCAAAAGAATTAAACACACAAAGCAAGCAATTATTTTTTGGGGTTTTCTTTTATCTCAAAATTAAAACATATATAACCTAATTCTATTAACAAGCTATTTCTAATTAAATGAACCTAACATGCAAACTAATTGACATGCACCTAATATTTTTGTATTTTCTTTTAAAATTCGAAATTAATAAAGAAAAACCTAATTAAACTATCTAAAATGAAAGGTCATCCAATTTAGTTTAGGGATTAATTTGACTTAAACCCTATCCTACTTTAGAAAATTATTTTCTTTTAAAGAAAAATGAGATTATCAAAATGTGCAAACATTATTTAAAAGCCTATATATATATATAATTCAATCCTACTCTATTCCAAAAATTATCTAAAGGTACAATCTTGAAAATGCAATCTTAATTTATTAGACCAATACACTACGATGCAAGATTTAATTTTTTTATTATTTTTTAGTGTTTTTCAAGACAAACAATTATCAGATAAATATTATATCTAAATTAATCAAGATATTCATCAAATAAATGATTAAAATAATCGATAAAATAATATGTTGTTTTACGGATCAAATTAACGACTATTGTAACCTTGAATATCACAACATATAAAAGAATTCGAAATAATTAAAAATTTGATCCGAAGTCTTATGGACTAAATTTATAATTATAATGACTTAATAATCAAAACAATATCAAAATGCCCAAAAAATTAATATAATTAAAAAAAATGATCCAACGTCTTACGAATCATATTAATAATTACAATAATTTTGGACAAAACCTTACAGGTAATGCCTACAATATTCGAAAATCAACTTCCAATGTTCCAATTTGTACAATAATAACGGAACTTAAAAAAACAATAAACTAAAATAGCATAAAATAAATAAAAAATAAAAATAACAAAAACCACCTAGAGGGAGACTTGGAAAGGGGCAGCAGCGGCGGTGGGTGGCGCCGGGCAGAGGGTGGCCGGCGTCGGAGCTCCGGCGAGGGGACCGGCGGAGGTATGGCGTCCGGCGTGGTCAGCTGCGCGGCGGAGCGGGTCGGTCAGGCGCGGGGGTGACGCGGGCACGGCGACGGCGTCAGGCGGAGAAGGGACAGCGGCGCGTCATCGGACGGAGGCTCCGCAGGGTCGTCGGGTGGGAAGGGCAGCGGTCCGGCTTGGGCGGAGGCGGAACAGGGGCGTCGGCGTCGGGGCTTCTGGCGTCCGGCACTGCAGGTCGCGACAAGCGCTGGGCAGAGGTTGGCGCTCGGTTGCAGCGGCGTCGCGGACGTCGGGCGCTGGTGGAGCAGGGGCTGGCTGCGGGAGCAGAGCGGCAATGCGGCGTCCGGAGGGGCGGCGGAGAGGCAGCACGAGTTCCTGTGGCGTCGGGCAGAGGTTCGCTGGCGACGGGCAGAAGAGACGTCGGCACGGGGCTTCGAACGGAGGCTGGCAGACGCGGCGACATGGGCGACAGCGGCGGAGGCGCGAGCAGCAGGCGGGTCACGGGATCTGCGGGTTGCAGGCGAGGCGGAGGCGCAGGCAGAGGTGCTGGGTCGTGGCTGCAGCAGGCGGAGGCGTCGGGACCGGCTCAGGATCGCGGACCAGCGGGCAGAGGCGCGCGACGGTAGCGCAGGCGTCGAGTGGGCTGAGGCGCAAAGGCGCGGGGACCAGCGAGGTGGACGGCGAAGAGGGAGCTGCACGAAGGAGAAGAACAGTGCACTGTTTTGTTTTTCTTCTTCTTTTTTTCCTCTCTCACCTCACGTCTACCTCACGTCTACCTCACGTCTTCTCTCTCTGCTGTCTACCGCACGTCTCCTCTGTCTCTTCTATGCAGTCCCTATTGCTTTTGCTGATTTTTTTTCTTTCGACGAAAGAGAAATTCTCTTTTATGCTTCAAGTTTTTTTTTTTTTTTTTTTTTGGTGCTAGAGAAACCGGCTATTTTTATACTTCAAGTTCTTGATCAATAAACTGAGAAAAAGCTCCCTCGTGCACGAATTTTTCTCTCTTTTATGGTGATTCCGAAAACCCCAACTCATGGTAACTTTCAAGCTTCCTTTCTCTGTTGCCTTAAATTATGGTATGCAATCAAAGCCTGATTTCGCGATCAGCTTAATATTTCCTTAAATGCTTAGATTCCTTACCATCTATCAAATTTCTTGCATTTTTTATTCACCTGATATCCTTGACCGAAAATTTGCTTCCACGTTTACTAAGATTTGAACATTCATTAGAATTCCCAACTTCCATGCATAATCAATCAGATTGATTTTCTCCTATTTTCCTTTTATTTGCGATTTTATTTTATTTCCCTAAGATTGCCAAAATTAGGTGTTAACAACCGCCTACATTGCCATCACCATTGTCATCTTTCTCCGACACCGTCAAATCTTCAGCATTTCCTGTGGCGTGATCCCCACCAGCATATGTACCACTAAATACAATACATAACTCGGGATACTAAGGAAATCCATCCTTCTAGAATTTTGCCCAATCAACATTATCCTACAATTTTCACAATAATGACATTTTAGCAACATAACCATACATTTTAAAATTTACATCTATAATGATATCAAAATGATCAAAAAGTTAAAAAGATACCTTGATGTGAGATTCTAATATAATTGGATCATTGACAACAATTGTTTTATTCACATTATCCCAACAAAATCCGGACTAAGAAATGAGTTTCTTAAAACTGTAATAATGATATCAAAATGACAACAACTGTTTTATTTCTGTGCGATTTATCATTTTAGAGTAACAACCTTAAAATCAAGTTAAATCAGAGAATGAAAATTATGGTACGATTGATCAAGCTATGGAGCCAAAATGATAAATCGTACGGAAAGAAAGCTTTTGGAACCCATTTGTCTCAGCAGTTTTTTAATTGTAGGAGTTTTTTAGGCAAAATATCAAAATGGAATTTTCAATGGCGCAAAAGGGAATTTCTTTCTAACAAATTTTCGTTCTCTGATTTCACCCGACTTTAAGGGTGTTGTAATCTCCAAAGTGAACCCATTTGTCCCTGCAAATTTCCAACTGTCGGAGGTTTTTAGGCAAAATATCAAAAGAGAATTTTCTATGGAGCATAAGGGAATTTTTCTTTTTACAAAACTTCATTCTCTTATTTCACCTGACTTTAAGGGTGTGGTGATCTCCAAAATGATAAATCATACAAAAATAAAGCTTTTGGAACCCATTTGTCCCTGCAGATTTCCAACTGTCAGAGGTTTTAATGCAAAATATCGAAAGGAAATTTTCTAGGGAGCAAGAGGGAATTTTTTCAAACAAATCTACGTTCTCTTATTTCACATGACTTTAAATGTGTTGTAATCTCCAAAATGATAAAATCATACTGAAATAAAGCTTTCAGAACCAATTTGTCCTAGCAAAATATCGAAAATGAATTTTCTATAGAGCAAAAGGGAATTTTTTCGACAAATCTTCATTCTTTGATTTTACCTAACTTTAAGAGTGTTGTGATCTCCAAAATGATAAATCGTGGGAAATAAAGCTTTTGGAACCCATTTGTCACGGCAGATTTCCAATTGTCAGAAGTTTTTAGGCAAAATATCGAAATAGAATTTTCTATGGAGTAAAAGGAAATTTTTTCTGATAAATCTTCGTTCTCCGATTCCACATGACTTTAAGGGTATTTTGATCTCCAAAATGATAAATCGTATAGAAATAAAGCTTTTGGAACTCATTTGTCCTTGCATATTTCCAAGCGTCGGAGGTTTTTAGGAAAAATATCAAAAAGAGTTTTCTATTGAGCAAAAGGGAATTTTTTTTTTCAGACAAATCTTTCGACGGTTGGAAATATGTAGGGACGAATGAGTTCCAAAAGCTGACTTTAAGGGTGTTGTGATCTCCGAAATGATAAATCATACATAAATAAAGCTTTTGGAACCCATTTATCCTTGCAGATTTTCAACTGTTGGAGGTTTTTAGGCAAAATATCAAAAAGGAATTTTCTATGGAGCAAAATAGAATTTTTTTCGACAAATCTTCGTTCTTCGATTTCACCCGAATTTAAGAGTGTTGTGATCTCCAAAATGATAAATCATACAATCATAAAGCTTTTGGAACCCATTTATCCCTGCAAAATTCCAACTGTTGGAGGTTTTAAGGCAAAATATCGAAAGGGAATATTCTATGGAGCAAAAGAGAATTTTTTCTAACAAATATTTGTTCTCTGATTTCACTTGACTTTAAGGATGTTGTAATCTCCAAAATGATAAATCATACGGAAATAAAGCTTTTGGAACCCATTTGTCCCTACAAATTTCCAACTGTCGAAGGTTTTTAGGCAAAATATCGAAAGGGATATTTTTTCGACAAATTTTGGTTTTTGATTTCACCGACTTTAAAGATATTGTGATTTCCACATGAAAAAATGATAAATCATACAGAAATAAAAAAAAATTTGGAACCCATTTGTCCCTGCAGATTTCCAACTGTCAGAGGTTTTTAGGCAAAATATCAAAAGGGAATTTTCTGCAGATTTCCAATTGTCGGAGGAGCAAAAGGGAATTTTTTATTTCCATAAGATTTATCATTTTGGTGATGACAATACCCGTAAAGTCAGGTGAAATCAGAGAAAGGAGATTTGTCAGAAAAAATTTCCTTTTGCTTTATAGAAAATTCATTTTCGATATTTTGCCTTAAAACCTCCAATAGTTGGAAATCTGCAGGGACAAATGGGTTCCAAAAGCTTTATTTCCGTACGATATATCATTTTGGAGATCTCAACACCCTTAAAGCTTTACATTGTTCAATTATATGAATCCACAACATGCAAGAAATCATAAGGAAGTACCACGGCCATAAGGGGACTCAAACTATGGAGCATAATGAATAGGTTTATTTGCATGGGAATGTCTCACTCTCCCTAAAGAATGTTATGCAAAAGACAATGGCTAATCATCTTCCTACATCACCAAGCACTGTTTTGCAGGAAGAACTTCAGAATTAGTTGGGGATAATACGAAGGGAAACGCGTAACCTTCAACTGAGCATGCAACGATAAGCCGCCAGTGATCTGACCAACATGCGACTCGAGGCCTTCAATCAGATGGAGCAGCAACTTGAGTGCTCCATCAACAAGGTCCACAAAAGGAAGGTAATGGTTCTTTGCAATGATGAATATTGTCGTGCGATTTTTCTAACGAAACAACTGTTTTTGTCAGTTAGAAGCAACAGCATGTGCTCAGCACACCATACCGCCTTTCACATTAATTATACTATTTAGAAGATTTTTCTAGACGCCAAAGGAGAACACGCCGGCGATTAATGTATGGAGGAAGAGCGTCATGGTTAGAGTTTGAAAGAACTTGATAAAAAAACAAAAAATCGAAGCCAAAAGGGTAACATAATGATTGAAAACTACATGTAATTGTCTTCTTTTGCATTTAGATTTGCCCGCTATTCAAAGCGCGCAATTTTTCCATTATGTCATGGCACACACCCCACTATCGTGAATGAATTTACAATCACGTCTTTTATTTCTTAATCAACACAAGCTAATCACTCGAAGGGTTATAAGTGCTTATTTATGAAATGCTATTAACTTAATCAATCCATGTGATCCACTAATGATGTTGTTTAAATTGTTGATCCATGTATGCTAATCGAACCGTGTCCCTGATTTCCAGGTATTACTTAGTTTGAGCTTATGCAACAGCAAATAAACAATCTACAGAGAAAGGTATAACTGTCCTCTCTCTTCTCAAGTAAAATTAAGTTTACATGCATTTCTTTTTTTTGTTGTATATCAAGAAGGGGTCAAAGATTCATACATTTGTGACCATGGTTACAATGTCCAAGGGAAAATGCTACATGATGAAAATGATCAAATATATCATCTGGTGAGTTAAAATGCCGCTAGCTAAATACTTGCCCAACTACTATGCAATAGAACTTAAGTGAAAGATGTTTAGTTCGGTTGACTAACTTCAAAACTTGAAACAATTTTGAGGACATTTTTTCCTCTTTTGCCCCCTTAACTAGCAATGGGAAGAGGCCAGACTAGCTAGGGTTTCGGCTCAATACATATATTGATGGTGCTTCTGCGACATGTAATAAGAGAGTTTGGAAGTTAGTCAACTAAACCAAACATCTTTCACTTAAGTTCCATTGCACAGCAGTTGTGCAAGTATTTTGCTAGTGCCATTTTAACTCACCAAATGATATATTTGATCATTTTCGTCATGCGGCATTTTCACCTGGACATTGTAACCATGGTCACAAATGTATGAAACTTTGATCCCTCCCTGATATAAAACAAAAAAGAAAAGCATGTAAACTTAAATTTACTTGGGAAGAGAGAGGGCAGTCATACCTTTCTCCGCAGATTGTCTATTTGCTGTTGCATTAGCTCAAACTGAATAATACTTGGAAATCAAGGACACAATTCGATTGGCATATGTGGATCAACAATTTGAACAACATCATAAGTGGATTGCACGAACTGATTAAGTTGATAGCATTTCATAAACAAGCACTTATAACCCGTCAAGTGATTAGCTTATGCTGATTAAATGAAAAAAGAGGAGACTGTATATTCATTCATGATAGTGTTGTGCGTGTCATGACATACTGGAAAAATTATGCATTTGGAATAATCTAAATACAATACATGTAGTTTTCAGTTATTATGCTACCCTTCTGGTTTTGATTTTTTTTCCTCGAGTTCTTTCGAACTTTAACCATGACGTTCTTCCTCCGAATGTTAATCGCTGACATGTTCTCCTTCAGCATCTAGAAAAATCTTCTGAATACTATAATTAATGTGAAAGGCGGTACAATATACTTGGCACATGCTATAGCTTTTAATTTACAAAAACAATGGTTACATAAGAAAAATCACGCGACAATATTTGTCATTACAAAGAACCATTACCTCCCTTGCGCGGACCTTGTTGATGGAGCACTCAAGTTGCTACTCCATCTGATCAAAGTCCTCGAGTCGCATGTTGGTCAAATCACCGGCGGTGTATCACTACACGCTCAGTTGAAGGTAACACATTTCCTTTCGTATTCTCCTCAGCTCATTCTGAAGTTGTTCCTGCAAAACAATGTTTGGCAACATACAAAGATGATTAGCCATTGTCTTTTCCATAAAATTCATTAGGGAGAGCGAGACATTCCCATGCAAATACACTAATTTGTTGCGCTCCATAGTTTGAGTCTCCTTATGGCCGTGGTACTTCCTTATGATTTCTTGCATGTTGCGGATTCAAAGAACAGAACAATGTAAGAAAAATCCATCATTCACCATTATATATGACTAATTCCAAAGTAAGTTCGTTGAATAAGATGAAGCATCCATCCCATCAATTGTTTACATGAACTCAAAATGGAAACTAAATCAAACCAACCATTATAGAAATGAAATTAAAAGGAAAATAATATTCATCGCTCGAATTGTGTAACGAGTTCTAATAGTTTGTATTTTAGAATAAATTCGTGGTTTCCTTTAAATCATTCATACATGTTAATTATCATCTCCCACCAGGGATTTAGATTGCATCCTCACCTACCATATAAATGCAGGGATAGGAGTAATTTAATTTATAGACCTTTAAGGCCATTTGTCTTCTACCAGATAATAAAGAAGAATTATCAAAAATTAGAATTATAGAGTCTCATATAGATCACATATTAGCTAATCATTATATCATACATAACATTCATACATTAGGTTTGCATATCTTTCTAAAGTAACAGTTTGCCAAAACCTTGTGGCAATGGATAGGGATACATTTGCTTAGCGCATAAAGGTCCTTAAATTTTTCTATAATCTATTTACTGTATTGATTATGGGTGTTATTTTCTTGAGTGCGCACTTGTGTGATCACCCTCACATGTTAGTGGCATAGGGTAAAAATGGAAAATGACTACATGTAAAACATTTTCGAAATAAAGAGAAAAGGTACCCAAAGGGCATTAGATTAATTTAGCATAACCAATCCCCATACCCATCCTACATTTTACTTGGATGTCTAATCGACCCATAATCGACTAGCGGTGGGTCCAACAGATAAGTTTAATCACATATTGAATTGAGTACCAAGTTGCGATTGATAGGGCTTGAGAGGGCTCATGCTAAACACGAGTGATGGCCTTGTGAGAGGAACCTTTATTCCCGTTTAGTAATCCACTAGCTTTCCCCCAAGTGAACCTCCTCTAGGAAGGTCGCGACAGTGGACAATGTTATGGGCCATTGATCAACAAGTGAGACTAAAAGTGCACTGGCAACGAGAGATTTGCAATGGCTAGTTCAGGTGTGGGGCGAGTTAGAGGAATAATAATATTAATCCTTGACTTCTAATAATGTTCGCGTTCAACTAGAAGTTGAAGATTGTAGGATATACCTGTCGAAATGGAGTGTGCTTGGAAATGTTTTGAGACAACGGTAAATGGTAGCTTTGCAAAAAACGAAGAAGCCTCGAAACGGGGAGAATTCGTTCTATGCTTCTAAAGGAGATGGGTGTGCAACCGCCATTGTCATACGTAGAATGGAAGGGATGTAGCTCTTGGCTCAAAAAAGGTGTAATTGTCACCAGTTGGAGATTAGTTTCTTTTCTTTTCTTGGCTGGAGCAATGCGTGCTCCAATTGTCAAGACATCAGCTACGCTCATATTTTTTTTGTTCTTTATATGTAACTAGCTGTGTCGGAAGCATTTAGAGTAATCACGATAAGCATCACGTGAAGAAGCATCTAAACTTGCAGTCGGAGGACAACTATGCAAATTGACATTGGCCATAACCCCAATTATTCACCAAAAAATTAGAGATGATCAGAGAGGCAGAAGCACATGCAATACACAAATTCGCTCCCAAGTAAACGAGCCGCAAATTGAAAATCCCCGAACTTATGTAAATACAATAGCGAAACCTTTTTTGGCAATTTCATGCCCAATAATCAACTCGTCAAGCCTCTTGCAAAGCTCCTTTGGCATCAGCATCGGCAAGTCCCTCCCCAACCTTCATCTTTCTCCTCCGTAACCGCCACACCAATCTGCCGTTTCACCACAACCTTCACTATTCGCACACGAGGCATTTCGACACCTCTCCATGTCCTTAGCGGTTTCTTTACGTTGTATTCTCGTGCGGCGCTTCTTCAAGAAACTTTTTAAATTCCACACTGTCGGCTTTTGGAGGGGTCCTCATTTATTTGTGTTTCTTATTCAACTTTTATATTCACAAATAAAGAGAGACGTCCACTTCTTATAGGTCAACCGGTCAAACTTAGATAAAAGAAAAATAAATCTTGTGGACGAAATCTTGAGATTTATCTCCAACAAAATAACAAATTCTCCAATATCATAAACCTCTACATAATAAATCCATAACTTGGATTATTTGTGCAATCACACTTTGGATATTTATCCAAATTTATCCAATGGATTGAGTTCCATAAAGATTCAAATTTGAGACATAATTTAACAATTTTCATCCTATAATATCTCTACTTAAAATACTTCAAGATGATCGTGAATGTGACAAAGATTTATCTTTTTCTTTAGTGCAAACTATTAGCGGTGAGTCTTATTGATGTTGATTCTACATAAGCTTGGGCAGCTTCCATTCTAGTGATGAGTCTTAAATTTTTTTTCGGGTTGTAGGTTCACAAACTAGACGGTTTACATATAAGATTATTCTTGTATATACTACCACATTATTGGTGAAGTCCAATTTGGCTTTCACGAGATTATTGAGTGTGAATGATGCTTGAACATGTGAGGAAGGAGGTTGGTATATTGCCTTTGAAAATTGGAAAATAGGATGAGAATGCTCTTTTACTGATTAAAAATTGGAAAATGGACATTTGGTATATATATTTGTCCATGCTCATCAAGCATGCCAACTAGTACCGATGACAAAGTGGGGGCTGCTTAGGAACTGATTGTATGCTCAAACTTCTTGTTTCTAATGTTGCCTAGTGGCCTTGGTCCTTGTTTTGTAGGTGCCGCAAGGCCTCGGGTCCGGTCATGTTGGGGAAGATTGGGTCGGTGTAGTCGATGTGGTGGAGGGATGCAACAGGGTGACCGGCTGAGCCGCGAGGAAGCTGAATGTCTCCCAATTCTCATTCCATCCAGCTGCTGTCATAAGACCATCAGGATTAGTAGCGCGTGAACCATATATTCTTTTGAAACAGAAGTAGTGTGCTTGCTTGATTAGATTAATCCTATTAGTACAGCCTCCCAATGAATTTTGGAAATGAAGTAGGTTAGATGGTTTGGCAAGCTAGTAAATGTTACTTGATGTGTGAAATCATCTTCCCACTGTAAGGTTCTGTATCCTTTCTGTTTGAACCTCAGAGCTTCAGATTTCCCTCAGGAATACGATGGCGCCTGTCTTCAGATAAGATTATCCTATAGCCCAGCTGCTTGCCTTTTGCTGTTTCTTGTTCAGTGGACTGATTGCCACCTCACCGGTACCTTGGGATTGCTTGGGATTTAGGACTTTCATTTACAAGGTAGACTGCACTTTCTCAGTTTCTTTGTTCTTTAATGAAATAGTGGCTGTGTTGCGGAACGGACTTAAAGGAAGCATTTCTTCTGTTCATGTGCTGATCTGATGGTAATTCTCGCAGGCTTATGTAGATGGCAAGACAACCATGGACAATTCGGTGATGTAGATCATTGACAAATGGCGCTCCAAGAAGTCCCACCACCAACTCCCACATTCCACGCCCTTATCTCTTGACGAATGAGAAGCAATGCACGACGAAATTCAATTTCGCAAATTATGGCACCGTAACGAGTTGAATCGAGTGCTATAAAAATCGAACTCCGCGAGTTCCTTATTTATATACGAAAGCATGAACATCGATACAAGCATGCATCTGTATATACCAGAAACCTAAAGGCGACAGCCATAACAAACGTCCTAATGCGCCGATAATGAAAGAACAACGAAAGCAATGGTATCAACATGACCAAAAACTAGTGACCCCAAGAAAAATCAATACATCGCCCATAGAATGATCATCTAAAGATCCTCCAGTCGATGTTGCACTTCTCGGTCAGGAAGGTGGCCGTGGCTGACCCCGACAAGCTCAGAGGGACCTTCAACCCGCACTTGACCCTCGGCTTGATGCGAACGTCTTGATCTTGCCAAGCTTGAACCGCACCCTCAGGTACAGCTTCATATCGATATCGTAGACACCAGTCGCCTTCTCAGAGTTGAAATCGGATTGCTCGCTCGTGCCAAGCACCACCAGCTGCTGGCCCTGGAATGCTGCGCTGAGCGTCGTTGTGTTCTTGTGGCCCTGATAGAACGGGGTCAGGTAATCGGAGGCCAAGCGCTGGCCCCCATCTAATGCCTGCACCTCGATCCGGTCGTAGTAGATCCCAATGTGGCAGTTCGGGTTCCGGATGGTGAGGTTGAGCTGAGGGTGTAACTGAGGGTGGCAGTGAAGTTAAACTGGGTGAGCTCGGTGTTGGTGACGTGGAACTTGACGAGGTTGGGGGAAGATGAGCCAGAAGAGGAGGGTGAGGAGGCCGATGGTGATGACCACGGTGAGGACGATGTTGAAGATGAGCTTGAGAAGGCAGAAGCCACAGCCACAGCCACAGCCCCCACTGCGGCTAGGGCGGAGGTAGGAGTGCTGCTTGGGGGCACGGCGGGGCCATAGTAGGCGCCTATTGGAATTGTTCAGCTGCTGTTTTCTGTCATGTTTTCCTCTATTTTACTCTGTTTTTTTATTAAAAAATAGCCAAGTTCATTTAGTTATGCATTTAGTGTTTTTGCTATTTTCTAGGAAGTTAATAGCACGTTTGTGTGCGTTATGTGTTGCACGTACGTGAGCAGTTTCTGCTTTGTATTTAGTGGTTGTACTCGACAATTTTTTTCTTTAAGCACAAGACGTATGAAGTGCTATGCTCTGTTTTTTTTTTTTTATCTTCTTTCTCTCTCAAAAACAACAAAAATTTTCTGTTTTGATTGTTGTTTTTATGAGCTTTAACATTGGTATCGAGCATTTGTGAGATCTTAAGGGACTGTGAAGTGAGGGTGAGTGAGTGAAAATTGCTTCCAATCTGCAAGAAAAAGCTGATGGAGGCGAGGATCGAGTGGATTCTCTCGCAATGGTTGCTCCAATCTAAACTGGGAAAATTATCAGGCTTGGGCTGTGAAGATGATGGCATTCTTGGAGGGTCATGATTTATGGGAGGCTGTGGAGAATGATTATGAGGTTGTTCCACTTCCAGACAATCCGACCTTGAATCAGATAAAGTACCATAAAGAGAGAATCACAAGGAAGGCCAAGGCAAAGTCTTGCCTGTATGTTGCTGTTTCACCTACTATCTTCACAAGGATCATGAGATGTGATTCGCAAAGGCAATATGGGATTTCTTGAAGGATGAATACGAGGGAAATGAGAAGATAAGAGGCATGAAGGTGTTGAATCTCTTGAGGGAGTTTGAGAGACAGCAGATGAAGGATTCATAGTCAGTGAAGGAGTACTCTGATAGGCTGGTTGGGATAGCTGAAAAAATCAGAGTTTTAGGGACTGACTTGAATGATGAAAGGCTTGTTCAGAAGATCCTGATGTCTCTTCCAGAGAAGTTCGAAGCCACCATAGCTTCTCTGAAAATACAAGAGACTTAGCTGATATAAAGCTTGCAGAATTGTTAAATGCTCTGCGAGCACGGGAGCACGAGAAGATTGATGAAGAGAAGAGTTTGTAGAGGGTGCGCTGCAAGCTAAAGTGAAGTCAAATGATGGAGGCAAAGGGAAGAAATGGATTCAGTCCGAGAAAATGCTGGTGACTCCAAGTTTGTAGCAAAAGAAGGAAATTCTGGTGGGTCTAGCAAATGGAAGATGAACAAAAAGCCTTGTCAATCTTTGTGGTGGAACTAATCATCGTTTTTAGATGTTGGAGAAAGCCGATGCTAGATGCGAAGATGTCACAAGTTGGGTCACATGGAAGCCATCTGCAAAGAAAAAAATTACCAGCAAGCAGGAAAAGCACAGGTAGCATTGAATGAAACTGAGGAAGAGCACTTGTTTGTAGCTTCTTTTTCTGAATCTTCTGTTGGGAATGATGCATGGCTGGTGGATAGTGGCTGTACCAATCATATGACTGGCAATTCGAAGTTGTTTAGGAGTCTAGACAGGTCGATCGGGTCTAGAGTCAGAATTGGCAACGGACAATATATCGAAGTGCAAGGGAAGGGTACAGTGGCTATTGAAGGAAATCATGAGGTGAAGCTGATCGGTGATGTTCTTTTTGTGCCAAACATTGACCAGAATTTGTTAAGTGTTGGTCAATTAGTTGAGAAAGGCTATAAAGTGAAGTTCGAAGGGAATGAATGTCTTATTAATAATGCAGATAGCAAAGAAGTGCTAAGAATCCCAATGAGAGACAAGAGTTTCATGTTCAAGCCACAAGAGA
This sequence comes from Eucalyptus grandis, assembly GCF_016545825.1. Lineage (NCBI taxonomy): Eukaryota > Viridiplantae > Streptophyta > Magnoliopsida > Myrtales > Myrtaceae > Eucalyptus > Eucalyptus grandis. Next base: position 26,362,106 of record NC_052622.1, on the reverse strand, counting down.
TGCAACAAATGGCTTTAAAGTGCAAAGAAGAAAATGCAGAGTTATGGCATAAAAGACTTGGGCATGTTCACAGGAAGAGCATGTCGTTTATACAGAGAAATAGCTTGGCAGATGACTAGCCAAGTTTAGAGGAGAAATTTCCACAGTGCAGAACTTGTCTTCTTGGCAAGCAAGCCAGATTTCCTTTCAAATGAGGAGGCTGGAGAGCATGTGAGAAGCTACAATTAGTCCACACAAATCTATGTGGACCTATGTCTAAGTCTTCTCTCAATGGTAGCAGGTATTTCATTACCTTCACTGATGATATGACTAGGATGAGTTGGATTTATTTTCTGCAAGCCAAGTCTGAAGTTCTGATGTGTTTGTGAAGTTTAAAGCCTTAGTTGAGAATCGAGTGGGAAGAAAATTAAAATGCTCGGGTCTCGATAATGGTTCGAGTATACCGCTCACAAGTTTAAGTTGAATTGTGAGCAAGGCGAATTGTGCGGTAGTTCTTTGCTCCCTATTCACCTCAACAGAATGGGGTCAGTGAGAGGAAAAACAGAAGCATTATGGAGATGGCTAGATGTATGATGCAGGAGAAGAAGTTACCTAAGAAGTTCTGGGCTGAAGCAGCTAATACTATAGTGTTCCTATTGAACAGATTGCCCACAAAGGCCTTAGAGAGGTCAACACCTTTTGAAGTCTGGTATGGTGTTAAACATTATGTGAAAAATTTGAAGGTTTTTGGGTGTTTGTGTTACACTCATGTTCTTGAGGTTAAGAGGGACAAGTTGGATAAGAAAGCAGAGCTTGGAATCTTCACTGGGTACAGTCTCCAATCAAAAGCTTACAGAATTTTTCACCCTATGACAGGGAAGGTAACTGTAAGTAGAGATGTTGTTTTTCTAGAGGAAGATGAGTGGAATTGGATGGAAGGAAAGAGTGCAGAACAACAACAGTTCGAAAAACAACCTGCAACAGATGTAGAGGTTGATGAAGTTATAGATGGATTGGAAGACAGTGTGGATGATTTACCAGTGAGAGGCACAAGGTCACTTGCTGAAATCTATGAAAGAAGCAATGTGGCAATGCTCAAACCATCTAACTTTGTGGAAGCTAAGGAGGATCAAAGGTGGATTGCAACAATGTAGGAGGAGATTGCTATGATCCAGAAAAACCACACATGGGAGCTTGTTGACAGACCATCTGATAAGAATGTGATTGGGGTTAAGTGGGTGTTTAGAACAAAACTTAATCTTGATGGTTCTGTCAATAAACACAAAGCTAGACTGGTGGTGAAAGGCTATGCACAAATATGGGGAGTAGACTATTCTGAAACATTTGCTCATGTTGCACGACTTGATAGAATAAGGTTACTATTAGCTATTACAGCAGAGAAGGGGTGGCCTATATTTCAGTTAGATGTCAAGTCTGCTTTTCTGAATGGAGAGCTTGAGGAGGAGATTTTTGTTGAACAACCTGAAGGCTTCAGTATCAAAGGCCAAGAAGAGAGTGTATACAGGTTGAGGAAAGCTCTATATGGACTAAAGTAGGTTCCAAGAGCTTGGTATAGGAAGATAGATCGATATTTGCAGGATTTTGGCTTTGTAAAAAGCTTAAGTGAGTTCACTCTTTATGTCAAGAAGGTGAATCACAGTGTTGTAATTTTGTCACTTTATGTAGATGATCTATTAGTGAAGGGGAATGATATGGAATTGATAGAGAAGGTGAAGCAAGATCTATTTGCAGTTTTGAGATGTCGACTTGGGAAAGATGGCTTATTTTTTGGGTCGGAAGTCAAATAGGCTTCATATGAGATCTTCATCTGTTAGAAAAAAATACATGAAGGAAATTCTAAAGAAGTTTCAAATGGAAGATTGTCGAAGTGTAAGCACTCCTATGGCTGCTAAAGAGAAGCTGCAGAAGAATGATGGAATAGATCCTATGGCTGCTAAAGAGAAGCTGCAAAAGAATGATGGAACAGATGCAGTAGATGCTTCTATGTATAGAAGTCTGATTGGGTGTCTCATGTATCTTACAACAACCAGACCAGATATTCTATTTGCTGTGAGTGTTTTATCCAGGTTTATGAGTAGTCCTAGTCAGTTACATTTGATTGCAGCAAAAAGGGTCTTGAGATATCTCAAAGGAACATTGTTCTTTGGTGTGAAATTTAAGAAAGGTCAGAAGCTTAATTTACAAGGATTTTCTTATAGTGACTAGGCTAGTTCAGTGGATGACATGAAAAGCATGTCTGGGTATTGTTTCAGTCTTGGTTCTACTTGTTTCTCCTGGTGTTTCAAAAAGCAAGAGATTGTAGCTCAGTCCACTGCAGAGGCTGAGTTTATAGCAGCTACTGCAGCTGTAAATCAAGCTTTGTGGCTGAAGAAGATAATGAAGGATCTGTGGTTGAATTCTAGTGACTGCATTGAAGTTAATGTGGATAATCAGGCTGCTTTAGCAATATCTCAGAATCCAGTTTTCCATGATAAAACCAAGCATTTCAAAGTCAAATTTTTCTTTCTTCGTGAGGTGCAACAAAGTGGCGAAATTAAGTTGATCTATTGCAGATCTGAAGATCAGCTTGCAGATATGTTCACAAAACCACTTCAGGCTGGAAGATTTGAGCTGTTAAGAAAGAAAATAGGAATCTGCAGTAGCAACTGATCCAAGGAGGAGTTTGTTGGAATTGTTCAGCTGCTGTTTTTTGTCATGTTTTCCTCTGTTTTACTCTGTTTTTTTTATTAAAAAACAATCAAGTTCATTTAGTTATGCATTTAGTGTTTTTGCTATTTTCTAGGAAGTTAATAGCATGTTTGTGTGCAGTTATGTGTTGCACGTACGTGAGCAGTTTCTGCTTTGTATTTAGTGGTTGTACTCGACAGTTTTTCTTTAAGCACAAGACGTATGAAGTGCTATGCTCTTTTTTTATCTTCTTTCTCTCTAGAAAACAACAAAAAATTTTCTGTTTTGATTGTTGTTTTTATGAGCTTTAACAGCGCCATTGAGGTGGGCTTGCTTCTCCGCCATGGGGATGTTGCAGAAGAAACGATGGAGACGCTAACCGAGAGGAGATGAATATGGAGAAGGAGATGTGGATGGAGAAAAATTGAGGGATGAGTATGGACTCGGCTAGGGTTATATACAGGGGTGGAATGCGAAGTGGGGACTTGCGTCGACGAAGTGTTCACGCGTTATTTCGCTGCGAGTCCGAGTTGGTGTTGTGTCGACAAATTTTCACAAATTTGTGGCCAAATTTAGCCAAAACCTTCAACTAAAGAGTGAAACTTCACTCAAAGATCTTTCCAATTGTATTTTATTGATACTTACACGAACTAGGGCCAGAATGACCCATGGAGCCTACGAATTCTAGATCTGAACATGATCTTATCTTACATCTAATCTATTTCTACAAGAGAAGAAAGATGCTACTGGACATACGGATGTTTCCCCAAATACAGGGGATGGAACTAAATTAGAAACCAAACCATGAGGCTCATCGTCCACCCGTGAGATGGGATTCTGCGACAGAAGACGATTGCGTAAATGCCTTGGCCAAATCATCAAAACCTTCGCGATGAGCGAACATTAACCCGCCTGAGGAAAGGCCCATGGACAACAGTTCCGGCATCGGAAGATCACCCTCAAGTACTGCAAAATTTGACGCATGCTCGGCCTCATCAACGGGTCAAAGTGGGAACAGATCAACCCGAGTTTCAGCACCAACTCCATCTCTTCTTCCACAAATTCCTCCCCCAACCTCGGATCTCTAGCCTCGAGAATAGCACCTCTGTCCCAGCAAGAAAATACCCACTCCACTAATATCACGTCCTCCGGGTCCCGAAGCTCTATCGGCCTTCTCCCGCAGGCTACCTCGAGCAAAAACGCTCCAAACGCATACACATCGGTGTTCCTAGTGGCCTTGCCTCTTAGCGTGTGCTCAGGGGCGAGATAACCGAGCGTTCCTACCACGTGAGTCGTTTGAGGGTCGGTTCCATGGTCGTATAGTCTCGCAAGCCCGAAATCTCCAAGTCTTCCATTTAATTCAGCATCTAGCAAGATGTTACTCGCCTTTATATCCCTGTGGATCACCACTTGCTCCCACCCTTCGTGCAGATAAAGCAGCCCAGATGCCACTCCTTTGATCACCCTGAATCTTTGCCTCCAATTGAGGGTCACCTTTGGTTGGTTATGGAGGTATTTGTCGAGGCTCCCATTGGGCATGTAGTCGTAAACCAAGAGCAACTCCCCTTTCCGACGGCAGTAACCGAGGAGCGAAACTATGTTGCGGTGACGGAGCCGGCCAATGCTGACGATCTCCGCTATGAACTCTCTCATGCCTTGTCTCGACTCGTGTGAGACCCTCTTCACCGCAATCTCTATCTTCGATGCGGGTAAGATTCCTCTATAGACCCGACCAAACCCTCCTGTCCCTAGTAGCTCTTGCTCCCGGAATCCTTTTGTCGCAATATAAAGGTCTTTGAACTTGAACCGGTGCGGGCCGTAGTCCCTCTCCCACTCTTCGAGGACCTCAGCGAATCTCCTTTTCCTTCTTATCACGTAAACCACGCTCAAGATCATCATCGATACAACGAAAAGAACCATCAGCGGGAGCCCTATAGTCAGTACTTTCGACATCTCCTTCTTACCGATCCGAGGAAGCTTAGGGAGTTGGGACAGGGCAAGTGCCTGAGCCTCTCCATTTACCCTGAAGCTCCAACCTAGAACATAGTGAGAAGTTAGGAGCGAACCGGTCGATGATGAGAAGCCGACATACATGCTCTGGTTGATGATTGACGAGAGATCCTGCCTACGAGACAAGGGGAGTCTGCGGTTTTTGCACATTGATTGGAGCCAATGTGACATCGATCCGCCTTACAGTTCCATCGTAGTCCACCCAAACTTGCATTTCTTTACCACTGATTAGAGTCAAGTTCTTGAACTCACCACCATCTGCATAATACCCCGCCTGAGTTGAGTATGCTGATGTCAACCCATTCAAGTCGATTCCAACATGATTATCGTTGATGTCTTTAAACTCTGTGTTCTGGATCGTGTCGAGTTCCACCCCAATCACATGATTGGTGGAGTTGCCGTTGTCAGTTTCGTTGAACATGCCAAGGTATGCGCTAGCCAGGGACCCAGGAAGCCTCTCTGGGCGCAATCACGAAGACGATCCCATGGCCGCTCAGAGTGGCATACTGAGGTTGAATTGCGAAGACGAAAGCGGTGGAGAAGGAATAGACGGAGCCGTTTGGTGAGTTCTTGAACTGGACAGGGTCGGGATGGAAGGCGTGGCCCTTGTGCTGTTTGGTGTCGTCGGTCAGCTTCAGGAGGCCATTGGAGGTGACTGCGGCGATCCCATCGAGGCTCAGATTGGCCGATCGGAAACCGTTGTAAACAAAATTGGTCTCTTGAGCGTAAGCCAAAACTGGTAGCAGAGAGAGCACGGCCAGAATCTTGAAGAACATGGCTCAAACTCAAAGTCTGCTTAGCAATTAGCTGAAGAAGGATGCAGCTACAAGGGCTATAAAAATCCAGAAGAATCTTTATCTAACAACGTCAAACGAATGGTGCAGATTTCAAAAATTTCTGCTCCACATGAGTCCTACGATTGATGAATGTCTTGGACTTAAGGACGAATCCGATAGAGCCCTCTTCATGAGGCAAAGAGGACTTCAAGGACGAATCCAATAGAGCCCTGTTCATGAGGCAGGACTTCAAGGACGAATCCAATAGAGCCCTGTTCATGAAGCAAAAAGGACTTCAAGGTGAGAGAGAACTTCGATTTCATATTGCATTTGCGGTCGCGATGACTCTGAATAAACAAATTGGACGGATGCTACTGAGTAGTTCGCAATC